>NC_047084.1:263357177-263662477 GCF_902459505.1 Geotrypetes seraphini
GGAGAAGGAAAGGATTGCAAGTGGAGGGAGAAGAAATAGGAACACCTGACAAATCCCATTATACAGTTCTTTCTGATATTCAACTGAGATCTGAGTAAGTGTCTTATATGGGCCCTGGCTAAATATTGGCCAGGACCTGTATAAGAGTCAACAGATTTACATGCCCTGTCATAGCTGAATATTCAATGCTGCTTCAAACACATGGCCTGGCACTGAATATCCGGGTCTAATTTAGCTGGCAGCAGTCAGCAATTTAAAAAACATGGGCAGATTAGTACTAGTTTTCTGTCACCTCTCTCTCTCCTAATGCACTGACTGGTTCTTTCTTTGCTCCTATGGCCTGAGTGGAGCTAATGATGTAATGGGTACATAGGGCACTTCATAGGGCACAGCCTGAACAACCATTTTGTGTACGTATGGGACCAGAACCAAACTAAGGAAAGATTAGGTTCTTACTTCTTTCTAGCAGATAGACACTCCATTTCTGAACGTGTGGGTAGTCAATCCCTTCTCATGAGAATTCTTGTAAGGAACTTCATTAGCATTCTTAAGCTCCGCCGCATCCTTCTGGGCTTTTCTCCAATTCCTCAGTTTATATCAAAGCAGATGGTCAGCTCTGGAAAAGAAATAGAATAGGGAGGGGTACGGAGATGCTCCTCGAGAGACACATCTGTTCTGCTCATATCATATAAGATAAACAAACTTAACCATTTGCAATACATAAAAACAAACAAGTCACCAACTAGAGCGCAACCTGCACTAAGAGTGTGAGAAATTTTATAGATACCCCTAACTTCTTCAACGCAGCAGTCGCATCCGCTATCCTTGTCAAAGGAAAGAAAGAAGATGTCCGGATTCCCCGGCACCTCTGAGGCAGTAAGCAGGCAAATGACCATCTGACAGGGTAGGCTTCAGTGTCTCTCTACTACAAAGAAGATTATCGAGGTAAGAACCTAATCTTTCCTTCTAATGTGACAGACGCTCCATTCCTGAATGTGTGGGATGTATCAAAGCAATCCCCTGAGGATTAAGATGGGATAGATGAGCCTGCAGTCTTTACTGAAGATCTGAATGTGAATCTTGTTTCACCACCACGTACATCCTGTAAAACCTTGTGAATATATGGAGAAAAGACCAAGTGGCAGCTCTACATATTTCTTCTAGGCACACCACTGAAGATTCCACCCATGGGCCTTTATGGATATAGGCGGACATTTTCTGATATAGGCTGAAGAAATGACCATATGGATCCATCTTGAAATGATTGCTTTCCAGGCTGGTTGACCTTTATGGGCAGCTCCAGTCAATATGAACATATGATCTGACAATCAAAATTCATTCGTAACCTCTAGATACTGCAGTATGAGTCTGGATCCCAAAGAAGTGAAGGCAGACAAGCGTACATCTTGGTTGATGTGGAAGCTGGAAACCACTTTTGATAAGAAAGATGAGACTGTGCTTAAGACCACACCTTAATCCAAATGTCTGTGAAATGAATCTCTGCAAGACAAAGCCTGAAGTTCTGACACTCATCAGGCAGTAGTAATCACTACCAAAAACAGTCTTGATGGCGAGATCGATCAGGGAAGCTTGCTCCAGAGGTTTGTAGGACACTCTCGCCAGCACCCGGAGGACCAGATTAAGATTCCACATGGGAAAAGACTGCCACACTGGAGGACAGAGGCATTAACATGCCCTTCATAAACCCGGTCACATATGGATGTGCTCTTATTAATCCTAGGCCCAAAATGTGAGAGCCCCGCAATCTGAACTTTCAAGGAGCCAACCGCTAGGCCTTTTTCCAGACCTTCCTGCAGGAAGGCGAGTACCACAGAGATCGGTGCTATAGAGGACTCTGACTGGGAGAGTAAAGGCACTGAAACAGAGCCCATTTCATTCCAATCATCCTCAGACTGAACTTTCCCATCTTGCTCATGGCACTGTTGCTGGTGAATTGCGCTCTTGGGGAGGAAGGAACCCTGGGCACCAGCAGGGCCACAATCCCCAAGGGTTCAGGTTTCAGGTTTCCATTTTTCCCTCCCTAATGTTCTTTCCTTTTATGGTTCTCTTCTGTACTTTAAAACATTGAATTGTAATTCTGTCCCTCTTTACCTTGTGTATTGATTAGTCTGTAAGTCTGTCAATCTAACCCATTATTTTAAATTTTAAACGATATGTTTAAATATATGCTTTTTTAAAAATTAATGTTGTATCTCGCTTAGTAAAACTAAATAAGCGATTCATCAAACTAAAATGAAACTTGAAACTTGTTCCATGCGGCCCTTGTGACACTCAAGTGGCTAAAGAGACGCAGTTTGCCAGCCTAGGGAGAACACTGGAGGGTGGCCAGCTGTGCACCCCTTGGGGCGTAAAACCGGGGCAGACCGCCCCCACCCCCACCTTGGTATGCCACTGTCTGTACCTCACTCCCTCTCTATGACCAAAAATTCTCCTTTCTTCTATTCCCCGTGTACACAACCATCTCTTTCCCTCCCTTCCTCTCTCCCAAGTCCTTGCCTTCTGTGTCCAAAAACACATTCCCTCCCCCACCTCAGCATCTCTTTCCCTCCCTTCCTCTCTCCCAAGTTCATGCCTTGTGTCCAAAAAACCCATTCCCTCCCCGACCTCAGCATCTATTTCAAACATCATATTGATGAATTCAGGGTGAAACACTGCTCTTGTTTTGAAGAGGTGCTGAGAGAGGATCTGCTAAGGGGAAGAAAAACTCCATAGAAATAGCTTACCTGCTAGCATTCAAACTTGAGTAAAGGTAAAACCTGGATTTCAGTAGGTTATTTCAATGTCCTTCTCTATTTTTAGATCAGTACTCTGCTTTTACAGCAAAGTCAGCTTAGCCAATAGTGTAGCCTTTACAGTCTCTGTTAGGGCTTTTAGATTTTATAAAAGTGTCTTAGTCTAGATTAGTACTTTAGGTTGCATTTCAGAGCATAAAACCAGATAAGGGCACAGATAGCAGTTGAGGAAAGTCTTGTTTAGTGTTTAATTACCACCCATACTCCCCAGGTCCTAACCAACCCTGGCCTCATCTCTGATTTATAGTTCCTTGAATTAATTAGAAGGCTACAAACATAATTAGCTCTTAAGAAATAGTCAAATTTTTGTAGGGTATCCTACCAATTACAACATTGCAAAATAATAATAAAAATTAGAAACAGAAATAGACGGCAGATAAGGGCCATGGCCCATCAAGTCTGCCCATCCCAATAACCCTCCCCCTCCCCTACCTTTCTCTGTGAAGAGATCCCACGTGACAATCCCATTTTGTCTTAAAATCAGGCATGCTGCTGGCCTCGACCACCTGCAGTGGAAGATTATTCCAGCGATCAACCACCCTTTCGGTGAAGAAGTATTTCCTGGTGTCACCGTGTAGTTTCCCGCCCCTGATTTTCCACGGATGCCCTCTTGTTGCCGTGGGGCCTTTGAAAAAGAAGATATCGGGGGCGTGGCTTGGACGCGAACTCTGATGGTTGGGTGAAAGAGTAGCTCCGCATAGACAAGCTATATATATAAAAAATACTACCAAAAAAATATATATATTTAAAAAGAAATTACTGAAATATATTAGAACATGGCTTCTAGTAAACAAAATAAAGCTGATTTGGGAGCCGTAGTATCTGGAACAGGAAGCAACAAAAGATCAAAACCAGAGCCGGTTACACCCTCTAAAATGCCGCTGCCATCAGAAAAAAATCCCAACGTTATGGAAGAACTGAGACAAATAAAAGAAATTGTCTTAGATAGTAATAAAAAATTACAAAAAACAATTGAAGAAGCCGCAATCCTTACAAAAAGAGTGGACATGACAGAAAACAGAATTTCTACATTGGAGGATAATTCAGAGCAACTAAACATAGATATGAGATACAGCAAAACCATATGGAAAGAGGTGACAGAAATTAAAAGAAATTTTGAAGATAGCCGGAATCGTGAGCGAAGGAATAATTTAAGAATTATTGGACTACCGGAAGGAGTGGAAAAAAACGATCCGATTGCCTTTCTGGAAAAATTTCTACCTAAAGTATTGCCACTAAAATTTAAAACAGAATTAGAAATCGAAAGAGCACACAGGATTCCAACACAAAGAAATAATACTCAAACAGGACCAAGGACTTTAATATTTAAACTTTTAAGGCATCAACAAGCAATAGAAATATGTCAACTAGCCAAGGAAAACAAAAATCTCAAATGTCAAGACTCAAAAATACATATTGTCCCAGATTTTGCGAAAGAAACAGCATCAAAAAGAAAACAATTCCTGGACATGAGACCCCAACTGATATCTTTAGGAGCTAGGTTTGGGCTCCTTTACCCAGCGGTAATGAAAGTTACTATCGCTAACAAAACTCAAAACTTTATGGACCCCAAAAAACTACAGGAATTTCTGGATCAACACGATCAACCAATGACAACTTAAAGACATTTGATGGCTACTTTTTAATATTTATAAACTTATATATACTTTATATAGTAAATAAATCTTTCAACATAGAAGAAAAGTTGAAAACATCGGTTAAAGATTCAGATTCAAAACTTTCAAGACAACGGAAAATTTGCACGAGGATCGAATTAAAAATTTAAACAGCAAGCAACGTTCTCAATTGGAAGCAAAGAAGAAATAAAAAAAATCTGAAGAAATCCACATGATTCAATTCTAGAACTTTTAAACAGAATAGACTTACATGCAAGAGTGTGAATTGGACAGAGATCCATCTTGAAATGGTGACGAAGGATGATTTTCTCTTTGACAAAAGAATAAGGGATGTGCTGATTGGATAGAAAATATTGGGGGCGGAGTATAGAGAGGAAAGAGAGCCATCCTTCAATCATATTATGATTGGTTTAATCGGATGATTTCCTGTAAGAGGCGGTGCTTCCGGCTAAACTTGCGTTTCAAATACATTATATTGCGTTTCAATAGAAAAATATATACAAAAAAAAAAAAAAAATCTCAATTTGTAACGCAAGTTTGCCTGACAAGTTTTTGATTTTATTTTAAGGATTCTCTTATACCTCATATTTATTCCTCATATAATTTTAAAATAACAAAATCTGATACTTAGAAATATTAGTAATGTAAAAAAACGAATTTCTTTTTGATCTCAAAAATTTATTAAATTAAAAATAGAAACACTTCATCTATCTATAAGAAAGGTTCCTAAAAACATATTATTGTATAAAAATAATGCACATGAACGTAGAAGATGAATAGTCTTTTATTTTTAAATAATATACTTAATTATTTAATTACTTAAGATTTATAAATTGTTTATCATATTTAAAATATTATATACAAAAATTTATATAATATGATGATATATTTTTATATATTATTTCATTTGGAATGAGTTATCCTTATAAACTTAAAAATATACAAAAATGGATAAAAAAAAAATCTTTTATATTTTAAGAATGATCAAATTAATGAAAAATGTTTATGACCAAGTTTTTTATATATTACTTTGATTTAAAATCTATTGATATTGAAAAAAAAAAAAAAAAATTCTGGTAGTAATTTAGATAAATTTATTAATAGCTTGGGGGAGTTATTTAAATCTAACCTCAATCTGCGTATCCAAGTTTTCGTAATTAAAAGGGGAGGGATGGGAGGGAATAGAAGGGAGATATATAAGAAAAGGATGGGTGAGGGGGGGGAAAGGATATAAAATATTTAAATTATTGGGAAAATTTTTATCTTAAAATCATTTATTGTTTATTATCTAAAAATTAAAAAAAATAAAATAAATGGATCTTAAAATAATGTCCTTGAATGTTAATGGTCTAAATCATATGATAAAAAGGAAAAAAGCACTATTATTTTTAAAGAGGCAAAATACAGATATATGCTTTATACAAGAGACCCACCTTTCACATATTGAATCTATTAAGCTAGAAGGAGGTTGGGTCAAACATTGTTTTTTCTCACCAGCTGTAGGGAAAAAAGCGGGTGTTGCTATTCTAGTAAATAAAAAATGCTCTGCTACATTCAAATTAAAAGCTTCAGATATTCATGGAAGATGGGTAATTGTGGAAATGAATATGGGAAATACTACCAAGACGTTGTTTAATATATACGCCCCTAATTCGAACCAAAATGAATTCTTTAAAACTCTTCAACAACTGATCTTACCACTGGCTACTTCAAATCTTATAGTAGCAGGGGATTTCAATGCTGTAATGGATCCTTTATTAGATAAAAACCCAAGTAGAGTTATGAAATCTATGGGATTAGAAAATTTGATTCAATCTTGCGATTTAGCAGATATATGGCGAATACTTCATTTTGATGGTCGGGAATTTTCTTTCTGTTCTCATGTTCATAATTCTTTTTCAAGAATAGATTATATTTTTACTTCAAATCATCTAGCACATCAGGTGACACAGGCTGCCATTGATCCTATTATTTTATCTGATCATGGTGGAGTATGGATCAAAATTAAAATCATAGATCAAAATAATAATAGACCAATTTGGAAGTTGGATAATACATTGTTAGCTGATCCAATGTTTTGTGAAAATCTTCTAACAAAAATGAAAGAATTTTTTCAAATAAATGACAAAGATGAGATTAATAGAGAAATTCTATGGGATGCTTTTAAGGCATCAATTAGAGGACAAATAATTTCTTATTCGGTTTTTCTTAAAAAACAGATTAAAAAACAATTTTTAATCTTAGAAAAAGAAATTAAAAATTTAGAATCAAAACTTATAGAAAAATGGGAATATTCTATTCAACAAGAATTATTAAAACTAAAAGGTAAATATAATGAGATCTCATCTAAAATGATCAGGAAAGATTTATTCTCTCAGCAAACGTTGTATTATGGTAACTCAAATATGTCGGGAAGAATATTGGCAAACTATCTTAAAGCAAAAAAAAGGAAAACAAAATTAATTGCTATAAAAGATGAAAATGGTGACACATTTACACAAATTGAACCTATTTTAAAACAATTCCTAAAATTTTATAGATCTCTTTATTCTTCCGAGACTTATTTAAATAAAGAAAAAGATGGTTTAGAATTTTTAAAAATGTTAGAGGGTCCAAAAATTCCTGAACATATAAAACGAAGTTTAGAAGAACCAATATCACTAAAAGAATTAGGAACAGCTTTGAAATCCCTTAGAGTTGGATCCGCTCCAGGTGGTGATGGATATACAGTTGAGTTCTATAAAACATTTCAAAATTTTTTATTACCCTATTTATTAAATCTTTATCAATATCAACTTAATAAAGGTTGTATTAACGGCACTATATCAGAATCTTTAACTATTGTTTTGCCAAAACCTAATAAAGATCCCACTTTGGTTTCAAACTATAGGCCAATATCTTTAATAAATGTAGATGGAAAATTATTAGCAAAAATACTTGCGTTAAGATTGGCTAATGCTCTCCCCCATATCATAGGTATGCATCAAACAGGATTCGTTGCTCAAAGACATTCATCTCACAATACCAGATTAACATTCCATATGCTATATTTAACAAAAAAAATGAATGAACCTACTTTTGCTGTTTCATTGGATGCAGAAAAGGCTTTTGATAGAGTAGAATGGCCTTTTATGTATCAAGCAATGGAATGGTTTGGTATAGGTCCTGGATTCATACAAATGATACAAACATTATATAGCTCCTCTTCTGCTAGATTATATATTAATAACACGTTTTCAGAAAAATTTTATCTACAGAGAGGAGTTAGACAAGGATGTCCCTTATCTCCTTTGCTGTTTGATATTGTTTTAGAACCCTTAATATTAGCTATCCAACAAGCAAAGGAGATACAAGGTATACCTCATTCAGACAGAGAATATAAGATATCTGCTTATGCAGACGATTTACTATTATATTTGAGGAATCCAGAATCCACCATTCCATATCTACTTGAACTGATTGAGAAATTAGGAAATTTTTCAGGATATAAAATTAACTGGAATAAATCAGAGGTTCTTCCACTAAATGTACATTGTACAAAAGGTTTATTTGATACATTCTCTTTTGTTTGGAAGGAAGAGTCTATTAAATACCTTGGAATTTTGATAACAAAAACAGTAGATGAAACAATGAAAATTAATGAAAAATGTTTATTACAAAAAGTGATAGAAATGTGTGAGCAATGGAATCCTTTACATTTATCTTGGTGGGGAAGAATACAAACAGTTAAAATGATGATTTTGCCTGTAGTTTGCTACCAAATGGGGATGATACCAGTTTTCTTTCAAGAATCTTTTTATACAAAATTAAATAGGATTTTGACAAAATTTATTTGGCTTGATAAAAAACCAAGAATTGCTCTAGTGTCGTTGCAAAAACCAATCAAGGAGGGAGGGGTAAATTTTCCCAACTTTTATAGGTATCATCAAGCCTATATTTTACGTCATGGTATGTATTGGATCCTCCCAGAGCCCACTGATAATATTCCAGACTGGTTCTGGCTGGAATGGAGGCTTATATTTCCATTACGTCTTAGTCATGTAATTAGTATCAAAATGCCAAGGTTATACAAAGATCATAAAATATTTATGGATACCTGGAAAACTCTAAGATACATAAGTAATCTAACTCATATTCCAATTAGTAAATCAACTACTCAAACAATATGGCTAAACCCCAAGATCAAGATTGGCGGTTTTAAAGTCATCTGGAAACACTGGATGATAGCAGGTATTCGTATTTTGGATGATGTAATAAAAAATGGAAAGTTGCTGGAGTTTTCACAATTGCAACATAATTTTGGTCTTAATAAAACACAATATTTTAAATGGTTGCAATTGAAGCAGTCTATTCAGGTAGGGTTCCCTGAATGGAAAAACCTTACTAAATATCACAGTTTGGAATTCTTGTGTTTCCAGATGGACTCAATAGGACATAAACCCGCACAGTAGTATAAAATAATATCCGGATTTATAAATAAAAAACCAAAAAATGGTCTTAGAGACATTTGGAGCATTGAGATAAAGCATCAGATTAGTGCATCTCAATGGCCACGGCTTTGGTCTTGGAGGTTAAAATGTACAGTGTCAGCATCTATGAGACAAACTTGGTTTTTTCTTCTACATAGAGCTTTTTGGACCCCTGTTCGTTTACAAAAAATAGACAGCTCAAGATCTAATAGATGCTGGCACTGTCATAATGAAGTTGGGACATTAGACCATCTTTTATTCTTTTGTCCATTTATCTTATCATTCTGGAAATCAATTTGGCCCCAAATTAATAGGATGTTAGAAAATCCGGTAGCCTTGACATATGATACTATATTATTTGGAACAACCATGAGAGCAAGAAGTCAAATTTCATCAAATAATAACAAACTTCTATTTATTTTAACTGGAATAGCAATACAACAAATCACATTCAATTGGAAACAACATGACAGATTAAACTATATTTTCTGGTGGAATTCGGTATGCCACATATACAAAATGGAACTCGCTATTGCAACACAAAAAGGATATATGAATAAATTTCAAAAAATATGGGGACCATTAACAGATTTTTGTAAAGAATGATAAATTTTCCCATAATTAAAATATGTGATAAGAAGGGAAAAGGGAGGGGAGCATATTTCTGGTTATTACAAAATATTTCAATAATTTAAATTATTATACCAATAACAGAAGGGAATACAATAAAAATATATATTATTGACTGGAAGGGAGGGGGGAGGGGATGGGAAAATATTATATTCAATATATATTATATAATTTAAAATTCTTATATATTAATCTGTATTTTATACTTTGCTTCAAAAAGAAAAAAAAAATGTTTCACTGATATTTATTATGAGTTTATCAAGTGTGTATATCCAAGTTTTAATTGAGCTTATGTAATCCACTTGCTGTAACATAAGAAAATGAATAAAGATTTATAAAACGAAAAAGAAGATATCCTCTTCCACCTCGATATGGCCCGTGAGATATTTGAATGTCTCGATCATGACTCCCCTCTCTCTGCGTTCCTCGAGTGAGTATAGCTGCAATTTTTTCAGCCGTTCCTCATACGGGAGAACCTTGAGTCCCGAGACCATCTGGGTGGCCATTCGCTGGACCGACTCAAGTCTCAGCACATCTCTGCGGTAATGCGGCCTCCAGAATTGTACACAGTATTCCAGATGGGGTCTCACCATGGATCTATACAATGGCAGAATGACTTTGGGCTTACGGCTGACAAAACTCCTACGTAGACAACCTATGATTTGTCTAGCCTTAGATGACGCTTTCTCCACTTGCTTGGCAGTCTTCATGTCCTCACTGATGATCACCCCTAAGTCGCGTTCTGCTACAGTCCTCGCTAGGATCTCACCATTAAGGGTGTAAGTCTTGCATGGATTTTGGCTGCCAAGGTGCATGACTTTCCATTTTTCTGTATTGAAATTTAGTTGCCAGTCCTGGACCAGCGTTCCAGTAGGAGTAGGTCGTGCACCATACTGTCGGGCATTGAGTTTCCGTCCGGCACTGTGCTTTTGTCTGTTGTGTTCTTGCCTACTACATTGCATAGTTTGGTGTCATCGGCGAATAGCGCTATTTTACCTCGAAGTCCCTCAGCCAAGTCCCTTATGAAGATGTTGAATAGGATCGGGCCCAAGACCAAGCCCTGCGGCACTCCACTGATCACCTCCGTCGTTTCGGAGGGGGTGTCGTTTACCACCACCCTCTGAAGCCTACCTCCAAGCCAGTCCCCAACCCATGCTGTCAACATGTCTCCCAATCCTATAGAGCTCATCTTGTTCAACAACGTGCAGTGTGGTATGTAATCGAATGCTTTGCTGAAGTCCAAGTATACCATACCATAATCTAACATATAACCTAGCAATCTTAGGGGAACTTGGAGTACATATTCCTTCAGCTAATTAGGACAGCCTGCAGGGGGATCGCCGGTGCTGTAACAATCCTAACAGGCTGCCTTTGGCCTCCGCAACACATTCCCTCTGCCGCAGTCCCACCCCTCCTCTGACATCAGGGAGGGAACAGCAGATTCAAAAATAATTTAAAAACTTTTCTATTTAGAGATGCATTTAATGTTTAAATAATTCATTTCTAACAATCTTAATCCCATTCCATATGTTTTTCCCTTATTTGGTTTTTCTTTTCTTCCCAATTATGAAAAATATCAATATTGTAACTGTCTTCTCTTCCTTTCCTTTCCCTTATGTATCTGAGTCTGTTTGTTTTGTCAGTTTGTTTTTAACCCCTTTTAAAGTTGTATAATGAACTCTAGATCTATCTTATATTTTAATGTTACTCGCTTAGTATGTAATAAGCGATTTATCAAATTTAAATAAACTTGAAACTTGAACATGCTGCAGAGGCTATGGAAACCTACTAGGATTGCTACAGCCAACCGGCGATCCTCTGTAGGCTGCTTTGGAGGTGAGACCGGAAAGCCGGGATGGAGGGAAGGAAGAAACAGAGGGCCAAATCTCAGGCCAAATTTTATTACCCTGCAGGCCAAATTTGGCCCGGGGGCCTGAGTTTGACACCCCTGGTGTAGAGGGACCACATCCACTCTTCTCCAGTCCTCTGGTACCACTCCCAACTCTAGAGAAGCATTGAAAAGGTCAGTCAGCGGAGCCACCAGAACTTCCCTAAGTTCCTTCAGCACCCTCGGATGTACACCATCTGGCCCTATCGCTTTGCCTACCTTTAATTTAGCTAGCTCCTCATGAACACAACCCTCTGAAAATCAATCAGGGTCTACCACTCCTCCATTCCTATTCACATTTGTCTTCTGTGGTCCTGCTCCTGGTACTTCAGCCATGAACACAGAACAGAAATATATGTTAAGCAATTCAGCCTTTTCTTTATCAGTTTCTACCTATTTCTTCCCTTCACCTTCAAGTCTTACAATGTCACTTTTGCACTTCTTCCTATCACTGACATATCTAAAAAATGTTGTCTCTCCCCATTTTACTGTCTTAGCTATTTTTTCTTCCATGCATATCTTTGCTTTCCTGACTATGCGACCAGCCTCTCTTAACTTTTCCAGATATTTTTACCTATCTTCCTCTTTCTGCAATCTTTTGTAGCTTATGAAAGCCAACTTCTTATTCCTTACCTTCTCAGCTACTACTTTTGAGAATCAAAGTGACCTTCTTTTCTCTTACTTTTACTTACTTGCATCACAAAAAGGTCTGTCACCCTTACAATAACTCCTTTCAGTTTTGCCCACTGCATGTCTCCTCCTTCTAGATGTTCCCATCCAGACAATTTCTTGATGAAATCCCCCATTCGAACAAAGTTCGTTTTGTTAAAGTCTATAAACTTTACTTTTGAATAAGCTCTCTCTTTACCCATTTCAATATTAAACTGTACCATGCAGTGATCACTGGATGCCACTGTAACATCAGAAACACTTTCCCTGTTTGTAAGCACTAAGTCCAGTATGACCCCATCTTGTGGGTTCCATTACCAACTGCTGAAACAATTCTCCTTGTAGAGAATCCAAGATTAGAGAATGACATAGGGACAAATTTTTCCCCATCCATGCAGGAACTCAATTTCTCAATCACATCCTTGTGAATTTTGTCATTGTCCTGTCCCTGCCCCATTCCTGTATTCTCTGCCTTAACCACACAATCGTCGAACACTTATGATTTTAAAGTGTTTGAGGCTTGTGCAGATGAGGACAGAACTTGCAGGAATGGGGCAGGGAAAGGAAAAGAAGTCGCCAGGATGAGATGGGAAAATGAGTTCCTGTGGGGGATGGGGAAAAAAATTTGTCCTTGTGTCATTCTCTATCCAGGATTTCCCTACTTCTAGAAGACACCACAATAGGGATACCCCAATCAACATCCAGCATGTTAAAATCACCTATTAGTAAAATGTCCCCTTTTTAGATATATTCTGAATGTCTATTATTAAATCTCTGTTCACTTCTTCCATCTGTGAAGGAAGCCTGTATATCACACCAATGTAAATATAATTACCATTCCCTCTTTCCAAATTGATCAACAGTGCCTCTTCTTTGCCCTGCAGATTCTGCAATTTTGTGGATTTAATATGATCTTTAACTTATAACGCTACTCCCCCCTCCTTTTCTTCCTACCCTGTCTTTCCTGAACATATTGCAGCCCGGCATAACTACATCCCAGTCATGGTTCTCTGTGAACCATGTCTCCGTGATCGTCACTATAGCCAACTCATTTTTTTCCATCACAGCTTCTAGGTCCAGAATCTTGTTTCCCATACTTTGAACATTAGTATACATTGCTTTTTAGACATTGCCCCCTTTTCCCATCCATGTAGAGGTATTCAGTAATTTACTTACCTGAGGGCTTATACTCATCTGGGTGCTTTGATCACCCTGCCCCCTCACTTCTAGTTTAAAGCCCTCTTCAGTAGATTAGCCAGCCTGCTGCCAAAGAACTTCTTCCCTTCTTTAATAGATGAATACTATCCCTGCTCAGCAGCCCTTGGAAAATCATTCTATGGTCCAGGAAGCCAAAATGCTCTTGACACCATCCACATAGCCATGTATTCATCTCCAGGATGTATGTTTCTCTGACCTGGCTCTTACCCTTGACAGGGAGGATGGACGAGAATACCACCTATGTACCTGACTGCTTCACGTTCTCTCCAGAGCCATGAAGTCACTTTTGATACGTTCGTAGGGGTACCTGGCAGTATCATTAGTGCCAACGTGGATGAGCAGCATCGGATAATAGTCATCAAGCTTGATGAGTCTTGGCAATCTTTTCATTTCCATAACATCTTGGATTTTGGCACCAGGCAGATACCTCCCAGGACATCATGTCTGGTCTCCAGATGGATGCTTCTATACCCCTCAGAAGGGAATCACCAACCACTACTACCTTAAGCCTCATAGGGATCATGGATCCAGCAATTTGGAGGATTTAAAGCTTTGCTCTTTCCTCTCCCTGGGATGCTTTCATCTCCTCCACTTCCAGGGCAGCATACTGGTTCTTCAGTTCAAGGGCAGGTGGAGTCACAGTACCTACCTTGCAGGGTTTTGTAATCTGAGTCCAGCTCTATTCCCTCAGCACAGTCTCTTCTTCCCCACTGCTCGAAATCTTTGATGCCTCATGAACCATTTCATCGATGTACATCTCATTCTCACGGATGCTTTTCAGTCTTGCCACCTCCTCTCTCAGTTCCTTTACTTTCTTCATGAGGATTCAAGCTGAAGGCAGCTTGCACATGGAACCACTCCCTCTGCCTGGGCAACATCTTCTTTCTGCACAGAAACAAAATTTGTAACCTGAGCAGCAGCTTTGGTGACAGTCATACTGTGGTTGCAGAAGTACTTATACCTGGCAGAAAAAAGAAAGAGCAAAAAAATTCTACCACAGCAATGCTATATGCTTTCTGCACTCTTTCCACTTATTGCTACTAGACAAAGACACAAAGCCTATCTATGGGAGAATATCCACAATCTCTAACACAATACCCACCAAGGACTTCAAATAGATGTTCATGTAGAGCTGATAGAACAGGATGTGAGAAATTAGCATCGAGCACTCTACATAACATAACATAACTTTATTCTTCTATACCGCCATAACCGACTGATTTCTAGGCAGTTTACACCAAAGAAGACTGGACAATCACTAAAATACAAGATGATAGGAAGGTACAAAATATTTCTTATAAGTACAAATATTCTTTAAGAAAATACTGTATAAACTTTTAGTTAAAATAAGAGTTCTTAATAACGCAATTGCTCTAAGAAATGAATTTTTCAAACAATGTCGTCTTGATCAATTTCCGAAAAATACTGTAGGACAACATGGCTTGACAAAAGCATTTACCCAACCAAGACTGCTGTTTACCTGCTTGGAACACAAAGTTCCTATCCAGGAAAGTCTTGTATTTACAAGCATTAATTTTTGGGTAAGCAAATAACTGTTGACTTCTAGTTTTCCTCATCGGACTATACCATACAAAATGTGATAAAAGATAAATTGGAGACAGTCTCCAAATCAGCTTGAAACAAATACAAGAAAACTTAAACAAGACTCGTGCCTCCACCGGCAGCCAGTGCAACAATCGGTAATAAGGACTAACATGATCCTTCTTCTTTAAACCAAAAATCAATCTGACAGCTGTATTCTGAATTATCCTCAATTTTCTTGGCATGGGCCTTCAAGGGATGTCACCCGCTTGTGAAAAACATATGGTTTGCTTGTCCTCAGAGAATTCCACCTCCACTAGGTAGACAATGTACATACTTTTACCTGCATGAAAGTGGACAGTGTTCCCTCTAAGCTGTGTGCATGTGTGTACACACAAGGGTCAGAAGAGGAGCACACATACACCTAGAAACTGCACACACAGAATTTTTGCCAATTTTCTTTATTGTGAATATAGGCCAAATCACACACATTTGAGTCAAGGCTGAAAGTTGCCAACAAAGGGGGAAATTTTATAAACGACACCTACATTGGCAGCACCTAGAAATGCCTAGCCGAATTCCGCACATAACCCCAAGTTTGCTAATTGACTTTAATTGGCAATTTATTGAAAATGCCATTAAAAGCCAATTAAAAAAACATTAATTGAAGTTTCACACAGAATTCAATATAGCGCCTACCAGTGTCTTCTGACACCCACCTCAAAAGTAGGTGAGGGGAAAAGAATAGGTATGGTATAATTTAGGCATCATTAGGTGCTGGTAAAACTAATCCAGGAAAACCCTGGCCTAATGTACCAGAATCTAACATTAGGACGCCTAGTGATGCTTAAGTCAAGTAGGTGTGATTCTGTGAAAGGCACCCTAGCAGTTGATTGACAACCACGTCAAGCAGTGCCTAGGAATTAGGAACCGTTTACAGAATCAGGAGCAAAATGTTTTTTGTGCACACATGAGCTAGCAAAAATGAGAGAGAACACCGAGAGTGGGCAATATTCGAATAGCCAGTTTTTAAATGCATCTATGTTTTCCAAAGTACATTAGCGCATGTCTAGCCTCTGCCCCTCCTAATAATTTTTCCTGGGGACTAACAGAAACACTAAGGGTAGCCCATCCCTGCAATCCTGGAGAATGCTGGAGCACCAGCCATGTCTAAAAACCAGTTTTGGCAGTATACATGCCAAAAACTAACATATTCTAATAAAAGAATTGAAATTAAAATTATTTTCTCTACCTTTGATGTCTGGTCATGTTATTTTTCTTATCATTTGGTCCTAAATCTCTAGTTTCTGCTTTCCTTTCTCTTTTCTTAGCTGTCTTCAGCGGAGGCAGTGGCACCACCGCGCTGCCCCCCCCCCCCCCCCCCGCACTCTTCCCTGTTGTGTGTCCCCACTCCCTGCATACCTCTTGTTTTAAAGGAAGTCTCTTCCATGCTAGTGATAAAGCCATTAATTCTATCATACTATATCTTTGGGGATGCTAAATGCAGCACAATGCTCATTACTGAGGGTGCTCAGCACCCACTGAACACAGAACTGGCTCCTGTGTCAATACAGAAGTCATTACTGATCCAAAATAAAGAAACTTTGGCCACTCCAAAGCCTTACTGTAGAAGCAAGGTATGTAGAAGCATTGTCCTAAGATCGCATACAGCTCAACAGAATCCTGATACGGTAAACACTGAATTTCAACACATAAAAACTGCCTTGGCTAGAACACATGGATCTGGAATTTTGTGCCCAGAGATAAAATATGGGCTTAGTTTTGCCAAGATTGTATATCTCACTTCAATAAAGAAAAATAAAGGATTTTCAGTAGACACAAATATGATTACAGTATATATAAAACCAAAAAAAACATTTCATAAAAAAAGAACTCTTAACTACTAATCCAGTGCTCTCACATCATTCCTCATCTCACATCTGTTGTGCATATCCTTTACAAATCAAGTTTAAGTCTCTCAGCTTCCCAACCTTTCCACGTTACATTTTTTTTTTTGTCAAACGGAAGTGGAGCTTACCACTGCATCCAGGAACTCAATGCACCTTTTCAGCTCTGGCCTGGAGTCACAGAACTGCCTGAAGAGAAGTCTCCCTATGGGCTGCTTGTCACAGAGGCTGGTATATTCTTTTTCTAGGTGGCAAAAACACAGAACACAAGCAACTATTACCAATGCTGTATGAGGGTAAGAGCATGCAACTGAGAAACATTTTCCTCACAGACTAATGTGTACAGTTAATGCCCTGTTGAGAGAGTGGAATCGACTGTAAGCCTGTAGAAGGGAAGAATCAAACAGATTTTAAAACATCCTGCAGCTTGTGCTCTTAGAATATGCCAGTTGTACTTTTCTGCATGTTTAATTTTCCAGTGCCAGGCAGCAAGAGTGTTTTTTGGGGGGAGTTCCTGTCTGTTTTCCATGTGAGTCACCATCTAAAGTTCTGCAATCCCTGTTGCAAAGCCATCACGTAAAAAAATGATGAAACATTACTGTGAAGAATTTTTGCATGTGTGCATTCCATTTTGGCACCATCAGAGAAGCTTCCTGTAAGAAAAGGGGCCAGTTAATGAGAGAGGTGCAAATCAAGACACCGTTAAGGACCAAAATATAGGTGAAGCAAATAACAGGGCTGAATCAACCCAGTTATCAAGCTAAATCACACCATGCTGGAAAGGCAACAACAGTGGCCAGTCCAGACCAGCAAAACATATCTAGTAGATCCCAAAAGTCAGTTGCTCAGCAACAAACACTCCTTGCACGTAAGCAGTGAAAACATTCTGGAGGGCTTCTTCTTTCTGCTCTGGACCTTCCTGTTTTACTCGAGCTGTTTTTACAAATTTTTTAACTGTGGCCCAGATGCACTACAATCAGCGATCATCTAATGATCATCACTAAACCAGTTTTGACTGGTTAGCAAAGATCAGATTTGCCAATCCGATGTGCAAAATGGCTCACCTGATGGTTTTGTGCACGATAGCTCATTCTCTGATCCAGCCATGCAATAAGGTCATTAATATTGAAATGCCATGTAAACTAGCAGAGTGATTGATGCTCTAACATGGCTTCCTAATGCACAAAAAAGAAGTGATCGCTTTTAGAGATTCGAAAAAAGCGACTGGTCAAGACCAGTCGTTTACCTGTCCTACCCATAGTTCAGCCCTGAAATTAATATAACATACCATACCTTTTTTTTTTTTTTAATGGGCATAAATGCTGTGCATTTCACACACGCACAATATCTACCCCATTAAAAAAAAAAAAGTGAGCCAAGCCACCCCCAATGATGAGCCGCTGCACCCCCCTCCCCCCATGACAACCACAGGTCCCCAAACCTCTCAATGATGACAGCCACCCCCGCAACAGCGACACACCCAGACAGACAGGAAGGATGCCCACTCCCTCCTGCCATCAGGAAAAACTCCCATGCCGGCCAAAATTGGCAAGATGGTTGCCCACTTCCTCCTGCCACTGGATGCCCCCTATGCCCAGATCCCCTCTAAGCCATCCCCTCCCCTTCCTCACTCCCTTTCATTAAAAATAAATCAGCAGGGGGATGCCCACTCTCTCCTGCCACTGGATGGCTGGATCGGTTAGATCAGAAAATGAGCGATCATGCAAAATAATCACGTGGTGAGCCAATTTGTGCATCGGATCGGCAAATCCGATTGTCGCTAAACCAGTCAAAACTGATTTAGCAACAGTCGTTGACTTTAGTGCATCTGGGCCTCAGTTTCTCCAGCTATACATATGTTGAGGCAGACTGGATTTTAAGAATGATTAATGGAATCTATCTTCAAAGGGTTTGATTTATCAAGGTCTTTTGCCACACAGAGTGAAAGAGACCTGTGACATAAAAGGTACATGCACCACATAACCAGTTAGTTTAGAACAAAAAGCATGAATGAGGGTTGAGTACCGAGTTTTCACAGAACAGCCAGACTAGGTTTGGAATTTCAATAAGAATTCTTTATTTCTTAAACCAAAATTTACTACACAGACAACTATCTCACATATAGAGTTGCTTGTAAAGTAAGTGAGGCAAAAGGAGGACCAACACACTCCTACAGGAGAATCCAGAACAAGACAAAAAGGGCTTGGAATGAGCAAAGATATTCCAGGAGGACAGAACCAAGACTTTTATTATAGACTAGTCGTTAAGCCCGTTACATTAACGGGTGCTAGAATTTATGTCTGTCTGTATTTTTCTTTCTGTCTCTTTCCTCCCTCCATTTCCCTGTGTAGCGCTGTCTCTGCTTTCTTCCTCAGTCTGCACTCTCAAGCTGTAACATTACTGCTTAACTTTTTCTCCCTGCAAGCATCTCTGCTCTCTTTCTCATCCCCAGTCTCTTTGCTATTTTTCTCTTCTTGCAGGGGTCTCTGCTCTCCTTTCTCTATATGTTCCTGATTCCTGCAAACTTCTGTTTTCTCTGTATGCTCTTGATCCTGTGTTTCCCTGTAGGTGTCTTTTTCCTTTTTTTTTTTTTTTTTTTTTATTCCTTTTTCATGTATGGTTGATTTATTAAAAGTTTTTTTATTTTTCCTATTTGTTGCATGCCTGTCTCCTTGGCCGCTGTATGTTTCTAATTTTTTGCTTTGTGTGTTTGTTTGTGTTTTTTTGCTGATTGTCTACTTGGTCGCTGTCAGTCTGTCTGTCTCATTGGCTGCTGTATGTCTGTATGCCTTTTTTTCAGTCTAACTCCTTGGCCACTGTATGTCTGGAAGGTTTTTTTTCCTGAATTTATCCTTGGGCATTGTAATTTTTATTTTTTTCTGTTTGTCTCCTTGGCTGTTTGTATTTTTTTGCTGTCTCTCTGTCTGTCTACTTGGACGCTGTATGTAAGTATGTCTGTCTCCTTGGCTTCTGTATGTCTGTTTGTCATTTTTTTTTCCTGTGTCTCTCTCTCCTTGTCCTCTGTGTTTTGTTATTTTTTCAATCTGTCTCTTTAGCCCCCTGTCCTTCTGTGAGTGTCTGTGTCACTCTCTCTCCTTGTCCTCTGTGTTTTGTTATTTTTTCAATCTGTGTCTTTAGCCCCCTGTCCTTCTGTGACTGTCTGTGTGTCTCTCTCTACTTGTGCACTGTTGTTTGTTTGTTTTTTTCAATCTCTCTTTAGCTCCTGATCCCCTCTCACTGACCCTTGATCCCCTCTCACTGACCCTTGCGCGACTGCATGTAATTCCGGTTAGGTTTCCATGGCAACCCTGCTCGCGGGTCTGTGAGTGTAGGGCCGTTTTGTCGGGTCTGGCGGCGCCGGGTTGGGAAGAGTCCTGGCTCCTTTTTTGGTTTGGGCCCGTGCAGAGGGGCTCAACAGCGCACAACCACCTTTCCTTCCCTCCCTCCATCAGGTGCAGTGCAGCTCCACCAATGTTAAAAGCAGCCGCGTCGAAATCGGAGCCCTGCCACTGCCGTAGCACTTTCCCCTCTGCCTTGGTCCCGCCCCTTCTCTGACATATGGGACCGCGGCAGAGGGAACTTGTTACGGTGGCGGCAGGGCTCCAATTTCAAAGCAGCTGCTTTTAACATAGGCGGAGCTGAACTGTACCTGATGGAGGAAGGGAAGGAACGGTGGGGCAAATTTGGTCAACGGCAGGAATTGTTTGGCGGACCAAGCACCGTGAAACCGTGAGGAAGGCCGCCGCAGCCTCGCAGCTAGGTAGGGGGACAACAATGGCGCTTATGCTCAAGCCCCCGCCGCAGCTCCTCTCTCAATCCTGGTGCGGTTCGAGAAAGGATTCGTGGCGGCGGCTTGAGCATAAGCGCGATTGTTGTCCAAGTTGCCGAGTTTGGTGACGTAAACCCGCGCATGCGCACTAAAAAAAAACGGGACGGATCAGGGAACACGTTTTTTTTAGTGCGCATGCGCGTCCTACCATTTTATTATATTAGATAAGCAAAAGGCAAACTGTGGATCCAACATGGACCTTTCTCAGGGGTCCTAAGGGAAAACAAATCCTGATGCACATGATAAAAAAATAAAATAACCCACGTAGGGGTAATGAAGCATCTTGCAGAAAGTTATAGAACAACAGTTTTGTGACTAAAACAGTTCTGTACCTATCTGTGAGATGCTTCATGTATCCTCTAAATAGGCTACTTTCTATTGTGTGCATCAGGATTTGTTTTCCCTTAGGACTCCTGAAAACCCAACTGGCTAGATATACCTCCAGGAGACAGTTGAGTGGCACTTAACTGGAACAGAAGCACATGCTGGGAATTTGACTACAGCAAGACTGAAACCCTTCATCAGGGATCAGCACAGACCAAGTACCTGCTGAAAAAGGACCCTGATGGTGAATTTAAGAAGCTTTTACATCTATATATATATAAAATCGGAGGTATGTGTGTATGTATGTGTGTATGTGCCGCGATCACGCAAAAACGGCTTGACCGATTTGAACGAAACTTGGTATGCAGATCCCTCACTACCTGGGATGATATGTTCTGGGGGTCTTGCGGCCCACCTGCACATGTGGGCGGAGCTACAAACAGAAAATCTGATTTCACCCATTCATGTCAATGGAAAAAATGTAAAAAGCTGCCATTCTCACAGTAATTCAAAAACGGCTTGACCGATTTGAACGAAACTTGGTATGCAGATCCCTCACTACCTGGGGTGATATGTTCTGGGGGTCTCGCGGCCCACCTGCACACGTGGGCGGAGCTACAAACAGAAAATCAGATTTCACCCATTCAAGTCAATGGAAAAAATGTAAAAAGCTGTGGGACCGATTTGAACGAAAATTGGTATGCAGATCCCTCACTACCGGGGGTGATATGTTCTGGGGGTCTCGCGGCCCACCTGCACACGTGGGCGGAGCTACAAACAGAAAATCAGATTTCACCCATTCAAGTCAATGGAAAAAATGTAAAAAGCTGTGGGACCGATTTGAACGAAACTTGGTATGCAGATCCCTCACTACCTGGGGTGATATGTTCTGGGGGTCTCGCGGCCCACCTGCACACGTGGGCGGAGCTACAAACAGAAAATTAGATTTCACCCATTCAAGTCAATGGAAAAAATGTAAAAAGCTGTGGGACCGATTTGAACGAAAATTGGTATGCAGATCCCTCACTACCGGGGGTGATATGTTCTGGGGGTCTCGCGGCCCACCTGCACACGTGGGAAGAGTGGGTTCACCCAAGAATGTATATGTTCTTGCTCCTGGAGGTGAAACTAAAAATGTTGTTTATAATCAAGTTTTGTGTTAGTTGTATTGTATTCATTTTGTCAAATATTTCACATTATAATTTGAATATTGTACTTTTTATAAAGCTGTAAAAAAATATTTTCATTCACCACTATAAAGTATCTTTATTTGAATCCATTTACAGTGTTATTGCTATAATTAAATACCCGTGCAACGCCGGGGCATCAGCTAGTTAAAAATAAAAATAAAGGCTGCAATGTTAAGAGTGGTTTTCATGTGGTGCTGGCTTGCCATGTTTTACTGCGTTTGGCAGAGTGTCGAGGGCATAGTTTGTCAGTTTGGCTTGCCCACTGATTTTGAAGTGGCTGGGCATACTAGGAGACAGCAGGATGGATATGGCACAGTTTGTCCACTCAGTTCTGTACTACACATGTTGGCCTAGGTGACCTCAATAACTGTGTGATCCCTTAAGGGCATCCTTGTGGGAACCTGATACTTTGTACAGAATGGCTCATTGCCTCGGACTGTGAGTTCACTAAACTTCACAGACCAGATGGGATGGAACATTAAGTGCTGTGATGAAATGGTTACATTTTTTTAGATTAGCTGAGAAACAGTGTTTTACAAATGCATGTTTAATAAATATATACATATTTTTCCCAGTAATCTGACTTTTTAACATGTTTTTATGCAATATACTATTTTCTTCTAATCTGCCTACACCTAGGCAAAATACATCAAACATCAAAACATACATAATCTTCAAAACAATCATATATACAGATATGACATCAAATTATCCTCATACAAATTGACTGACGTTTACTGCTATCGGATACCAATTCCAACTTAAGCCCCTGGGATGTCACACCCTCTCTCCTAAAATTCATATGATGTAGATGTGTATAGGCAACACACTGTACACTTCAATGTACATTTTCAATCAAACTAGCAGTGCCTGATGCAACTGGAGACCAAGAAAGATACAGAAATAGATCCAATTTTATTTTGATGGATTTGAGGATCTATTTTCACTACATAGAGATCAGAATAGTCCCTTGGTTCTGACACATTTCCTTTACTACTATGGGCTGTTTTCTACTGTAGTATCACGTTGTATTGATGATGGTGATCCTCTTCTGTGCTTGTGCGTGCTGTGAGGCATTTTTTTTCTGTGCTTTGGGCCTGCATTACATGTATGAAAAGGCGTGGAGGGGCATAATTGAAAGGGACGTCTAAGTCCGTTTACGTCCATCTCGCAAGTCGTCAAAAGTTAAAAAGAGCCTAAGACACATTTTCGAAAGAGACGTCCAACTTTTTTTTACTTTCGAAAATCGTCTAATTATACATCCTGCCGATCTGATCGTCTAAGCCGCTAAATCGTTCATCTTTATACCACATTTCCGTCCAACTTTCCGTCCAAGTCCACAACGCCTAGAACAAGCCCTGTTGGATGTGGGAGGGGTCTGCAAAGTGATGGATTGAACACCAAGACATGCCACCTAAATATTGGGGTACCTAAATATTGGGGTTCACTGCTGTGAACTTCACAAAAAGGGTGCCATGTCTTCTCCTCCCTACAGCTCCCTTATAGGTTATGGTGAGCCCCCCAAACCACCTCCAGAATCTCCTAGACCCACTTATTTACCACCCTAATAGCCCTTATGGCTGCAGGAGCCACTTATATGCCAGTAAAAAAGGGTTTTGGGGGTATATAGGGGAGTGCACATGTTTAAGTATCAATGCAGGGGCTTATGGGCATGGGTCCTCTTCTCTATGGCTCCCTAACCCACCCCCAAGATGACTTAAGCTGCCTCTGGGCTGGACGACTAGGCTTTCCTATGCCAGGCGACCAGGTGATGATGGTCTGGAGGCTGAAATTTAAAGTTGTGAATAAAATTTTTATGGGGGTGTGGGGGGGGGTTGGTGATCACTGGGGTAGTGTGTGGGGTCTGTGTTATGTGTTTGAAGTGCTTATCTGGTGAGTTTAGGTGGTTTTTTGTGACTTAGACCATGTTTTACATGGTCTAAGTCACAACGTCCAAGTTCCATCTAAGCTCTGTTGTAAAACTTTCCGTTTTACATGCTGTACGAGTAAGTCTAAGTCGGCCCACGTCCCGCCCAACTCCCGCCCTCGACACGCCTCCCGAAATGCCCCGTTTAGCTTTGGACGTTGAGCGGCACTATAAAGGCCTAGGTCGTTTAGAAATACGTCCAAAACCCGTTTTTATTATCGGCACTTGGACGTTTTTGAGAAATGTTTGTCCAATTGCCGGCTTAGGCCGGTTTTTGGACGTTTTTCTCTTTCGATTATGAGCCCCATACTGTTTTTTTCTCTGTTATTTGAGTAGCCATGCTGCCTTTTTTTTCTTGGCTACACTGTCTTCTCTCTTTTGTGCTTTCCTTTCTCTTTTCTTAGCTGTCTTCAGCGGCAACAGTGGCACCACCGAGCGCCCCCCCCCCCCCCCGCACTCTTCCCTGTTGTGTGTCCCCACTCCCTGCGAACCTCTTGTTTTAAAGAAAATCTCTTCCATGCTAGTGATAAAGCCATTAATTCTATCATACTTCTGCATTTTCTGTTTATGATTCTTGATATAAACTGAACCCCTTCCATCTTACTTTCTCTTTTACCTTGACTATCCAGAACCTGAAGCAGCCTCTCCAATAGGTTACTATTCTGCAGAATAAGCATATCACCATGCTTATATTAATTAATTATCTAGTGTTTGCCCTGGAGGTAAAGAAATAAAACTACATCTCCAACAGAGTTTATGTGTTGTCTTTACTTCTGATTTCCCCTTGTTGCTTTCTGATCTATAGGGGAAGCATCCTGAGCAACAATCCATAGTTATATCCCAGTGGTCTCAAACTCACGGCCCGCCAGGTACTATTTCAAGGCCCTCTGTATGTTTATCATAATCCCAAAAGTAAAATAAAACAGTTTCTTGATCATTGATACTTTCCTTGATCAATGATTTGGCCATCTTCCCCAGAACTGAGGTTAAGCTCACCGGTCTGTAGTTCCCTGGGTCACCTATCGATCCTTTTTTGAAGATAGGTGTAACATTTGCTGTCCTCCAGGATTACCCATGTTCTCAAGGACAGGTTACAAATCTGCCATAGTAACTCCGCTGTTTCGTCTCTGATGGAATTAAGTGCTGCTTTATTTTGTAAATTGTTTGATAATATGTAGCACTTGATGTTGGTTTTTAAAATGAATAAAGATTTTGGAAAAAAAAAAAAAAATTTAGCAGTCTGTGGTATATTCAGTGGTCTGTTGAGCATATTTTATTAGATTGTAAATGTAACAAAAATTGGCCGTAATGGTTAAAACATTTGTAATGTGTTGTTTGATTGAATATTATGTATGTTTTGTATGGAAACCGCTTAGACTTAAGCGGTCTATAAATTTTAAAAAATAAAATAAATAACTGGTTAAGCCTCCCTTGACCACTTAAATCACTTTGAATATTAACCAGTTAATATTTTGTATCCCCCATACCCAATGATTAGAAAGCAGTTGATAGTCCTGAATCTAAAGCTTTAGGAAAAACAGAGGCTAGTAAAATAACAGTTAAACACCAGTAAAAGGCACTGCATTCCTTACACAAAAAAAATAAGACTCTGGATCTGGGTGTGCTACAAGCCCTCATGTTAAAACCTAAACCAAACTTTTTTTGTAAAGTTAACACATATTATAATAGAAAACATGCATAGTATATGGTTTGGCATTCAAAATATTGCTGCTGGAGATCACTGTGAGCTGTAGAAGTTAATATTTAAGTTTATATATTCATTGGGAAGGTCACAGTAAGATTATGCACTGACCTGCCATCTGAAATCATAGGTCAAACTGTTTAAGCACAACTGACTCAATTTAGCACCCTTAGGACTATTATGGTGAATAAAAAAAAAAGAAAACACACAAATTTGGCATCCTGCCATCATTAAGAGTTGTGCTTGAAGACACAGGATAAATCCTTCAGCTTCCACCCTCCCCTTCAGCTCCAGCATGGAATGGATTAAGATATTAGCATAGAAATGTCAAACCACAAACACTGTACACTTGGCCTCATACATAATATTTTATAGAATGGTTACTTTAGCCCCATAGAGAAGACTATTGGCATTGGGAACAGGAAAGCATACTCTCAAACTCTAGAAGTCTACGGGGCCACAAGCTCATTGGCATCGCTGGTCTCCCAGCAAGGAGAGAAGTGGGGAACAGTAAAGCAACGGGATGAGAGGAGTGCAATGAATGCTAAACAACTATTAATAAGGATGCATATGTAAGAAGATAAAATGCAGAAGCAAAAAGAGAGGAAAAGTTAAAGATCATGAAACTTGGATAATGTAAAAACAGGGTGAAAACAAAAAGTGGAAAATGAAAAGACAGCAGCTTATAGGATATTTAGTGTTGAAATGTACTATAGTGTATGTTGAAATGTACTATAGTGTATGTTGAACATCAACATTAGGGATGTATGCCAGCATGATAAAGTCATTCTATTTTCATTATTTTCACAGATTTTTTTTCATGATTTCCAAGTGTTTTTTTCAAATAGTTTCACACATGCATTTTAATAGGGAGTTTTTAGTGCACACTGAAATGATCTGACTTCCACTAACAATGAATTGAGGTAAGCTAAGTCAATTAGTGCAGTTTTAAAAAAATGTGGGGGTTGATATTCAAAGTGATTTAAGCAAGCAAGAGAGGCTCCTGACCATTTAAATCATGCTCGGTAGCACATTTGTTGAATTGATGCATGCAACATGGTAGTTCATAACTACGAGGGCAAATAAAAAATTAAAGGCAATTGTTAAATTACTTGATAACCGGAACAGAGCTAGCGAAATGAGACATATGTACTCATCTAATCTTAATGTATATTTTCTGTAAACCGCTTAGAACCTAACGGATGTAGCGGTATATAAGAAATAAATTACATTACATTACATATGTTGCCTGTTAGATCATTCGTCCACACACAGTGCAGTGTTCGTCTTTTAGTAATGTTTCTGCCATGAGGTCAGCAACATGGACACTGCATTGCAAGACTGCACCATCGAAGAACAACGTGACGTGGTGCACTCTCTTTGGGCTGAGGGAGTGAAATCCTTGGAAAGTCACTGTCAGATATTGACTCAGTATGGACATAGCACCATAAATCAACAAAAGGTTTATGAGTGGGTAAAAAGGTTTAAAGTGAGAAGAACAGGTGTAACCGATGAAGATCGTTCTGGGCGCCCATCAACATAGCACACACAAGAGCGCATTGACAGGGTGGATGCCTTGATTAGAGTTTACCAATGGATAATGTTGCCTCAATTGGCTGCAAATTTGGATAGCAGCTATGGATCTGCACTTGCCATAATGCGTGATGACTTGGGATACAGGAAAGTCTGCGCACGATGGGTTCCCAAACGGCTTACCGATCTGCACGAGCAATAGCATGTGGAGGTTGCGACCCAGTTCCTGAGATGCTATGAAGAAGGTCCGAGTATTCTGCAGAGAACTGTCACCCGCAGTGAGATATGGGTGCACCACTGCGACCCGGAGAGCAAAAGACAAAGCATGATGAAGTAAAGGAAGCAGCCGAAAAACTTCTTCTCTCCAGGAATGCAGAAATTAGTTGAACAATACAACAAATGCATCATCTTGCATGGGAGCTATGTGGAAAAGTGATATGTTCAATTGCTCACAGTTACTTCTGTTAAAGCCATTAAATGTATTTCGTACTTTGACCTGTTGCATCTTCTTTTACCTATTGTTAGAACAGGGTGTTTGCAAATGCCAATTTGCCTGTTACTCTTATTATGAGAACATGTGTGCTGGATAGAAAATAAGAGTATGGTTACCAGTTTCCTGTGGCACATCACACAGGCAATGCCGTGGAACAGCATGGATTATCTGCTTGCCTCTTGCTCAGCTAGCTGCACTGTCAAGGACAAATTGCAATAGAGGCTACCTTTCACCTATATCAGCTGGGACTGAACTGATGTAACGTGCCTGAGATCTTGCAAAATCTCTGGAATAGCTACAAAAATATTTCAGAAGATGTAGCTGAAAAGTGCAACACGCGTAAAGATAGACAGCCACCCTTGAAATGGCTTTCATGCTAAATTTAAAGAACATCAACCTAACCTGATTCAATGCAATGTCCGTTGTACTGTAAAAAAGTGGCATTAATCTTGCCATAGGTGTTGGAGCCCTCAAGTCACTGCTGACTTTCCTGATGGGAATTATGGTTTACCAAACCTTTGATTCCTTTGTTCCTACATTAAGGATTTGGGGAGTACCCTTAGATGTAAGACTATCATTATAACCCCTTATGTCCATAGTCCTAAGAAAAGTGTTCTTAACATAGTGAAAGTTATGTGCTATTTGAAGTTACTTTCTTGAGCCACAATTCAGATTGATTGTTCAAGTACTGGTGTTTAGCACCCTTGACTATTGGGAGTTTGGACCTGATATAATTCTGTGTGGTTTACACAATCAAAGTGGTTTACATATTTTGGACAGGCAATGATGTGTTAAGTGACTTACCCAGAGCTGTAGTGGCAATTGAACTCAGAACTTCAGGATGCTAAGGCAGCTGCTCTAACCGCTAGGCTATGCCTCCACTCCACTTACCGTATATACTCAAACATAAGTCGATCCAAATATAAGCCGAGACCCCTATTTTTCCCCCAAAAGGAGGAAAAATGATTGACTCGAATATAAGACAGAGGTTTAATATTCAAGTACCATGCCCTGCCAGGATCTGCACCATGTCCCCTCCCTCATGCCTTCCCCTGCCATGTTCTGCATTCAGCCCTCCTCCCTGCCAAATTCTGCACCCAGCCCCCTTCCCTACCTGCCCTGCAAGGCTCTGAACTCAGCCCCCTTCCCTGCCAGGCTCTGCACCCAGCCCCCCTCACTCCCTGCCAGGCTCTGCATCCTGTCCTACCTTCCTTCCCCGTACCCTCTTCCCCCTCTAGTTGTCTAGTTGTAGGCCAGGACAGGAGGGATCTCTCCCGTCTCCCATCCTGGCCGATACTAACAAATTTTTACTCCCCCCTCCCCCCACGCACTTTTTTCTGGTGGTCCAGCAATGTATCCTGCGCTGAGCCCCTCCTGCCGATCTCGCGGCCAGCAGCACACCCAGACCGGCACGCAGGAGCGAGCTTTTCGAGCTCCCAGCCTGCCGTGCGCCTCTCCCTGAATGGCTGCCGTGAGAACCGCAAGTCCTGCGAGAACTGGCAGCAGCCTTTCAGGAAGCGACACGGAACTGGGCGAAAGTTCGAAAAGCTTGCTCCTGCATTCCGGCCCAGGTGCGCCGCTGGCTGCGAGATCGGCAGGAAGAGCTCAGTGCAGGATACACCCAGGAACACCAGGGAAAAGGTACGCGGGGGTGGGGGGTGTTAAAAAAGTGTTAGTATCGGCAGGACGGGAAGGATTCCTCCTGTCCTGGCCTAACGGCAAGCCTGCAGCAAGTCCTGGAGGGTGTCGGGTGGTCACTGGGTGATGACCCAAATATAGGATGAGATCCCCCATTTTTTGGCCCAACAATCTCATCCTATATTTGAGAATATATGGTATTTACCTGGGTTGTCCTCAATATTTACTTAACCAACTGAAGACAGCATAAAACACAGTTCGGCTAATTTTTTCATTAAAGAACTATGATCATGTAACCTAGAATATTTGATAAGCGTTTTATCATATTTTAATATAACTATTAATTAAAAAAACTATCTGCAACTAATTGGCTACCTGTTTGAGCTAGAACAATGTTCAAATTTTCATGTGTACTTTATAAGGTGTTTCATGAATTAGCTCCATTATATCTAATTAAGAACATAAGAATTGCCGCTGCTGGGTCAGACCAATGGTCCATCCTGCCCAGCAGTCCGCTCACGTGGCGGCCCCAAGGTCAAGACCAGTGCTCCAAATGAGTCCAGTCTCACCAGTTTAGCATAAACTTGTCCAACTTTGTCTTGAAACCCTGAAGGGTGCTTTTCCCTATAACAGACTCCGGAAGAGCGTTCCAGTTTTCTACCACTCTCTGGGTGAAGAAAACTTTCCTTACATTTGTACGGAATCTATCCCCTTTCAACTTTAGAGAGTGTCCTCTCGTTCTCCCTATCTTGAAGAGGTGAACAGTCTGTCTTTCTCTACTAAGTCTATTCCCTTTAGTATTTTGAATGTTTCGATCATGTCCCCTCTCAGTCTCCTCTTTTCAAGGGAGAAGAGGCTCAGCTTCTCCAATCTCTCACTGTACGGCACTGAGCGAGTTATTCTAGCATGCCATCCACGGGTTACCCACAATACTAACTATTTTGCTTTTCTATCTATTTGTGGCTGATCAAACCGTAAATATATTTTAAAAATTGTCATAATTTCAAGATGTTTGGTTTTGGAGGGAAATATTTTGATTTCAAATATTTTAATTGAAATTTTTAGTCAAAATTTTACCCCTAAATGATCATACTTCTGTCTCTGATTGTGGTTCTATTAATTTTCGCTGGTCTCATTCCTCATTGAAATATTTAGGTGTTCTTTTTCATCATGATAAGGATATTATGATGTCCCTTAACCTATCTGCCATTTCTTCCAAAGTTGAGACACAACTAAAATGCTGGTCTCCCTTATCATTATCATGATGGGGATGTATTGAGACAATTAAGATAATCATCACCCCAATTATTAATTATTACTTACCATGTTACCAAAATTAGCACCACGCGACATTTATAAATCTATTGAAAGTAAGCTTATGGACTACCTCTGGTGCAAGAAAACCCCCAGGATTGATATTAAAATATTAAAATCTTCCAAAGAAAATGGTGGACTAGGTTTTCCAGACTTTTTCCTATATCATATAGCTGCACTTCTCGGATACAGCTCCTTTTGGGTACAAGAAGCAGTTCCCGTAGACCAGTGGTCTCAAACTCAACCACTTTGAAGGGCCACATTTTGGATTTGTAGTTATTTGGAAGGCCTCAGAAAAAAAATAGTTAATGTCTTATTAAAGAAATTACAATTTTGCATGAGGTAAAACTCTTTATAGTTTATAAATCTTTCCTTTTGGCTAAGTCTTAATAATAAATTGTAATTTATAGCTAAAGGGACATATGATCAAGAAACTGTTTTATTTTACTTTTGTGATTATGATAAACATACCGAGGGCCTCAAAATAGTACCTGGCGGGCCGCATATGGCCCCCAGGCCATGAGTTTCAGACCACTGCCGTAGACCATCAATCTGCATGGCTTGCTATAGAACAGTTCTTAGTATCTCCTATCCCACTCTCATGTTTAGCATATGCTCCCCTACATATGATTTGAAGGGAAATATTGAACTATTGCTTTTATGTGGACTCTTAACCTTTAGACATCAGATAAAAACATATTTGTTTAAAAGATGGGTTGTATAATTGATGCTGTTATATATTATTTTCTTTTTAATTTGTTTGCTAAAAGAGTGTATATTCCCAATGTTTATATAGGTATGCTCTTACTGTAAACTGCTCTGGCACCGGATCTTTCAGCTTGCAATTTCCAGTGCATTTTTGCCATGTGATGGGTAAAACAAGAAGAATGGATCCTATGCCATCAGACAGACTGAGAGACATTGTAGCCTGCTTTGCACGTAAGAAGTGCATTTTGCAGGCTGCGTGAAAAGTGGGCCATGATGAACTGGAGGGTGCTGAAGTGGAACTTTTTGCCGATGTGTCTGTATTTGAAAAGGAGGCAAGAATTTTGAGAGGTAACAAGGTGTCTCATGATATCCGCTATCATTGGCACTACCCATTTGGCCTTTCATTTGTGTTGGACAATAAGACTCATGGGTTACCACTGTGTGGGATGCGAGAACCCTTTTGATGGAAGCTAAACTTTGGCAGGAAGGCCGTGAAAACCTTCCACTTTCCAACCCAGCACCTTAAAGACATGCACCCAGAAATGCCATTCAGAGTCAACACACCTACACCACCTACTCTCACCAGATGCTGCTTAGTGTAATATGTTTTATTGTCATGTCTATATTGTAAATTATGTCATATCTGTTGGATGTACTTTGTAACCCATTCTGGGCTCCTTTGGGAGGACAGGCTAAATAATTGAGAAAATAAATGAATACAAATAAATAAAACAGAAGGAACCTTTGCCTCGACCATCTGGAGCACAACGATGGCACTTGGAGGATCAGAAAAAGAGGCTACAACATCAAGCAGATTCTCGAACGGCAGCAACTACTTGAGGCTGTGGGCTGGGCCTGTTCCTGCTCCTGGACAACTCTGCTATCCTGTGTTGTTGACCAAGCTTGACTAGTACTGCTCTGATTATTTGTTTGGATTCATGTGATAGTGGCCATTCTTTTCTGATACAGGGGTACAAAGTGGTGGTATTTATGTTTTATGCCTGATGGTGGGGGAATCTCCTCTCGGGATGTCACAGAGGTATGGCCTGGAAACCTCTTTATACCAGAGGCCGATGTAGGTTGGGGGTGGGAGGGTGTGAATGGATGTGTGCATGTGGGTTTCTGTTATCAGAGTGAAGACGATGCAGACTGGATGAGTTGCTAAATGGAGTGGTGTATATCTAGGCTCTGGATTGTTATTATTATGTCTCTGACTTCTCAGATATACATGTCTCTGAATGTTAGGGGACTAAATTCCCTGCGTAAAAGGCAGCTTTATTTTCATGAGGCAGACAAATTGAAAATGTCTATAGGGTTTGTGCAGGAGACATCTCCAACCCTCTTGCGAAAAATTTCTCGCATGTTCGCAATAGAGAAATATTTTTTGCCTCTAATCAAGTTAAATCCAAAACTATGGGGTTGCCAAAGCATTTGCCAACTCGATGCCTGTACAAGTGCCAGATATTGTACAAGATAAAGAGGGGAGATTTCTCCTCCTAAAAGTACTTTTAGGAGGCCAATTGTACACCTTGCTGAATCTTCATGCTCCCAATTCAGAACAGGATCTTCTTTATCAAAAGGTTGGGGCCCTCTTAGCTAGCAGTAAGGAGGGGAAATTGATCATTGGAGGAGATTTTAATCTGACATTAAACGTTGCTGTGGACAAGTCTGCACAGGCGGTGTGGTATGGTAAAGCAGACAGGCAGCAGCTATGCCATCTTTTAGAATCCTGGAATTTGATTGATATTTGGAGACATCAACACCCCAGGGATGTTGACTATACTTATTATTCAGAGGTACATTCCTCCTATTCTATGATAGATCTATGATTAACTGGTAAGGACCTGCTAGCTGCCGTTCAAATCTCATCCATTGAGGCTAGAGTATGGTCAGATCATGCACCAGTTTGTTTTAGCTTAGCACTTCAGTCTTCATTGCTGGGAAGGAGATGTTAGCAATTGGATGATAGTCTCCTTCTGGATCCTACCAATGTGCAGCAACTAGGCAAGGACTTGCAGGAATTTTTTCAGTTTAATGACACCCTAGAGACTTCCCCTGCGACCTTGTGAGAGTGTTTGAAGGTACTAATGAGAGGTAATATCATAGGCTTGGGAGCCCATGCCCGGAGGATCCAAATCAAGAAGGCCTTGGACTTCTGAAACCACATCTACAACTTGGAGGGGGAGCGCAAGGGTTGGCTGCTTCCCTCTGCTGAAAAGAAAAAAAACCCTTTTAGAGCAGCTTAAGCTAAAATTACAGGGTTTGGAATTAGAGATTAATGTTAAGCTACAATATCTCCAACTGAAGTACTTCGAAACTGCCAATAGAGCAGGCAAATTGTTGGCCCATAAACTGAAAAAGAAACAAGGGGGACGGGGGGTGAAGATTGTACTACTCCTGAGCAAATTCAACAAGCGTTCACTCAATATTATCACACCCTGTATCAACCTGAACAGAGGCCTCCAGATACTGCGATCCAATCCTTTTTAGAGCGGATCATGTTGCCATACCTTACACTGGGAGAGGCGGGAGTGCTTTCCTTGCCCATTTCGGAGGAAGAGATTACATGGGCTATAAAGAATATGCCTGTGGGCAGGTCCCCTGGATTAGACAGCTTCATTGCCAAGTTCTATAAAACATTTTGTGCTGCCTTGATTAAGCCTTTACAATGCTTTTTCAATGGGCTGGCTGAAGAAGAAGACTTGCCTCATTCGCGACATTTAGCAGGTATTGCTCTGATCCTGAAACTGGGCAAGGACCCTACTTCATGTGCTTCTTACAGGCCTATATCCCTGTTAGATGTGGATTATAAAATCTTTACAAAGATTTTGGCCACGTGACTATAGGCCTATATGCCTAAATTGATTAAAGATGATTAGTCTGGCTTTGTGAGGGTTGCAAAACTTTTGATAATATCTGCAGGGTATGTCATTTCATTTGGCAGGCTGGAAGAGAGAGGGACTTGGCATTTATATTGGGCATTGATGCCGAAAAGGTGTTTGATACAGTATACTAGCCCTCTCTCTTCCAGGTCTTGGAAAAGGCAGGCATTTCTGTGAATTATCCTCCTCTCCTCTGACGTACGGGACCAAGGCAAAGGGAACGTGCTGTGGAGGTTGCAGGCTGCTTTGAAGGTGAAATCAGGAAGCCGGGAGAGAGATGGTGGACAATTAGATGGAGGGAGAGAAGGAACAGGGTATTTTCTAGTCTCCAGAATTGTAAATGAGGTCTCACCAGAGTCTTATTCAGGGGCATCAATACCTCCTTTTCCTACTGGCCATACCTCTTCCTATGCACCCTAGCATCCTTCTAGCTTTCACTTTCAACTTTTCAACCTGTTTGGCCATCACATACAATCATACCCATGTCCCGCTCTTCTGTCATGCACAGAAGTTTTTCACCCCCTAAACTGTACTGTTCCTTTGGATTTTTGCAGCCCAAATGAATGACCTTGCATTTCTTAGCATTAAATTTTAGTTGCCAAATTTCAGACCTTTCTTCAAGCTTCGCTGGGTCTTTCTTCATGTTATTCATACCAACTGTTAAATGAATACTTCTGCTCAGTCTTCACCCAAGAAGCGCCGGGGCTTGGCCCTCAGCTACAGACAAGGGTTGATTCAGTTGACCCATTTAGTAATTTCAAGTTTACACCCAGCAGTGTCTACGGTGTGCTGTCAAAGCTCAAGGTTAACAAGGCAATGGGACCTGACAACCTACACCCCAGAGTGCTCAGGGAGTTGAGTGATGTCTTGGCGGAGCCGCTGTCCGCACTCTTCAACCTCTCCCTTAGTACAGGCAGCGCCCTGTTGGACTGGAAGAAGGCTAACGTCATTCCACTCCACAAGAAAGGCTCAAAGACAGAGGCAGCAAACTACAGACCAGTGAGTCTCACATCAATAGTGAGCAAACTAATGGAAACTCTAATCAAACGCCAATTGGATACGATCCTGAATGAGGAGAACCTACCCCGTCAACATGGATTTAATAAGGGGAGATCCTGCCAATCCAACCTGATCAGCTTCTTTGACTGGGTGACCGGGAAGCTGGATGTTGGGGAGTCCCTGGACATCGTATACCTGGACTTTAGCAAAGCATTCGATAGCGTACCACACCGCAGCTTGCTAAGAAAGATGAGTTCTATAGGATTGGGCGACACATTGACGAAATGGGTTGGGAACTGGCTTGGAGGTAGGCTTCAAAGGGTAATGGTGAACGGCACCCCCTCTGAAATGACGGAGATGATCAGTGGAGTGCCCCAAGGCTCGGTCTTGGGCCTGATCCTATTCAATGTCTTTATAAGAAACTTGGCAGAAGGGCTCCGAGGTAAAATAACATTATTCGCAGATGACGCCAAACTAAGCAATGTAGTGGGCAAAAGCACAATGGACAAAAATTCAATGCCCGACAATATGATGCACGATCTACTCCTACTGGAGAGCTGGTCTAGGACATGGCAACTCAGCTTCAATGCCAAAAAATGCAAAGTTATGCACCTGAGTAGCCAAAATCCATGCAGGACTTATGCCCTTAATGGCGAGATCCTAACAAGAACAGTAGCAGAATGAGAATTAGGGGTGATCATCAGTGAGGACATGAAGGCTGCCAATCAAGTGGAGCAAGCTTCATCCAGGGAAAGACAAATCATAGGTTGCATACGCAGGGGTTTCATCAGCCGTAAGCCTGACGTCATTATGCCATTGTATGGATCCATGGTGAGGCCCCACCTGGAATACTGTGCGCAATTCTGGAGGCCGCATTATCACAAGGATGTGCTGAGACTGGAGTCGGTCCAGAGAATGACCACCCGGATGGTCTCGGGACTCAAGGATCTCCCGTACGAAGAACGGTTAGATAAATTACAGCTATACTTGCTCGAGGAGCGCAGAGAGAGGGGAGACATGATCGAGACGTTCAAGTGTCTCACGGACCGCATCGAGGCAGAGGAAGATATCTTCTTTTTCAAGGGTCCCACGGAAACAAGAGGGCATTCATGGAAAATCAGAGGCGGGAAACTGTGCGGTGACACCAGGAAATTCTTTTTCACTGAAAGGGTGGAATAGTCTTCCACTTCAGGTGATTGAGGCCAGCAGCGTGCCTGATTTTAAGGCCAAATGGGATCGACACGTAGGATCTATTCACAGGGTAAAGGTAGGGGAGGGTCATTAGGGTGGGCAGACTGGATGGGCCGTGGCCCTTATCTGCCATCTATTTCTATGTTTCTATCTGGGGTGTCTACTCTATTGTAGATTTTGGTATCATTTGCAAAGAGGCAAATCTTAAATGACAGCCCTTTAGCAATATCGTTTATAAAAATGTTAAAAAGAACAGGCCCGGGGAGATCTCCTGCATCGGAGGAGTTCATCAGAGGGGATTGTGCCTCTCTCCCTGGCTTCCTGCAGCAGCGGTTCTGCTTCTTACCACTTGTTCCTAGCAGGCATCTTCAGAGACGGACCCCTGACGTCACTGGGTCCGTCTCCAACAATTCAAAAACAGAACGCCGCCGTGGGAGACTCGGGAGATCTCCTGCATCGGAGGAGTTCATCAGAGGGGATTGTGCCTCTCTCCCTGGCTTCCTGCAGCAGCGGTTCTGCTTCTTACCACTTGTTCCTAGCAGGCATCTTCAGAGACGGACCCCTGACGTCACTGGGTCCGTCTCCAACAATTCAAAAACAGAACGCCGCCGCGGGAGACTCGGGAGATCTCCTGCATCGGAGGAGTTCATCAGAGGGGATTGTGCCTCTCTCCCTGGCTTCCTGCAGCAGCGGTTCTGCTTCTTACCACTTGTTCCTAGCAGGCATCTTCAGAGACGGACCCCTGACGTCACTGGGTCCGTCTCCAACAATTCAAAAACAGAACGCCGCCACGGTTGCGGCCGCAGGGCGTGCCCTAAGGGGCTCGCCAGGCCCCTTGGGAGCTCCTTGGAGCCACGAGGAGCCAGGGAGTTGGAGATTATTGATTTGCCTATTGGAATATAGGAACGAATACAGGAGATCTCCAGATCCAGGATATATGATTTGATTTGTACCAGTGCCTGGTGAGACGCTGAGGGTACGATTGTTTATATTTCAACAGCGATCAGACTATTTGTCAGTCGCGATGCCGAAGAGACGGGGTAAGAGCGCCGCTGCAGCCTCGCGACGTCTTGAACACCCCCCTCTCGCTTCAATTGAACATTTTCTTCAGCGTCTTCAGAGGGAGTCAGTAGGTTCGGGGAATCGCCCGCTGGACTCTGCGACGTGGAGTGACGCCGGATCGGAAGTCCTTGGGCTGGATACCACGCTGAGCCCCGACCAGAGGAGTCCACCTCCCCCACCGCTGAGTGCGAGTTCCCCATGTGAAAGGAGTGGGCCAGAAGTAGCAGCACTCTCTGATCATGAGGCTGTAACATCAGGGAGCCAGCAAGGTGAAGTCTCTATGGCTTTGTTAAGTCCAGAGATGGTTCCAGCGGATAGAGCAGAAGGAGGAAAAAATCCAGACCAACAGACAGAAGGCAGCCAAGGTGAGTCTTCCTCAACTTTACATGAGACTTTCTTTAAATATGAGAAACCAGCTGAAGTGACTCTTGATTCAATTTGGGACTTAGTTTCCAAACTGGGAGACTCACTAACTAAACAAATTAAAGAAGGTGAAAAGAATATAAAAATTCAAAAACAGACAATAGAGGAAAATAAACAGGAAATTTCTAATGTCAAAGAAAAATTGGGAGGTATTGAAAATGAAGTGAAAATGATTAAACAAGTTCAATCTACAATAATAAAAGATAATCAAAGTATTAGGAAAAAATTGGAAATTATGGAAAATAACTATCGGACTAATAACCTACGACTGTTGAATTTTCCTAAAATCCTATCTGTAAACCCAAGAGAGATGATAAAAAGGTACTTTATGGAGATATTTAATATTCCTGAGGAATCATTGCCTCCTCTCACTCGAGTATATTATTTGCCTATGAACGTAAGGGGCCAACATTTGGAGGATAAGAGACAGGAAATACAAGACATACAAGACCTTCAACAAAATTTGACAGCAATTTTGGAAACATCAGATAAAGATTTGGTTAAACCAGCAACTCTTTTACTATCTGTGGCTTTGTTGCCGGATAAAGATTGGATTTTGAAATTGTTTTTTAGGAACAAGAGTAAGGAGTTTCTGGGTTTGAAAATTCAAATGTTTCCAGATGTTAGTAGAGAAACTCAGAATCGTAGACGTCAGTTTATTTTGTTGAAGGCAGGAGTTACACAGCTGGGTGGCATTTTCTTTTTACGTTTCCCATGTAAATGTATAGTAAGATATCGAGATAATAAGTATGTGTTTTTTGAGCCATCTCAACTTACAGCTTTTCTGACACTGAAACGTCTGGAAAAAGAGGGTATAACAACAACTACCACAATAACAACTATGTAATTGTTGGACTTGGTAATAGAATAATTCCTCAAGTCAGACACATGATACTGTTCTTTATTATATAAAATTTATAATTGATTTCCTTAAAAGTTCACTCTTATATATATCTTGGATCACATAATTATTGAGGACTTGAGATTGTCCGATTAGAATTTTGTTCTTAATATGTTAATGATTTACTTATTATTTTGTGTTCGATCTGACAATCTTTCTGTACAAAATGTTTTGATTTTGTTAAATTTTTAAAATGATAAATAAAGAATAAAAAAAAAAAAAAAAGAACAGGCCCAAGAACAGAACCTTGAGGCACACTACTGGTAACATCCCTTTCCTCAGAGTGATCTCCATTGATCATTACCCTCTGTCGCCTTCCACTCAACCAGTTCTTGACCCAGCCCGTCACTTTAGGACCCATCCCGAGGGCACTCAGTTTATTTATTAGATGTCGGTGTGGAACATTGTCAAAGGCTTTGCTAAAATCTAAATACACCACATCTAGCACACTCCCTCTATCCAATTCTCTGGTCACCCAGTCAGTCAAGGAAATTGATTAGATTTGTCTGACAAAAACTACCTCTAGTGAAGCCATGTTGCCTCCAGTCCTGTAATCCACAGGATTACAGAAACCTCACCATTCTCTGTTTTAAAAGATACTCAGCTATTTTTTTTAATATTCGTTTCTAAGCTTTGATTGTATCCAGAACTCCTTGAAAATGGTTAAGAATGGATAGGCCTTGCTACTGTTCTCCCTAACTACATCAAAGCATGCCTCAATTTTTTCTGTTGTAATTGTCTATTGCAAGTGTTTGACTTATTCTTGCTCAAAAATCCAGTAAATAAATCCAAATAAATAAATTATACCTGCCTAGAAAAATGAGAAATGGCAAAATCATTCTTGCCTTAGTTCTTCATCTAACTGCAATGGAGCAGCATTGCCTTTCTATGTTCATATATTACAACTTTTCAAATGTACTGTACATATATCCAAACATTTTCTGGTTTTCTAAGCTGTGTCACGCTTTCTCCTTCCCTAACATCAACAGATAAACATATAAGAAAAAGTAAAGCATACTTTGCTCCCACTTTCCTACAGTAAATCAAGCAATTCACTTTGGGAATTCTCATTATAAACAAGTTGAGGTTTCTGACCACCAACCAACCACATAAGTAAGCTGTATAGCCCAGTAATATAGCTTATAATTGGGTAGATTTAAACTTCTTTACTGCAGGTAACTGCAATATACAAATCCCTCTGCCCTTTTAGGTGGTCAGACTGATGTCTCTCTGTGGTTAGGAAGCCTTTGTTTCTGTGACAAACATTTAAACGGCTCACTCACCAAAACTTTCCATATTGAAAGGCGGGTTTTTTAAATGAATACTTTCAACTAAATAATGCAACACTCGTCTTACTTCATAAGTTTCAGTTCTACCATGTAGCTTTACTCTTCTTATAACATGCTTCAGTATGTGAACTTCATCATATATTTATAAAGATGTATGCAATTTTTTTCAATTCTTCACCAGACCTCAGGGCTACCCTTGAACTCTCTATTTCATGTAGAATTCAAGTTACTAGTAACTAGCCTCCTCATCGCTCTATCTTAACTCTTAGTCATGCATCTTATAAGATCAATAAATAAGATAGAGCGATGAGGAGGTCTGGTGAAGAATTGAAAAAAATTGCATACATCTTGAGTTTATAAATATATGATGTTCACTTAGCGAAGCATGTTATAAGAAGAGCAAAGCTATATGGTAAAATTGAAACTTATGAAGTAAGACGAGTGTTGCATTATTTGTTGAACTAAGTTATTAGCTTCACTTGAGGACATCTGCTGATATACAATAGGCTGAATATATGGTACTTTCAATTAAAAGCATAAGGACTGACTTTTGCTATAACAGGAATACCCCTAAGCAATTAACATTGCTCTGAACTGCTTCACCTTCTGGCGGGAGGGGGGGGGGGGGGTGGACGGGGAAATGTACCAATCCCAAAGATAATAAAGTTCCAGGTAAATGTATAGAGTGGATAAAGTAAGCTCCTGCACCAATCCATGTTTCAAAAGGCATAAATAGTGTCCCACATATTAGACATATCAGATATTACACAGCTACAATAACTTAAGAGAATACTTCTTACATTACACTAGAAAAAATATTTTACAATAATGATCATTAACACAGAATCACATATATTACAGTTAAAATTAAATCAATTACATAACTTACTCTGCAAAAATAAATAAAACCAAATTTGTAATGATTGATCATTGACATTAAAGAAAACTACTGCTTCAATATTTAATGTTAAAAAAGGACACAATGATAAAATGAAGAAAGTAGAAAAAAAACTTACCGTATTTTACGCTCCATAAGACGCACATTTTTCCCCAAAAAAGTGGGTGGAAATAAGGGTGTGTCTTATGCAGCGAATACTGTGCCCCCCCCCTTCCCGGTACCTTTATCGGCAGGCTCTCCTGATGGACGGCCACCCGAGTCCCCATCTGCCATGGTAGTGAGAGGCAGGTGCGAGCCCCGAGCACGCTTGCCTGGTCCCGTGCCGCTGCCCAAATGGTGTCATCAGCTCAGTCCAGCACTGCATCGGCATGCTCCCACATCTGCTGCGGAAGTGAAAGGCAGGTGTGAGCCCAAGTGCACCTGCCTGGTCCTGCACCGCCACCCAAATGGTGCTGCTGGTTCTCGCGAGACTTGCGGGAGCTGACAGCACCATTTGAGCGGCAGCGCGGAACTAGGCAGGCATGCTTGGGGATCGCACCTGCCTTTCACTGCCGCAACAGATAGTGATTCAGGTGGCCATCCAGCAGGGGAGGCTGCCGATGCAACGCTGGACCACCAGGATTGCATAAAGGTACTGGGGGGAGGGAGAGAGGGGGGTCCTGCAGAAAGGTACCGGGGAAGGGGGCCCTATAGCCAGAATTAAATTAATCAGGAGGCTTCCCAGCCCTCCAGAAAGGTATCCTGCAGAAAGATACCAGGGAAAGGGGCCCTCCTGCTGGAATTACAGTAAATTAATCACTAATTTAAATTTACAACAAATGTAAGCTGAGGCAAGAGGCCTTGTGCTAGACATGTGAATTGCTTTTAAAAAAAAAATAAAAAAGAGGAAATAAAAATGTAAAGGTATTAGAGATGTGCATTTTCCAAAGCTGAGCAGGAAACAGAAAGACTTCCCTGCCTGCCCTGTCCCCTGTCCCCGCCTGTCCTATCCCGGCCTATCACTAGATCACAAAAGGGTGGAGAGAGTACAGAGCCTGGCAGGGAGAGGGGACAAGGTGCAGAGCCTGGCAAGGAGTGTGGGGTTGGGTGCATCTTATGGTCAGGTGCGTCTTATGGCGCGAAAAATATGGTACACTCCCTTTTACAAAACCACGCAAAGGTTTTTATGCACCGGCTGACACACTGAATGCTCTGTGCTGTGCCAATGGTCATAGAGTTCCTATAAGCGTTGGAGCAGCATAGAGCATTGAGCATGCCGGCCGGTGCTAAAAACCTCTTGCGGGTTTTGTAAAAGAGGGTGGGAGTGGGGTTAAAGAGGAACATTTACCAGCATCAAAAGTTTGCATGATATATGGACATTGTTTTATATGCATCTAAAAAAATATTTTGGAAGCCCAGATAAAATATATTCCATGCTTTAAAAAAGTTGAAGACCAATTGGTTGTCTGCATGGTTTAATGGTAAGGTCAAAATGGCAGTGAAAGCTATAATACTGTAGCATATTTCAGAAAATGAAAAGCAGATCTGAATGAGGAGAATAGAGATAAGCATAAGCACTAGTAAATCATATGTAAAACATTAATAATGGAGACTATGACAGACTTTGAAAAGAAGCTTGTTGTATAGGAAAAAAAACTAATGTTAACACTTATCAAGAACAAGGGTTCTGCAAAAAGTTTCCACCCTTTCATATTTTTGCAGGAAATGAGTGGGGCAGGAGAAGTGGTAAGAGGGTGTGTTGTAGAATGTCATGTGACTAGTCAGTCAGACAAAACAGGGTGATTATGTGGAAAAGTGATGTAATTAGCTTTTGAGATATTTAAATAGTGTTTAAAAAATAAAAGTGCAGAAACTGTTTGAAAATCCCTCATATGCTCACAGCAAAGTTCTTGTGAGGGAGTCAATTGATCTCTAGATGACTGAGGGGGCCCTTTAAACTAAAGCTTAGCAAATGGCACACAGGAGTAAATTAGGGCGCACACTAATGTCTGATAGCACTTGCTAAGCTTTAGTAAAAGGATACTTTGTTAGATGATGATGATTCTAATCATCTAAAGCAAATCACCAATGGTGTTGAGAACATGAGGAAGGACCTAGCGAAGCTAGAAGAATGGTTTGGAATTTGACAGTTAAGATTTTATGCTACTAAACACAAGATCATGCATTTGGGCTGCAAAAAACCCAAGGGAACAGTACAGTTTAGGGCAGTGGTCTCAAACTCAAACCCTTTGCAGTGCCACATTTTGGATTTGTAGGTACTTGGAGGGCCGCAGAAAAAAATAGTTAATGTCTTATTAAAGAAATGACAATTTTGCATGAGGTAAAACTCTTTATAGTTTATAAATCTTCCCCCTCCCTCCTAAAAGCCTGCATGTTCCTCCCCCTCCTTCTTTGCAGCATCCTTCAGCTTCCCCCTGGCTTCCCGGCCTTAGTTTCAGCTAATTACCGCAGCCTGCAGAGAGGATCGCTGGTGCTATAGCATTCCTTGCAGACTGCCATCAGCCTCCGCAGCATGTTCCATCTGCTGCGGTCCCGCCCCTCCTCTAACATCAGGGGCAGGATCGCGGCAGAGGGAACGTGCTGCTGAGGACGATGACAGCCTGCAAGGATCGCTACAGCACTGGCAATCCTCTCTGCAGGCTGTGGTAATTATCTGAAGGTAAGAGCAGGAGGCCAGGGGAGAAGCCAGAGGACGCTGCAAAGAGTGGGCAGCACTAGTACAGACAGCACTAGTACAGACCGTGGGCCACAAAATAGTATCTGGCGGGCCACAAGTTTGAGACCACTGGTTTAGGGGGTTAAGAACTTTTATGCATGAAAGAGGAGCAGGACTTAAAGACATCAATATGTATACTTTGGAGGAAAGGTGAGAGTTGAGAGATATAACAGACGGTGGCATAAATGTGCATGAGGGAGTCTTCAATTAAAAGGAAGCTCTGGAATGAAGGAGCATAGAATAAAGGTGAAAGGGGATAGTCTAAAAAGAATTTCAGAAAATACTTTTTCATAGAAAGGGTGGTGAATGCATGGAACAGCCTCCAAGTGGAGGTAGTAGAGGAGAAAAAAAGTTTAGGACAAGTACATTGGTTCTCTGAGAGAGAGGAAGGGATAGTGGATAGCATGGTTAGACAGACTAGATTGGCCATGTAGAGGGGCATTTTTGATACTATGTCTAAGTTCGATTTTGGACTTTTCCCGCAAGACTTGCAAAAGTCAAGGGAGGGAAATGTCCAGTTTCAAAACCGTTAAATCATCTAATTTTTTTTTTAATGACATCTTGGCCCTAAGGACATCTAACTTTTTGGGCCATTTTCAAATACAAAAACATCAAAGTTCAAAATGTCCAAATGAAGCCCATTTGGACGTGGGAGGGATCAGCATCATAATGGACTGACCACATAGACATGCCAACAAGGCTGTGAGGCACCTTAGGGGGCACTGCTGTAAATTTCATATAAAAAGTGCCAAGTATATATTTCACTAGAACCCCCTTATACGAAGTATTGTTTGGTGAGTCCTCCAAAATATCCCAAAAAACCTACTATACTCACCAGTTCATCACCTGCAGAGAACCTCCTCCCAGCCCTGTTCCAAGCATTTAGAAAGGTCCCTAATGTTTATAACTGAATTCACTCATTCTCTTTTGGTAAGGATTATCTTTTACCTATCTTTTTACCTTGTATCACCAAGTTAGACCTAAGAAACTCTGCCTCACCCGTGAGGACTCTTACCTTTTACTAATCCATGTATCCATTCCCCTCTGCTTTCGCAAATATGCTTCTGGAAAATGTATATGCTGGCTTCTGAGGACACCATTAGAAACTGATTCCATAGCTACTCTATGTACATATCCAATCCAATCCAATCTTTAGTCTTATATGCCAGGTCATTCCCCTGAGGGACTCGAACTGGTTAAGAAAAATTAACTTAAGGAGACATTAATGAACAATAATAGGACAGGAGAAAGTCAGTTAATATCAACATTCAGTCATCAACTAGAAAATTCTTAACAGATATATCATCGTTCAGTTATCAGTTAGAAATTTCTTAAACAGATACATTTTCAGAGTTTTTCTAAAGCAAGTCAGCGAAGAGAGAGTTCTAATATCTGAAGGGAGATCATTCCAGATTTTCACCATAGTAAATGCCAAAGAATGTGAGAGCCTACCTAAAGTTTGAATCCCTCTAAGAGAAGGGAATATTAATTTAAATTTATGTTTATTTGTAGTAGACCGGAGTCGATAAGAGTTAAAAGAAAGAGGAAACAGTAGGGGAAAAAAATCCCATATAAACTCTTAAAAACAAAATTAGCACATTTAAAATGAACCCTCAAATACATCGGAAGCCAATGCAGTGCCCTTAGCAATAGAGTAACATGATCATATTTGTTTTTACCAAAAATCAATTTGGCAGCCGTGTTCTGAATAAGCTGTAATCTCTTCAAGTTATACTTACTTAAACCAATGTAAAGGGAATTGGCATAGTCCAGATAAGCTAATATTATAGCCTGGACCAATATAGCAAAGTGATGTTGATGAAAAAAAACGACGAACCCTCCTTAGCATCTGTAAACTAAAAAAACACTTTAGATATATTATTATTTGGTTAGTCAAAAAAAAAGGGTGGAATCCAAGACAAACCCAAGGATTCTGGATGAAAATTCAATCTTTGGGGAGAACTAAAATGGTGACAGAACAGGACGTGTGTTTGTGAGCTCCTGTTTCGGCGAGTCTTAAAATTCCTACCAGTCACGTCGGCTGTATTTCCTTGATGCCGAAAAGAAGGGGAAGGCAGAGGATCACCCCTCTACCCTTGTCTATTACATCTACACCGCGTCAGACTGTAATGACATCGTTTACAGTCCCCTCGGCAACGGGCTTCTCTGCTGCAGAGTCGCAGGAAAGGCTCAGCTTAGACAGCAAATTTTTGCTGAGCCCAGCTGGACCTGACCCTCCCCCTGTGCCTGAAAACGCAACTGCGACAAATCTCCAACAAGAGGACTCCCTGGGAGTGGAAGGGAGGGAGAACCCATTGCAGCTAGCAGCTTCAGAGGCGGAAGCTTCAACGCCTTCAATCTTATTGAAGCCAACTGAGGGAGGAGCACCGAAGGATAACGGTGGTGAGTCGGGAGGAGACATGAGCCACGAAGGAATTCAGCGGCTGGAACAAGATCAGCCGCTTCTCAAGCCAACGGTGGTAACCCTGGACTCTCTTTGGTCAGCAATAGAAAACCTGCATTTGATATGTACCAACGTTATATCACCTCAAAGTTTCTTGCTCTAATATCCTCATTCTATCTTAATCTGTGCTCCACTAACCCCCCAGCCCCCACACCCACACACCCATGAGAACAGCCACTGCCTTGATCTTGTCCTTTTCTCTAATTCCTCAATTGCCAACTTTTCCACCTCAATTCTTCTGCTCTCTGACCATCATCTAATAACCTTCACAACTCAACACCCTCCCCCCGATCCTCACTATACATTCAGGAAATCTTCAGGCTATTGACCCATGCACCATCTCCGCCATGGTCCCCCCCCCCCCCACCTCTACAACACTTATTATACTATTCTCTCTTCTGCTCTTGACACCCTTGCTCCGCCTATGTCATGTCCTATAAGACGTGTCAAACTCCAGTCCTGGCTGACCTCTAAGATCCGCCACATACATTCCTGTGCACAAACTGTGGTACATCACTGGCTGATCTCTGTAATTTAAAATTGTATCAAGACCACTACCTTTTCTTTTTTGTATGCCATCCACAACTCTCCATCAAACATCAGCAACAGTATGATGCTTCAATAAGGGGTGACCAAAGGAGCTGCCAAACTGCTAGTTTGATTATGAGATTTCTGTTCATTTAAATGCAATTTCACAGCTTGAGTTGTTCTAATGTAAATCAAACTGCAAGGACACTGTATCATGTAACTGTGCCTGCTCCTTTATTGTTTACATGATACAATGTCCTTGCAGTTTGATTTACATTAGGAGAACAACTCAAGTTGTGAAATTGGATTTAAATGAATATAAATCTTATATTCAAACTAATAGTTTGGCAGCCTCTTTAGTCATCCATTGGTTATTGAAATATATATTCTCATTTTTTTAGACACATGTACACAAACATATCCATGCATGAGCACACACATGAATACATACCTACACACAAACTGCCTCTTCTGTTTGCTGTTCGAGTGCTCCTTCAACCCGTGTACGCTCTTACCCCCCCCCTCACCCCCACCCCTAGAGTTACCAGACATCTGGACTTATCTGGACATGTCCTCTTTTAAAAGGGCTGTCCAGATGTCTGGACAGCTTTCACCCTTGTCCAGGTTTTCTTGCCCACCTCCCACCTACCTCTGGCTCTGCTGAAATGCAATCTTCGGGTGGGTGGCTGCAGCAGCAAGGTCACAGGAACAGGAAGTCACTCCAGAGAGACGGCTTCCAGGGCAGGCCAATGGCAGCAGGCTCACCTCACTACTGCAGCTGGCCAGCCTGAAGATTACATTTCGGTAGAGCCAGAGGTAGGTGCGGGACAGGGGAGAAAGAAAGAGAGAGAGAGAAGCGTTTACGGGAGGGGGGTTGGAGGGAAGAAAAGAAAGAAAAACCCGCGGAGGAGGGTGGTTGAGGGGAGAGAAAGAAAAAACCACCGAGGGGGGAAGGGGGGAGAGGGTTAGAGGAAGGGAAACAGAAGCACTGATCATTTTACTATGGCCTTATAATGAAGAATAATTTTTCTATACTCCTTTTTCATACTACAATTTTTGTACCATGCAATAGGTGTTTGTTATCTTTGTTGAATGTTTATTTTCAAAATTTCAATAAAATAACTGAACTTAAGAAGATGGGAAGGGAGACTAAAAAATGGGTGAAAGGTGGGGCAGGGCAGGGGCAAAACTGGTGATAGTTGGGGGGTTGGGATGGGGCAGATGGAGGCAAGACTGGCAGAAGGTGGCCCAGGTGGGATGGGGCAGGGGCAGGGGCAGGAGTGGGGCTGGGGTCAGGGATAGGACTTCACAAATATGGTAACCCTTCTCCAACCACTTTTGTCCATCATAATTAATGTGACCATTTATTTTTTCATCAAAATGGGACATCTATTAATTGTCAGTCCCGCCCCTAATCCCGCCCTATCCATACACCCAGTCCCACCCCCAATTTCTTCCATTCATTTTTCATGTACACATATCTTATTAATTCATAACAGTAACCATAAAATTTTAAAAACCCACAAAGCACACTATACGCAGAGAAAATATTAAAGATGTCAAGGCAGATGACTTTAAAATATGCAAAGATGTCAAGGCACATATCAAGGCAGATGACTTTAAAATATGCAATGTCACCTCAGTAACTATAGAAAAATAGACAAATATAGTGCAAAATATAGTCAGCAGATATAAATTCTCAAAACTGACACATTTTGATCACTAAATTTAAAATAAAATCATTTTTCCTACCTTTGCTGTCTGGTGATTTCATGAGTCTCTAGTTGCGTTTCCTTCTGACTGTGCATCCTTTCTTTCATTTCTTTCTCAGGTGCAATTGTCCATTTCTGTTCCCTCCCTCCTTTCTTCCTATGTCCTTAGTGCCCCCAGTGCCTCCTTCCTATGTCCTTAGTGCCCCCAGTGCCTCCTTCCTATGTCCTTAGTGCCTCTTCCTATATCCTTAGTGCCCCCAGTGCTCCTTCCTATGTCCTTAATGTCCCTTCCTATATGCGTAGTGCCCCCGGTGCCTCCTTCCCATGTCCTTAGTGCCCCCAAGTGCCTTCTTCCTTTGCCCTTAATGCCCCTTCCTATATCCTTAGTGCCCTCAGTGCCACCTTCCTATGTCCTTAGTGCCCTAGTGCCTCCTTCCTATGTCCTTAGTGTCCCTTCCCATGTCTTTAGTGTCCCCAGTGCCTCCTTCCTATGTCCTTAGTGCCCCCAGTGCCTCCTTCCCATGTTCTTAGAGCCCCTTCCCATGTCCTTAGTGTACCCGGTGCCTCCTTCCTATGTCCTTAGTGCCCCTTCCTATGTCCTTAGTGACCCAGATCCAGTGTCAGTTCTCCTTTGTACCTTTGTTCCAGGTCTCCCTCTCTCTCCCTCTCCTTCCTCTGTTATGATCTTGTCTCTCTCTGCTCTTCCTCAGGGTCTCTCTCCCTCTGTCTGTACCTCCCATAGTCCTGCATCTGCCTCCTGTCTTTCCCCTTTGGTCCAGGCCTTTCTCTCTCTAGTCTTTCTTCTGCTTACAACCCCCCTTTCTCTGCCTCTTTCTCTCCTTCCTTCCTCCCTCCTTCCTATGTCCTCCTCACTGCCTTCTAGCCTTTATCCCACCCACTCCCCTGAAGCCAGCCTGCCTGCCTACCTCCCTCCCTCCCTGCCGTGCCAAAGCCAGCCTCCCTCCTTCCCTCCCTCCAGCGCCCGATTCAACCCCCCAAGTCCACTCCTGCTTGCCAGCCTCCCTCCAGCGCTGATTCAAACCACCACCACCCCCGGTCCGCTGCCACTGCTGCTGCTTGCTGCCCGGAAGCCTTCTTCGCTGCCTGGCTGGCCCCGAACTTCCTCTCCGATGTCAAAATTGACGTCTGGAAGAAGGCTTCTGGGCGACAAGCAGCAACGGCAGACCGGGGGGGGGGAGGGTTTTGAATCGGCGAGGGAAGGAGGGAGGCTGGCAAGCAGCGAATCGGGGGGGATTTGAATCGGGAACTGGAGGGAAGCTGGCTGGAGGCAGGCAGCAGGGAGGAAGGGGAAATGATCACCTATCCTGTTGTCCCTGCGCACAGCTTCGGTACACTGTCCCTGAAAATGGGACATTTCGGCATCCCGAAGCTGTGTGTGGGGACAACGGGACAGGGGATCTAAAAATGGGACGGTCCCCTTCAAAATGGGACATATGGTCACTTTAATCATAATGTAAAGCTCTTGGCTTTGGCACCAGCTCTCTCTTGGCTTAAAGCAGGCTTCTCATATTTCCCCCCCCCCCCCCTCAACTCAACACAACCCAGTACATTCATTTGATGTTACTGTTCTTATGAAGGCACCATGCAGGAGTTTAATCACCTCCATAGCATTTATAGCTCAGTCCCTGCTTTCTATGACTAAGCAGCTTTCCTAACAGTTGGATCGTACCACAGACTCCACACTGGACAATTTCCTGGAGGAAAAGTCCATAGTCACGAGACAGACTTGGGGGAAGCCACTGCTTGCCCTGGATCGTTGCATGGAATGTTGCTACTTTGTGTCAGGTACTAGTGACCTGGATCGGCCATTGTGAGGATGGATTACTGGGCTAGATGGACCATTGGTCTGACCCAGTAAGATTATTCTTATATTCTTATGGAGGGGGGGGGGGGGGAGAGAGAGGAGAACTAGAGTGCTATAAAGGGCTAAACTCTGAAAAACATCCAGACACATTAGCCCTTCTTTAGGCTTCCACAAGTTAATTAAAAAATCTGTATAATCCTGAAAAAAAATCCAGATAGTTGGCAATCCTAGCTTCCTGAGTGCATCTGACAGGGCCCCCTAAACTTCTGAGCCCTAGGTTCATGCCTAATTTGCCTATGCCTTAATCTGACTCTAAGACTAGGGCAGAAATCTGACCGGCTGTGCTTTCCTCAGCTTTAAGCAGACTTGGGGCCCCTTGTGGCATGAGCACCCAGGGCTATTACCCTGATAACACCAACCCTGCTTATAAGAAATCACCAGCAGGTCTGAGATAAGTGCGAAAACTAAAATCATATTTTACAATTGTTTGACCAATGATCCCATCCTCCTCCCAGCCTTACTTTTTCTTTTTAAGGTAAAAAGCCTGACGAGTTCATTTATCCGTAGGAAGAAGACACTTAAATAATTTAACTTTATTTCTTAAACTATGGCAACAAGTAAACTCAGTTACCAATAAACATTTATATAACACTGCAAGGCAACACAGAGCTCTTTGAGCTTCTCATAACCTGAGGCAACCCTGGGGCAGAAACTAAATTAATTAGTATGAGAAAAAAAAAAGTACAAAACCAATATAATTTGGGGGTTTTTTTTACACAACTTTAGCTCAAGGAAAAATGTTTCTACAGTGGATGAACAAAGAACACAGAGTTGTGAAATTTGGTTTGTTTTAACAGTTTTTGTTTTTCCGATTTAAGTGTAATTTTGTACACTGCTTTGGAAGGGCTCATTTAAATCCCTGGAAGCCAGTTTATAGATTAATAAATGCCATGAAGTGCAGTTGGTCAACCATACATAAAAGAAGACCAAATTTTTTTTATATACAATGAATATCTTTAAATCAAGCCTTAAGAGTGTAACCTTTAAGAACAGAAAAAGAAAGAGAGGGAGAGCGTGTGCCTAAGACTTTCCCTGTTTGTGTTATAGCTGCCAAAGTAGGATTTAAACTCATTTCTTAGTGGTTTTGAGTTCTACTGTTCACGTCCAAAGTGGGCATTAATGCACACTAATGGCAGGCTAGTGAAAATCCTTCCAGTTCATAAGGCTTCCCATCACAGACGCTAATGTAATTTCCCCTACCTCTTCGACTAATTTAAAGAGGCTTTAAGACTGCAAACAGGAAAGTGATCCAATTTTAAGAGGTCATCGCAGGAAAAAAAAACCAAAGCAAAAAAAAGGTAATTAGTCTTGCAAAAAGAGGTTTACTGGGCCTACAGCCATGCTTTACATCTCAAGCAGAAGAGTCAACCGTGGCTTTCCAGCACTGTCCTGCTCTCACCTCTACCACACATGCAGATACCAAGGCTCCAATAGATGCAGGTTTCCTGGGCATGAATAAAATTCAGTGTATCCAAATTTTCAACCATTCTCCTATAGAGCATTTGGCAAACAAAATTGCAGCAACAAAAAAGTTCTCTGAGCTGCCTGAAGTTGGGCACCAGCATAATGCAAGCCACGAGCAAATTCTCTGCAATTGCTCAAATTTTTTCATGGCAACTGAATGTGCAAATGCCATTTTAGAATATTAGCATACAAGTTTGAATTTACACACCTAATTTCAGATGTGAGTACTGAGTGCTTACACTAGCTCAATGGCTGGTGAAAGTTCATTTATTTATTTATTCAATTTTTTATACCAGGGGTAGGCAATTCTGCTCCTCAAGAGCCACAGGCAGGTCAGGTTTGCCACTGTTTGAAATAGTGTCGAAAAGGTAGGCTTTTACCCTGGATTTGAATGGATGGAGCTTGATGCACTGATTCAGGCAGTCTGTTCCAAGTCTATGGTGCAGCAAGGGAGAAGGAACGTAGTCTGGAGTTGGCAGTAGAGGAGAAGGGTACAGATATGAGATTTGCACGATGAATAGGAAGTTGCGTGTGTAAATGCTAGTTTTCTATAATCTGCATACATAAGTCGTAGACATGCAACTGACCTGTCCATGCCCCTCCCAGGACCACACACCCTTCTAGTTGGGTGCTCTGGAATCTGCATGCACAAGTTAAGCGCATAACTACTAATTAGCACCAATTAATTCCAATTATAGACAATAGCTAGGGGTTATTGGCACTTAGCATCTAATTAACTTATTAAGCTATGTGAGCAACTAATACTATTCTATAACCTGCATGCAAAACTTTGCATACTAAGGGCTCCTTTTATCAAGGTGCACTACAGGGGTTAGTGTGTCGGACATTTCATCACGCACTAACCCCCGTGGCACACCAAAAAAACTAACGCCTCGTCAATGGAGGCGTTAGTGACTAGCGCGGCAGGCGGTTGAACGCGCGGTATTCCGCGCGTTAACTGCCTACCGCAGCTTGATAAAAGGAGCCCTAAGTGTAAAATCTGGTGCACATTTATAGAATTAGGGGGAATCTATTTAACTTCGGTATCTTTATATTTGCAGGTTTCAAATATATTTTGTAGGTTAACATCTTTCAGACTGAAATTACAGCCTGTTCATATGCTGTTTTGATCAAGGGTCTGGGTAATAGAGAACCCTAGGTACTCAAAAAAAGGTTTTCGTTCATAGATCCAAAAAAACCTTCAAACATTGACTAGATTATATACTCATTCAATTATCTTATTTAATTCAAATCTCATCTTAAATACTTTTTTATTTTAATACTTTATTGTTTTTTTTATTTTGTTGTACCCCATGAAATTAATTTTAATCGATAGCAATTGTGCTGTTTATGATAGACCCACTATTTACCTTGAGAAAGCCCTTTGTATACAGGCCAAACGGGTCCCGTTGGAAAATGTCCTATATGACACAGAGAGCCATTCAGTTGCTTTGGGAGTGAAAAAGCCCCAACGTTTGGCAACAAAAGATAAGTGTTTGTTTAAATATTGAACACTTAGGGCTCCTTTTACAAAGCCGCGCTAGCGGTTTTATCGCACTCACCAGATTAGCCGGAAATCTACCGCCTGCTCACAAGGAGGCGGTAGCGGCTAGCGCGTGCGGCAATTTGGCATGCGCTATTCCGCGCATTAAGGCCCTAGCGTGGCTTTGTAAAAGGAGCCCTTAATGATGTTTTAAGCTATCGTCAAATAAGTCATTGCACTTGAAAATGAATTCCATGGGGTACAACAAAATATTAAAAAAGAACAATAAAGTATTAAATTAAAAAAAGAATAAGGGTATATAATCTAGTCAATGTTTAAAGGTTTTTCTGGATATATGAACGAAACCCCCATCCACAATTAAGCCTTGAGAGATCACATGAATTCTGGTGTGGATTTCTAAGATCCTTTTCCTTCAATTTAGCACTTGCTTTGATCATTTAAACCCTTTTTTGAGTATCTAGTCTTTGTTTGGTTTATTCCATTTTCGCTGTTTTTGTGATTAATAGAGAACCCTGCCACACTATATGGGGCATTTGCTCCACTATGCCCTCCCAACTTTATTGTGTACACCCACATGTGGTCTTCATATTCCAGCTGTCACGCTGCTATGAGGAAGGCTATGAGTTAATTTCATTTTCAGGGAACAAGAACCAGCTGCTTAGATGAAACATTGAAGAAGACTGCTGGGAGCAAGACAGAAGAAATTTAAAAAATACACCTACCAATTGAATGCCTAAGTTCTTCACATTGCATGATATGTGGTAACTGCAGCATCTCCTTCCATTTCTTACTACGGCCATTCCGCTTGCCTCCCCCTCCTGGATAAAACAAAAGATACCACAGGTCAGAGAAGGAAACTTTGGCAAAGAACTGCAAGAAATAGGTTCTTCTTGGATGCTGTTATTCTATATATGTGTGCCAGGCAGAAGCACCAGCTCCATGGGTGCTATAGCACCCCCCTAATATTCTTTCCATAACTGCCCAGTCATCAAAGTAGAAATCTTCCCAATGTAGAGCTGCAAGGGAAAGCAAGAATTAAGGCTGTGACTCTGAAGCTATTGCTTTCACCTTCCTCTACAGCCTATTGGTCAGATATTCCTTACCCAGCCAATAGGCTGCTTTGAGGCAGGACCTGTATATTAGGAACACCATTGGTCAGACACTCCTTAGCCAGCCAATAGACTGCAGGGGAAATCAGGATAGAAGGTTGGTGTCTCCTAAGCTATTGGTTCTGCCTCCCCCTACAGCTATTGGCTGGCTAAGGAATGTCAGCATAATGGGCTCATAGCAGGGAGCAGAGTGCAACAGTGTAGGTCAGACAGGCTTTCTATCTTTGGTCTACCATAGAGAGGGGGAGAAGTGCTGAGGGAGACTCTGGGAAAGGAATGAGAAATTGACAAAGAAGCAGGGAAAGATAGGAATAGGCACTGATAGGTTGAGAGAGGAAAAGAGACTAAGCTAGATGCACAAAAGTCAGCGATTGTCTAATGATCGTCGCTAAACTGGTTTTGACTAGGTTCGTGACAATCAGATTTGCCAACCCTGATACACAAAACGGCTCACTGCATGGTTTTGTGCATGATCGTTCATTCTCTGGATCGAGCCATACAAATAAGGTAATTAATATTGAAATGCCATGTAAACTAGCAGAGCGATTGATTCTCTAACACTGGGGTAGGCAATTCCGGTCCTAGAGAGCCAGAGTCAGGTCAGGTTTTCAGGATCTCCACCATGAATATGTATGAGATGGATTTGCATGCACTGCCTCCTTGAGATGCAAATCTATCTCATGCATATTTATTGTGGATATCCTGAAAACCTGACCTGGCTCCGGCTCTCGAGGACCGGAATTGCCTACCCCTGCTCTAACATGTCCTCTTTTTCAGGACTGTCTAGAAGGTTCAGGCGGCTTTTCTATTTTGCTATTTTTGTCCAATGAAACCAGACATCTGGAAACCCTACAGCAGTTATTGTAAGACCCGCGCATCTATCCGGAGCCCCCTGCCCCACCCCTACCCCCCGTCTTCACTGAAGGCCCGCATACCTATCAGGAGTCCCCTGCCCCTTGTCTTCACTGCAAGGCCTGCAAACCTATCTGGTGTTCCCTGCCCCCTCCCCCTCCCAAGATCTGGTGCTTGCTCACCATTCTCACAGCGCTGCTGCTTTAACTCTTCAGCCATAGGCAGTGTAAGTGAAGTACATACGCTGTCATCGGTGACCCGGAAGCTTTTCCTCTGCTACTGCTTCCTGCCCCCGCATAGGTGGGAAGCAGTAGAAGAGAAAGAGTTTCCAGGTTGCCAAAGAATTAGAGTAGCACCAGATCCCATGGTGGGGGGTAAGGAGGAATAGCATGGGAAGGGGGGATGGGGAAGAAAGGGAAAGAAAGATGCCAGATCTCCAGGGGAAGAAAGGGAAGGGGCAGACAGAGATGCCAGACTACGATAGTGGGGGAAGGAAAGGAGAGAGATGTTAAAACTACTGGATGGGGAAGGGAGAGGGAAGAAGAGAGAGATATCAGACCAGGGAAAGGAAAGAGGAGGGACAGATTCCAGACTAATGCGGGGGGGGGGGGGGGAAGGGAAACAGATTCCAGACCAAAAAGGGGGAGAAGGGAAAGAAAGGAGTGGAGAGAGATGCCAGACCAGAGGATAAAGATCACAGACCATAGGAGGGGGAAAGAGAGGGAGGAGATGGTACACAGGGATGGTGGGGAATGGGAGAGATAGGGAGGACATGATGTATAGGGAAGGGATGGTTGAGGAAGGAGAAGGGGAAAGCAAGGAAGGTTTCATAGGGATGGGAGGAGTGGGGAAGGAAGAAATGCTGTTTATGGATAGATGGGAATAGGGGAGAAGAAAGAGGGAAGAGAAAGAACACATGGATGGTGGGGAAGGGCAGCGCCAAGGAGGAGATAGTGTGCATGGATAGATGGGAAGGGAAGACATGGAAAAGTAGTTAGATTTGAAGCAGAAAAATGGAAGAAAGTTAAAAAAAAGTTAATGCCAGAAAGTGAAGGAGAGAAAAGCAGCAAATAGATAAGGCGGCTCTGGAAACAGTTTAGAGCACAGACAGAAGGAAGTGCAACCAGAGACTGGGAAAAGTTGAGTAGAAAAATAAAAATCACCAAAGAACATAAGAATTGCCGCTGCTGGGTCAGACCAGTGGTTCATTGTGCCCAACAGTCCGCTCACACAGCAGCCCTTAGGTCAAAGACTAGTGCCCTATTTGAGTCTAGCCTTACCTGCGTACATTCTGGTTCAGCAGAAACTTATCTAACCCTTTCTTGAATCCCTGGAGGGTGCTTCCCCCTATAACAGCCTCTGGAAGAGCGTTCCAGATTTCTACCATGCTTAGTGATTGAAATGTGTTTGTTTTCAAAATTTACATTTGCTGTCTATATTTTGCACTGTTAAGGAAGAAATATATTTCTATTTCTCTGGTGTTGTACTGCATGCAGAGGCTGGCATCTTAGGGCTTCGTTTGCATATATTAGGACTTTTACTTTGTAGACCTGTATTTGCTTAGGGTTTATCTGTGTTTTGCAAGTATGACCAAGGCCAGGTGTTCTGGTAGGAATGAATGTTGTGAAGCATTATTGGTGTCATGGCCCCAAGTAGGAAGATGTTTGCTGGCAGTTTGCATATATTAGGACTTTTACTTTGTAGACCTGTATTTGCTTAGGGTTTATCTGTGTTTTGCAAGTATGACCAAGGCCAGGTGTTCTGGTAGGAATGAATGTTGTGAAGCATTATTGGTGTCATGGCCCCAAGTAGGAAGATGTTTGCTGGCAGTTTGTCCAGGTTTTGGAAGACCACGTCTTGAGGACCTCTGCGCATATGTGGATATTGACGTGCATGAGTGTGATATCATCGTGTCAACATCCAAGCATTCACGGAGGCCCTCTAGACATAGCCCGGAGCTCAGGGAAGGAGACATGAGATGCATGTAGGGGCAGTGCTGGAGGCAGAATGGGGCAGGGCTGGGGGTGGAACAGGGAGGGGCTGCGGGCGGAACATGGTGGGACAATGTGTTCTCTTAAAGAGGAAATCTGGTAACCCTACTCGTAACATTGCTTCCAGATGCACAAAAAAAGTGATCGCTTTTAACGATCTGAAAAAAGTGACTGGTCAAGACTAGTTGCTTACTTGTCCTACTGATACAAATGAGTAATTTATAACATGCCATACTTTTTTTTATGGACACAGATGATGTGTGTGTGTTACACACGCACAATATCTGCCCCATTTACAAAAAAAAAAAAAACACCAAACCCGTGAGCTTAGCCCCCCCCCTCCTGATGACAACTGCAGGTCCCCGAACCTCCCGATACAGAGACAGGAGGGATGTCCACTCCCTCCTACCACCACAAAAAACTCCTGTGCCAGCAAAAATTGGCAGGAGGGATGCCCACTCCTTCCTGCCACTGGATTCCACCCCTGTGCCAGGCATCCCCCCGAACCATCCCCTCCCCATTCCCCCTTCCCCTCCCCCCAAAATAGGCAGAAGGGATGCCCATTCCTTCCTGCCACCGGATGCTCCCCTGAATCGAACCTCCCCAAACCCTTCCCCCCTATAACCTTGTCTGAAGTTGAGGGCAGGAAGGAGGCTCATTCCCTCCAGCTCCGAGGCCCACCAGTCCATAATGGCAGGCCTTCCCCTTTCCAGTACATCATGTGAAGCATGAGGAGGAGCCCAAGGCCCTGATTGGCTCAGAAGCCTAAGTGCTATGAATGACTTGAATGGAGAGAGAGAAAGTATGATGCTGACAAGCTGTAAGGGGAAGGAGAGAGTGGCAGGACCCAAACTTTTCATATGCCCACATTACCTGCCCTGCTCTTGACATTTAGATACAGGCTGGTCACTCATTAACAGATGTACTTTGTTTTTCCTTTCTTTTCTGGATTAGGGGAAATTTGTTGTGAGTTATGAGTTGAGCAACCCCCCTCCCCCAAAAAATATCATTTTCAAAAGTTGGCTCCTATGGTACCAGGGTACTACTCTAAACATAGATATGACACACAGTATACACAGCAGGCTTCAACAAGCTTAGAAACAGAGCAAAGCACTGCAACCTGAGATCTTCATCAAAAACTCTGCTCATTATTTGGCACTGCATGTTGGATGGGATTTTACAATCAAACCACTAAGAGATCTTTTGCCAAAATGCCAGAAGTATGCCAGAGAGCTTTGTAAAATCTCTAACAATTTTTCAAGGTCAAATTTCTTCCTAACTGCCAGTATGCCAATAAGAAGCAAATATTTTAATACAGCAGTGTTATGGCAGCCAACTCTTAGCATGATTACTAGCTTATGGTTTCACTAAGGGACCTCTAAATGTATTAAATTATTTGGATGTTCCATTAATGTTTTGTGGTTTAAGCTGAAATCAACCTAACATGCAGGATGCCAAAATTGTGCAATGAGAGACAGATATCCTTTATAAGAACAAAAAAATGTACATTTTACTCAACGGAAGTTTAAACACCAAGACAAAAATTGGACCTACTGCAAAACAGAACCATGACAGAGGTCCATGCACCGAAAAAAAATACATAAATAGAAATGTAATAATGTACAGTGCCTGCTGGGTGGCTCCTTATCAGGCTTTCTGCTTCCCAGATTGGCTGGCAATAGATTAGAAGGTAGAAATCACAGCTCCTAAAAGGAACCAGTCATTACACACTCATTAATGAGTTCAGGAATCCCATAAAGAACACTGGTGCATAGCCCTCAGCAAAGAACTATCGCTGCAGTCACTGCAGAAACAAGATTCTGGATCTAGAATCCCCAGAGAATAATGAAGGCTTGTGGCACAGAATTCCAGCCCCAGTGGCAACGCAATGGGAGGCCCAAGAATCAGAAGGAAAACTACCAGACTCAAAATTTATTTATTTTTTTTTTTTAAATATTCTTTATTCATTTTCAAGATTACATTAAGTGTTAAAATATATTCAATCACATAAACAATAAATATATCACTTAGAAATAATCAATGACACATCTCACAAATTCTTGTCCCCATCCCTATCCCAACCCTCCCTCCCATAAATTCCATTTTCATATAAAACATGTAATAATAAAATCCCCCCCTTCCCTGCACCTTAAATTTACAAATAAATATAAGGGAACCAATTTTAAATTAATCTTTACAATACTTCGTTAATGGTTTCCACACATCCTGAAACTTCTTAAAATAACCCCGCTGTACTGCAATAAACCTTTCCATTTTATATATATAGCATAAAGAGTTCCACCAGAAGTTGTAATTTAATCTCCTCCAATCCTTCCAATTAAATGTGACTCAAAATTTAAAAAAAACATTTTTATAAAATCACTTTGACAACTGCTTTAGGTAATAACAAACGTGCAGACCTGTTTAGAATTCATTTTATGTACCTCAGAAGAAAGAATAACTGAAATGATGCTGAAACCTGAACCTAGCAAACCTGGATTCACAAGAAGGCACATGTACAGTAAATTAAAGAATTTTTTTTATTTTATGTAATTTTTAAATGTAACATTTAGCTCCTGCCTTTCCAGCGGTAATTCAGGGCAAGTTACATTTGGGCACAGTAGGTATTTCCCTGTCTCCAGAGGGCTTACAATCTAATCCCCAAATTCTACATATGGTGCTTTTAAAATCGGTGCAGATTAGAACGGCACTTTCCCCCTCTTTTACTAAGGTGCGCTAACCGATTTAGCGCACGCAAACTGATTTAACACACACTAATTGAATTAGCGCGTGCTAAACACTAATGCGTCCATAGGCTAACATGCATGCGTTAGCGTTTAGCGTGCGCTAATTCAATTAGTGTGCGTTAAATCAGTTTGCGTGCGCTAAATCGGTTAGCGCACCTTAGTAAAAGGACCTATTAGTGCAGTTCTATAAAAGATTCACACAATATAAAGAATCACGCCTAGCGCCCATACACAGCTTAACATTGAGGTGCACCCATGTAGGCCAAGGAAAACCAGACCTAAATACCTGCATCTAAGTTGTGTGTAAATCAGGCGTATTCTATAACAGCTCCACAAACTTTAATGAACGCCCAAGATCCATCCATGCTCCTCCCCTGGCCACATCCCCTTTTGAGATTTGCACACTACTAGTGACGCATACCACTTTATAGAATACGCCTACAAAGTTGTGCACTTAATTTCTAATGGGTGCCAATTAGTGTCAATTAGTTTTTAATTGCCAATTATCAGTATCAATTGATTTGTTAAACAGTTAATTTCTGCAAGCAAATCGGATATGTGCACCGATCTGTGCGGAGCATAGGATGCCAGATACAGAATTTGGGGCAATAGAGGGGCGTTTAAGTGACTTGCCCAAAAGTCAACAAGGAGTGTCAGTGGGGATTTGAACCCTAGTCTTTTCTACAGTAGTTCACAGTCTGCTGCACTAACCACTAGGTCAGAGGTAGGCAATTCCGGTCCTCGAGAGCCACAGGCAGGTCAGGTTTTCAAGATATCCACAATGAATATTTCATGCCCTGCCTCTTTGAGATGCAAATCTAGCTCATGCATATTTATTGTGGATATCCTGAAAACCTGACCTGCCTGTGGCTCTCAAGGACTGGAATTGCCTACCCCTGCACTAGGTCATTCCTCTGCTCTACCCTGTGGCTTGGTAAGCTGCACACCTCCATGAGTTAAGAGTGAATATAGAGCACTAAATCCAAACTGTCAGAGGAACTAGAGCATGGGAGGATGCTGGTTGCCATATCCACCACTAGAAGAATGTGTGTCTCACTCCAATACCCACATCATGACAGCTGCCACTGTTTGCAAGTTTAAGATAAGTGGTTCTCTATTTTTGTAGCAGTTTTTTTTTTAATTTTGAAAGTGTTTATCTGCTATATTCTTTCTTGCCAAGGTTTGCCGGCCCATTATTTAAAACACTGTTGCAATGTTGCAACGATCCAGCAGTTAGCGGCTTCTATTAGGATTTTGTCTCTGCTTTATATCTCTGCATAGTTCAATATATACATTTTTTTTCAGCCAAGGGCTTTAAAATTATTTACTTCATCAAAGATATTCTAAAGATAATTCAATTAATACTTTAAAAATAAAAGAAGGGTTTTTTTTTTAAAAAGGATCAATGAAAGATATCATCATCCAGCAATAACCACTAGACTTCCAATTTGTCTGTGGTATGGATGGCCGAAATCCTTTTTTCCTTCACAAAAACACTGTTGTTATGATACTATGCATTTTCATTGAGTTGAGTACTTGCATTTTTGTAAGTTTGGGTATTGTCTCTTTCCATACCCATATTATGACAGCTGTCCTTATCTTCTCTGAACATTCCAGTCTTAGGGCTCCTTTTACTAAGGTGCGTTAGGGCCTTAATATGCAGAATAGCGTGCTCTAAATTGCCGCACACGCTGGACCTTAACGCCAGCATTGAGCTGGCGTTATTCTTGAAGTGTACCATGTGGTAATTTCATGCTTGCACTAAAATCGCTAGCGCACCTTAGTAAAAGGAGCCCTTAGTTTGTGTGCAAAATACTGTATATAGTACTCAAATATAAACCTATCTGAATACAAACTGAGGTACCATTTTTGCCCTCCCCCCCTCACTTTATAGGGGGAAAATGGTAACTCAAATATAAACTGAGGGTTTATACTCTACCTTGTGATGCCCTACTACCCTCCCTCCTAGTAGTCTTATCCCTTCACCACTGCTGCAAGCCTCCCCTGAACCAGCAGCCTTTACTGCTGCGATTAAGGCATGCCTGCAACCTGCCCATGCCCCAACCCCACCTGATGTCAGCTAGTGCTCCCTCCCTTCCTCCCTTCCAAATGAAACACCTGTGCCTGCAACCCTGCCTGCACTCCACTGCCTCCTAAGCAAGAGTGACGCCTGCATCACCGCCCGTACCCCAACCCCCACCAGAACATCAATTACTGTTCCCTCCCAAGCTGGAGGAACACCCACACCTGCATCCCCATCGGCACGCCACCAGACTGACAGCGCTCCTTCCCTCCCTAGCAAGTGAGACTGACATCCCCCTAGGCCTACCGTGATCTGGTGGTCTAGCAGTATGTTGGGGCAGGAGCCATTCCCACTTGCTCCTGTCCATTCTTCCTCCGCAATATAGAATGGGCAGGAGCGAGTAGGAATTGCTCCTGCCCCAACGTGCTGCTAGACCACCAGGAGATCATGGCATGCCTGGGGGGATGCCAGTCTCACTTGCTATGGAGGGAAGGAACGTTAGCTGACATTCTGGTGCTGTGCAGACAGGGGTGTGGGTGTTCCTCTGGTTTGGGAGGGAGCAGTAACTGATGTTCTGGTTGGGGCTGGGGTGTGGGCAGGGGTGCGGGCATTACTCTTGCTTTGGAGGGAGGAAGCACTAGCTGAAGTTCTGGTGGGAGTATAGGCAGGGGTGCAGGCATGCATTGATCGCGGCAGCAAAAGCCTGCCTGTTCAGAGGGGTTGCCGCAGTGGTGGAGGGGGAAGACTAATATATAAACCTTGCCACATTATCTTCCAAAGAAAACTGAAAACCCATTTGTTCAACACCTAATCTCCTTTACCCTTTCCTCTCTCCTACCTACCCATCTCCCCTTTCTCCCTCCTCTCCTCCCTCCCTCCCCTTCCTCTCCCCTCTCTTTACAGTCGCCTTGAGCCTATATAGGTATGAGCAATGCACAAATAGAAGTTTAGACTAGATAAACTGAGTCCCCACCCCCCCATTTTTCAACCATTTTTTGGTCCAAAAATCTCAGTTTATATTCTATATACGGTAAAGATTTTTCTTCCATTTAACAGAAATCCTCACAGACTGGGAAAACTTCACTGTTGACACAACTACTACCCAAGCTCAAAAAAATTACACGGGTTCTGGTTTCCAGTCTTCTGTTAGAAGTGCTGCACTACATGCCAGAAATTGCTACTGATCGCTGTAAGACTAAGAGAGGAAATGTAAGCCAACAGCTCTGGAAAAGGAACCTATCTGGCTGATCCAGTTAATGGCATCGGAAGCTACGAAGTAGTTCTGCCCGATTCAGGGGAAAAAATTTTGATTCAATTCGATTCAGCCTATTAAATTGATTTTTCGATTCGATTCGATTTTCCTTCCCAATTGGGTGTTTTTTTTTCAAACATCCTAGTGGGATTATTTTAAAGCCTCTTCAACCCATTTGCCCTCTCCTACCCAAACAGGAGTTTATTCTTTTTGCTCATTTTTTAAAGCTGATGTAGGGAAGCAATCAATTCATGTAAGAAGTGTAGGCAGAAATAACTGTGTACAGGGCCAATTATGTTTTTTTCTGCGGACATTTATGGTATTAGCAATATTGTCAGAAATCACAGAAAGGGCACAGAACAGACAGTTGCATTACTATGATAGGGAAAGAGGGAATACACATAGGAACAGCATAAGCCCTATTACCAGCCAAGATGATTATTAATACCTTGGGACTCCTATTAGATGATACTCACAAGAGGCCAGAGCAGGAGGTGCACACGAAGCTTCCGATGGTGATGTCAATTTACGTCACCCTGTGCTGCTCACACTCAAAGCAGTAGCAGTTGGGCAGGCTGGAGCCCAGCTCCTGTACTCGCCGACCCCAGACCTAAACATAGAAACATAGAAGATGACGGCAGAAAAGGGCCACAGCCCATCAAGTCTGCCCACTCCAACAACCCTACCCCCTTGAATTTACCCCCCTAGAGATCCCACATGTGTATCCCATTTCCTTTTAAAATCCGGCACGCTGCTGGCCTGAATCACCTGAAGTGGAAGTTCATTCCAACGATCGACCACCCTTTCGGTGAAGAAGACTTTCCTGGTGTCGCCATGAAATTTCCCACCCCTGATTTTCAGCGGATGTCCTCTTGTGGCCGAGGGACCTTTAAAAAAGAAGATATCATCCTCCACCTCAATACGGCCGGTGATATATTTAAATGTCTCTATCATGTCTCCTCTCTCTCTACGTTCTTCGAGTGAATATAGCTGCAATTTATTCAGCCTTTCTTCATACGGGAGGTCTTTGAGTCCCGAGACCATCCTGGTGGCCATTCTTTGAACCGACTCAACTCTCAGCACATCTTTTTGGTAATGTGGCCTTCAGAATTGTACACAATATTCCAGATGAAGCCTCACCATGGATCTGTACAACGGCATTATAACTTCGGGCTTCCGGCTGATAAAGCTTCTTCGGATACAACCCATCATTTGTCTTGCCTTTGATGAAGCCTTCTCCACTTGATTGGCAGTCTTCATGTCTTCGCTAATGATCACCCCCAAATCACGTTCCGCCTTGGTCCTAACTAAGGTTTCACCATTTAGTGTGTAAGTTTTGCATGGATTCCTGCTGCCGAGGTGCATGACCTTACATTTTCTAGCATTGAAGTTTAGCTGCCAAGTTGAGGACCAGTGTTCCTATAGAAGTAGGTCCTGCGTCATACTGTCTGGTAAAGTGTTCTCACTTACTATGTTGCATAGTTTGGCGTCATCGGCGAATAATGTGATTTTACCCTGAAGCCCCTGAGTCAGATCTCTCACAAATATGTTGAAGAGGATCGGGCCCAAGACCGAGCCCTGAGGCACTCCACTGATCACCTCTGACGTTTTTGAAGGGGCACCATTCACCACCACTCTCTGAAGTCTACCGTTTAGCCAATCACCGACCCATGTAGTTAATGTCTCTCCCAGTCCCATTGATTTCATCTTGTTCAATAGTCTGCGGTGCGGAACGCTATCAAAAGCTTTACTAAAGTCCAAGTAAACGACGTCTAGGGACTCACCCACATCCAGTTTCCTTGTTATCCAGTCAAAGAAACTAATTAGATTGGATTGGCAGGACCTGCCCTTGGTAAATCCATGTTGGCGGGGATCCCATAGATTCTTCTCGTCCAGGATCGTATATAATTTATGCTTAATTAGTGTTTCCATGAGTTTACTCACTATGGATGTGAGACTCACCAGTCTGTAATTCTCAGCCTCTGTCCTGCAGCCCTTTTTGTGGAGTGGGATTACATTGGCTGTTTTCCAGTCCAAGGGGACTCTTCCTGCCTTCAAGTAAAGATTGAAGAGCACAGACAATGGCTCCGCTAGGACATCACACAGCTCTCTAAGCACCCTGGGGTGTAGATTGTCCGGTCCCATGGCTTTGTTCACTTTGAGTCTTGATAGTTCGCAGTAGACGCTGCTGGGTGTAAACTCGAAATTCCAGAACGGGTCATCTGAGCTATGCCTTGCTTGCAACTGTGGACCGGACCCTGGCGCCTCGCAGGTAAAAACTGAGCAGAAGTATTCGTTTAGTAGTTCGGCTTTATCGGAATCTGATTCTGCATAAGTCCCATCTGCTTTCCTAAGGCGTACTAACCCATTTGTGTTTCTTTTCCTATCACTGATGTACCTGAAGAAGGTTTTATCCACTTTCTTAATGTCCTTTGCGGGCTTCTTCACCATAACGGCGGTGACAAACAATGAGGGGGGGGGGGGAACGCAGAACCGTTTCTACATGAGGCCCCCTTCCATTAAACTTCGCTAGTGGGTTTTATTGCCGGGAGCCACGCTGAATGCTGCACGCACCTCCCGACGCTTATAGAAACTATGAGAGTCGGGAGCAATGAGCAGCATTCAGCACAGCTCCCAGCGATACAAACCGCTAGTGTGGTGTAGTAGAAGGGGGCTTCACCTTCACTCACCCACCGTTTCCCTCACCAGCCGTGAGCCACCATAGGAAGTGGGGGAACTAACCCGCCTGCACGACTGCCATCCAATCACCTACTAGCTCTCTCCCCGAAGGGGAAGGCGAGAGCAACACCCACTCACACACCTCAGATACAATCTGTGCTATGTGTAACCCCGCCCTGAAGCAACAGCAGCTAAACCGTAGGCACCGAATCAGCAAGGCCGATTTTTTAAAAAAGGGAAGCGATTCGAATCGATTCACCCGAAAGTGAATCGGTGAATCGATTCAAATCGGAAATCGGGCAGCACTACTACGAAGGATGAACACAGCCAAAAGAACTCTTCCATCTAACCAAATCAATCCATTCCCAATGTTCCACACAACTGCACACTAAAGAAAGCATCTAGCAAGCCCCTAATCTATATATATGACAACTTGTGCCTATCAGTTTCTTATATTGTGCTGAGCATATTACAAGCTAAAAGGACTAATCTGCTAATTTCCCTTGTGAAAAACAAGTGATGTTTAAGAGGGATTTGCAAGTCTGAAATACAGTGCTGCTTTATAATAAACCAAAGTGTTTTAAGAGACTTCATTCTTCACTAGTGGAAGCAGGCAAACTTATTAAAGAAATACTACTTGTTCCCTTTGTCTTGAGGATCCCAGAATTTCATTACATCTTTTCTACCAAGTGGTGCTCATTTACCGTACTTTTTAAAAAGAAAGTTAAAAATATAGAGCTGGATATTTAAAGGGATATACTGTATATGCTTAGCAGTAGCCACTAAGAAAGCAATTTTATAACAGGGAACCTGGGTTTGTTGGTAAAGAATAAGGCTTGCCAACTGGATCCAGATTTGCAGGAGTCAGTTGATCCAGCCCTGGTTTTACCCCATTGCTTGCAGGGACTTGTAGCTCTGATTTCCCCATTGCACTCTCTAAGAACAGCAAGACTACAAATCCCAGCATGCACCAGGGTAAAGCAAGGACTGAATCAACCCTGTCCTGAGAATCTGGATCCAGTTGGCAGTCTTAGTAAAGAAGGCACCTATTTGCACCCTATTTTATGAAGACACATAGTTGCCTATGTATCATTATAAAAAAAAAATATGGGACTTTCCTCACTAACAACGGCCACATAATAATAACCCCCATCCCAAAAAATAGAAAAGAATCCTCAGCGCTAATAACAAACTACAGACCAATAGCATCTATCCCATTCATTGTAAAAATCATGGAAGGACTAGTACACACCCAACTAATGGACTACCTTAATCAATTCTCTCTCCTGCATGAAACTCAATCCGGCTTTAGAACCCTATTCAGTACGGAGACAGTAATCGCTGCCATCCTATCTGCGCCTATTATTTAGTAAGGGCCTCAACGCCCTGATCATGCAATTCGACATGAGCTCTGCATTCAACTTGGTAGACCATGAGAAAATGATGCAATGCTTATACGCCATTGGTATCAGAGCTGAGGTACTAAACTGGTTTCGTGGCTTCCTCACATCCCGTTCTTACCAGGTATGCTTTAACAACGAACACTCCGACACCTGGAGCAACTCATCCGGAGTGCCACAAGGGTCACCGCTTTCCCCACTGCTTTTCAATATCTACATGTCCTCATTAGGTGTGAAACTAACCCAACTAGGAATAAAACTATTCAGCTATGCAGATGACTTTACGATCATCATCCCATTCGCCAACTCCATCTCGGAAACCATTCCCATGGCATCCGATGCCATAAATGAGATGGAACAATGGATGACAGATTTCAAGCTCAAGCTCAACCCAGAAAAAACAAAATTCTTCATTGCCTCCCCTCACCCGCTTGACAATAAAACCCCACTATGCATCAATAAACTCAACTACCCTATTCAGCCCACCATGAAAATACTAGGTGTTATTCTAGACCAATGCCTAACAATGAAGGAACAAGTGGATTCCCTATTCAGAAAAGGTTTCCTTACTCTCTGGAAACTCAGAACTATTAAATCATACTTCGATACGTCAACATTCAGAATCCTAGTGCAATCCCTCATACTGAGTCAGCTTGACTACTGCAACATTGCCTATCTAGCAATCTCACAAAAGAATATGAGACGTCTCCAAATAATGCAAAATGCTGCAGTCATACTTATCTTCGGGCTGAAGAAATTCGACCACGTGACACCCTACTATCGGCAGCTGCACTGGCTACCAACGGAAGCCCGAGTAAGGTTTAAATTTGCCTGCCTCTGCTTCAAAGTACTATACGGCCTGACCCCCAAGTACATAACGGACCTTTTCGCATTTTCTAATAACAAACTCAAGAGAAACACACACCCAAAACTCATTTCCCCTCCAGTTAGAGGCTGCAAAATGAAAAAACACCACGAACACCTTCTCTCTCACCAAGCAGTCCTATGGGGCAAAGACCTAGACCAACTGCTTTCGTCCACTACATACGGGGAATTCAGGAAACGCCTAAAAACATACCTGTTCCAGAAATACCTAAACAATTGACCCGCTCTCCCTCCCCCCTCCCTATTCCACCTGAACTTACAGCACTGTTATAAATATAATCTGTTATCTTCATCTTATCGTAACTTTACGTTGCTATTTATCCCCAACAGGTCCTGTCGGACATTACCTACTAAAATGTACATATTACATTTTCGCTCAGCAAATTGTATTTCTATACTATTGCCTCCTGAGGTCTCTGATCTCTGTATTTCCTCTGAATATCTACTTATTGTATTTCGCTGAATGTCCAGCACTCTTGATTGTAAACCACCTAGAAGTCGCAAGATTGTGGCGGTATAGAAGAATAAAGTTGTTATTATTATTATTATAAAATATCAGCACAAATACTGCAGAAATCATCTTGGTTAAAATGCACACAGGTACATTTACAATTGCTAGGGAGCAGATGTAAATGTACTTGGGTATTATATGCATGACTGCACATGTGTTTTTTTTTAATATAGAGTATGCCTCATCACCCAAACCCCACTACAGAACCTAGAGGTTGTGCAAGCCATAAATTTTTGTTTTGTTTAGTTTCCCTTGTTATTTGTGCAATTTTTCATTTTGACCAGGTGTTTTTCTTCCCCCCCCTACCCCCCCCCCCCATTTTGGGACAATAATTGTCATTAGTGCACACTATTAAGAAATAAGAATAGTCTATCTGTTCTCTTAGGCTTCCGTGGCTGGCATCATGTTTGTAACAGGTTTCCCAGATCTCATCACGTCTTGTATAAAAAAGAACTGATGTTTCAGCCATCATGCTGTGACTATGGGGTAATCAGGATCTTGGCCCTGACGCAAATAAACTTTATTTAAGGAGGTGGTCTTTGTTATGTGCAGGGACCTGGTGACTGAACACGGTACTGCGACATCGTTTCAGGATCTCCAGCTTGCAGGACACTTGCAGATGCAAGACTGGCTCTTTTATCGCCAGGTCTCACATTATATTCAGTCATTAGATCCTAACACAGATAGTCCCAGGGTTAAGAATGAGTTCCCTTTTTTTAATTCTGAAGATTCTTTGAAAATTGGAGTCGGATGACAGCGGCAGCCTTGGGAGACCCTTGATAAAACACTCGGTTGTGTGAAACATGTCGGGTCTGACTCCCCAGGTTTTGGCTGAGATAAGTACCATCTACTTTTAAAGTATATATCATGACACTGAAGAAGCAAGTGTATTTTAATATTTATTTCTTAAAAGTATTTATAAGGAGCATATACATATAGAAAACAAAAGACAAAAGGAGAAAATACATTCAAAATTGACAGCCAATGATGAAGCGCCACAATATGCTTCCCGCTGTATAAAATATCATATGCGGTGGAGTGGTGGGGCTGAGGCGTCTTTTTTGAAACTATAAAAAGTTATCAAAACTATTGAAATAATCCAGACAATATTATATATCTACCTTTATTTACTTTGAGTCTTGATAGTTCGCTATAGACACTACTGGGCGTAATTTGAAATCTTGAAACGGGCCTTTCCGGTTATCTCCCGTCTGCAGCTGTGGACCAGCTCCCGGCGCTTCGCGGTGTGAACACTGAACAGAAGTATTGGTTTAGTAATTCTGCCTTCTTAGAGTCTGATTCTGCAAAGTTACCGTCCGATTGCTTCAAGCGTACTATCCCATCTTTGTTTCTTTTTCTGTCGCTAATATAGCTGAAGATAAGATTTATCCCCTTTCTTAATTTTCCGTGCTAGCTCTTCCTCCATTCGGAGTTTTGGCCTCTCTGACTGCTGTTTTGACAGCTTTAGATCTGTCTAGATAGTCCTCTTTTGCCCCCTCTCTGCCTAAATGTTTGTAGGCGATAAATGCGTTCTTTTTTCTGTTTATACTAGGTCTGAAATTTCTTTACTGAACCATTGGTTATCTTTTCTCTATGATGTCAGATGAGGGTCTTCTTTAATAAGTTATTTTCTCTCTAATCTAACTACTTTCACTTCATTAATCGATTTTTATGTGAACCGAGTTGAGCACCTTTTGGGGAGATGACATAGTATATAAATCCAAGATTTAGATTAGATTCACCATTCCCTCCTTCCAAATTGATCCACAGTGCCTATTTCTTGCCTGTAGATCCTTGCAATTGTGTGGCTTTAATATGATCTTTAACATATAACGTTACTCTCCCTCCCACCGCCTTTTCTTCCTACCCTGCCTTTCCTGAACAGATTATAGCCCGATATAACTATATCCCAGTCTTGGTTCTCCGTGAACCATGTCTCTGTGATTGCCACTATATCCAACTCATCTTCTTCCATCACAGCTTCTAGATCCAGAATCTTGTTTCCCATACTTCAAGCATTAGAATATACTGCTTTCCAGATATTTCCCCCTTTTCCCATCCGTGTAGAGGTATTCAGTGATTTACTTACCTGAGGGCTCATACTCACCCAGGGGCTTTGATTACCCCCATCACTTCTAGTTTAAAGCCCTCTTCAGTAGATTAGCCAGCCTTCTAGGTTCCATCTTTCTCCCCTCTGCTGTCTGCTATGCTACAAACATTTATTTAGACTTTCTCCCCACAAGCAATTAGCACTAGCACTTTGGTGGGAAATCAGGTTAACCAAAAGCTTTAATTCACTCCTTCCTCCCTTTTATATGTCACCCCCACATAAGCACACATGCAAAGGAGTCTCCAACTCCACCCACTGCTCTGTACTATCCACTAGTGCTGCCCGATTCAGGAAAAAAAATTTCGATTCGATTGAGCCTACTGAATTGGTTTTTCGATTCGATTCAATTTTCCTGCCCAATTGGGTGTTTTTTTCAAACATCCTGGTGGGTGTATTTTACAGCCTCTTCACCCCCTTTGCCTTCTCCTAACCACACTGGCGCTGTGGTGTAAACAAAATAAACAAACAAAAAACACTTTTCCTCTCTCTCTTAAATCCTAGCCCACATTTTACATTACATTACATTAGTGACTTCTATTCCGCCTGTCCCCTCTTTGAAGGCTTGTCCCCCCCTTAAAGGACTGCACCTCCCCTTAAAGGCCTGTTCACCCCTTAAAGGCCTGCACCCCCCCTTAAAGGCCTGTCCCACCCCCTGAAGGACTGCCTCCCCCTGAAAGCCTGCCTGTCCCCCCCTCAAGGCCTATGCCACCATCCCTGGCCTGTCCCGCTTTGAAGGCCTGTCCCCCCCCTTAAAGGCCTGTTTCCCCCCAAGGCCTGTCCCACCCCCTAAAAGACTGCCCCCCCTGAAAGACTGCCCCCCCCTGAAAGATTGTACCCCCCCCCCAGGAAGGCCTCCGTGTTGCTCCTGGCCTCCCCGAACCGTTTACCTTATTGCTGGAGCCTGCAGCCGAAGATCATGGTTACAGCATCTTTGTGCTCTGAGCTGTTTCCTCCACTGCAATCCTGCCTCTGACGTCAGAGGAGGGCGGGACCGCAGCAGAGGAAACAGCTCAGAGCACAAAGATGCTGTAACCGTGATCTTCAGCTGCAGGCTCCAGCAATAAGGTAAACGGTTCAGGGAAGCCAGGAGCAACATGGAGGCCTTCCCGGAGGGAGGGGGGGTGCGCAGTCTTTCGGGGTGGGGCAGTCCTTCGGGGAGGCCAGGAGGGAAGCCGGACTGCAGCACTTCCCGACTGACCCTCCCTCCTCACCCTCTAAAACAGGTGTGGCAGCAGCCAGCTAGCAAGAGCAGCGCTGCCGCTCCTGCTTTAGGGGGCGAGGGGAGAGGGTCCGAATCGGGAAGCCGATTTTTTAAAGATTTAAATCGATTCGAATCGATTTACCCAAAGTGAATCAGTGAATTGGGCAGCACTATTATCCACACACTCACACAACTCAGTGACTCCCTGAAAAATCCCATACTCTCCACTAGCAGAGACGTTTCTCAGGGCGGTCACATTGAGATAAGGCAACCAGAACTGAGCGCAATACTTACTTATGTTAAAATATTGCTTGGTGTCTGCCTTAACTATTTGATTTCTCTACTGCGATTAAGATCTGGGTTTCAGTCCAACTGTTTCATTCATGCAAATAAGCTTGAATTACCGCCAGTTTCATCTATACGACTGTTATCTTCACAAAAGAATTTATTTAGCTCTGTGATTCCTAGACTGTGGAATTCATTTCCTGTTGAAATAAGACACGATTTGAGGTTTCCTAGAATGCTGAATACTTGATTATTTAATAAATATTGGGATTAATTTTAATGTTATTCTAATGTATTTTTAAGTACTAAAATTCAGAGACAATAAGTAACAGAGACAAAAAACTAGATATGGATGTTGTTCTCCTTTTGTTGTCATTGACTATGGAGAGGTCTGTTCTTCTCCATTTGTTTTCTGAAGTGAACTAGGACCTTGTGATAGCCTTTCTCACCATTAAACAGTCCAAGGCAACATCTACATATACCAGAAATACAGGCAGAAGAAAACAATCCACTCTGGGTAATAAAAGTCATTAATAAAAGTCCTAGTACTGCATGTCAAAATAATCACAATCATTAAACTTATGACCAAATTCAGCTATAAAAACACTAAAAACAAAGAAGAAAACCCAAGATTGTGCAACTATGCCTAAAACAAACTCCTGATACATGTAAGCTGTCAAGTGTGCTATCTCCACCCAACAGCTGCCTCAGAGTTCTGCAGAGTAGCAAACAGGATTCATCCTAGAAATACAAAACTCCTTGGCATCCTGACAACAGAGAATTCTCTCCTGAACCACTGCTACCCAGGAAAACAGGCATTTGTTAGTTAGTAGATAAAGACAGGTTGTTCACCCTCTCCAAGGTAGAGAGAACGAGAGGGCACTCTCTAAAGTTAAAAGGGAATAGATTCTTCTTTACCCAGAGAGTGGTAGAGAACTGGAATGCTCTTCCAGAGTCTGTTATAAGGGAAAACACCCTCCAGGGATTCAAGACAAGGTTGGACAAGTTCCTGCTGAACCAGAACGAACGCAGGCAGGGCTGGTCTCAGTTAGGGCACAGGTCTTTGACCTGGGGGCCGCCGCGTGAGCGGACTGCTGGGCATGATGGACCACTGGTCTGACCCAGCAGCGGCAATTCTTATGTTCTTATGTTCTCTGACAATACTGTAGATCTTGAGAAAGGCAGTTCCAGATTCCACAGTTCAAAGTCTCAGTGCCAAGAAACTGGTCAGAAAGTGAAAAGGCAATGGGAAATTTCATCCCAACACTCCTTCCCCTTAACTGACTGCCATTTTCAACAATAAAAATAATAAATACACTCAACTTCTAATTAAAGCTTATATAGCTACACATTGGGGAAATCTAATTAGCATGGATGACCCTCACATATAAAGCACAACAAGCTTTATGACATACACAAAACTCTAATTTCTCAAAAGCACAGTTACTTACCGTAACAGGTGTTATCCAGGGACAGCAGGCAGATATTCTTGACTGATGGGTGACGGCACCGACGGAGCCCCGGTACGGACAATTTTAGAGTGATTGCACTCTAAGAACTTGGAAAGTTCTAGTAGGCCGCACCGCGCATGCGCTAGTGCCCTCCCGCCCGACAGAGGCGCGCGGTCCCCAGTTAAGATAAGCCAGCTAAGAAGCCAATCCGGGGAGGTGGGTGGGACGCAAGAATATCTGCCTGCTGTCCCTGGATAACACCTGTTACGGTAAGTAACTGTACTTTATCCCAGGACAAGCAGGCAGCATATTCTTGACTGATGGGTGACCTCCAAGCTAACAAAAAGAGGGATGGAGGGAAGGTTGGCCATTAGGAAAACAAATTTTGCAAAACAGATTGGCCGAAGTGTCCATCCCGTCTGGAGAATGCATCCAGACAATAGTGAGATGTAAAAGTATGAACTGAGGACCAAGTAGCAGCTTTGCAGATTTCCTCAATAGGAGTGGAACGGAGGAAAAGCCACAGATTGCTGCCATAGCTCGAACTCTAATGGGCCGTGACAGAACCTTCCAGTCGTCAGTCCGGTCTGAGCATAACAGAATGAAATGCACGCTGCAAGCCAATTAGACAACGTACGTTTAGAAACAGGACGTCCCAATTTATTCGGATCAAAGCACAGAAAGAGTTGTGGAGTTGATCTGTGGGGCTTAGTACGCTCTAAATAGTAAGCTATAGCCCGCTTACAGTCCAAAGTATGCAGAGCCTGTTCTCCAGAATGAGAGTGAGGTTTCGGAAAGAAGACAGGCAGAACAATGGATTGGTTGAGATGGAATTCAGAGACAACCTTAGGGAGAAACTTTGGATGTGTACGCAGAACCACCTTGTCATGATGAAAGACTGTAAAAGGTGGATCCGCAACTAGTGCATGTAGCTCACTGACCCTCCTGGCAGAGGTTAGAGCAATAAGGAAGACCACTTTCCAAGTGAGAAACTTGAAAGAAGTCATAGCCAAAGGTTCAAACGGAGGCTTCATTAAGGCGGAAAGAACCACATTGAGATCCCAGACTACAGGGGGTGCTTTAAGAGGTGGTTTCACATTGAAAAGACCCCGCATGAATCTGGAAACCAAGGGATGAGCTGAAAGGAGTTTCCCATGAACTGGCTCATGAAAAGCAGCAATAGCACTGAGGTGGACTCTGATGGAAGTAGACTTGAGCCCAGAGTCAGACAAAGAAAGAAGGTAATCCAACAAAGTCTCCACTGCAAGGGACGTAGGATTATGATGATGAAGAAGACACCAGGAAGAAAATCTTGTCCACTTCTGATGGTAACATTGCAGAGTTGCAGGCTTCCTGGAGGCAGCCAGAATAGAACGAACGGGCTGAGGCAACAGAGTATCATTCGAAGTCAGCCCGAGAGATACCAAGCTGTCAGGTGCAGAGACTGGAGGTTGGGATGCAGAAGGGTCTCCCGATGCTGTGTAAGCAGAGAAGGAAACAATGGAAGAAGAATAGGCTCCCTGGAACTGAGCTGAAGTAGAAGGGAGAACCAATGTTGCCTGGGCCATCGTGGAGCGATGAGAATCATGGTGGCCTGTTCCCTCTTGAGCTTGAACAAGGTTCGCAACATGAGAGATAGCGGAGGGAAAGCATACAGGAACAGATTGGACCAATCCAGGAGAAATGTATCCGCTGCCAGACGGTGAGGAGAGTAGAGTCTGGAGCAGAAGAGGGGCAGCTGGTGATTGTGAGGAGCTGCAAAGAGGTCTACCTGAGGAGTGCCCCACTGAGCGAAGATGGACTGTAGAGTTAAAGGATCGAGAGTCCACTCGTGAGGCTGGAGAATTCTGCTGAGTTTGTCCGCCAAGGAATTCTGTTCTCCCTGAATGTAGATCGCCTTCAGGAAGAGTTGGTGATCTGTGGCCCAAGCCCAAATCTTCTGGGCTTCCTGTCACAAGAGGCGAGAGCCTGTCCCACCCTGCTTGTTGATGTAGTACATTGCAACTTGATTGTCTGTGCACAGCAGGAGGACTTGAGGAAAGAGAAGATGTTGGAAGGCCTTGAGGGCATAAAACATCGCTCTGAGTTCCAGGAAATTGATGTGATGTTTTCATTTCCTGGGCTGTCCAAAGACCTTGAGTTTGGGAATTCGTTCAAATGAGCTCCCAGGCGTAAGGGGAGGCATCGGTGGTGATGATAAGTTGATGAGAGGTAGATGGAACAGAAGACCCTCTGGAGAGATTTGAGGATATCAACCACATTGTAGAGACTGACGAAGAGACGATGTCACAGATATATGTCGTGAGCAGGGATCGTCGCTTGGGACCACTGGGTAGCTATGGGTCCATTGAGGAAGTGCGCAGGTGAAGACCGTGCGAAAGGTGTGTGACATGAACTGTGGAGGCCATGTGACCCAAGAGTATCATCATTTGCTTGGCAGAGATGGAACGTTGTGGAAGTACCTGCTGACATAGAGACTGAAGATTGTGAAGACGGTTGGTCGGCAGGAACGCTCTCCATTGAGGGTCTGTGTCCAGCACCGCTCCAATTGAATTGAAGTCTCTGAGTGGGGATGAGATGAGATTTGGGTAGATTGATCTCGAACCCCAGAAGTTGTAGAAACAGGATGGTTTGGTTGGTGGCCAGAAGTACTGTCTGAGATGAATTGGCCTTGATTAACCAATTGTCCAGGTAAGGAAAGACTTGAAGGTGGTGAGAGCGTAGAAAGGCAGGCCACCACAATCAGACATTTGGTGAACAACTCTTGGAGAGGGAGGCAAGACCGAAGGGCAGCACCTTGTATTGGTAATGACAGTGATGGATCTGAAGCGGAGGTAATGTTGGAGGCCAGATTGACCGGTATGTGAGTGTATGCCTCTTTGAGATTGAGGGAGCATAGCAGTCGCCTTGATTGAGAAGAGGGATAAGATTGGCCAGAGAAAGCATTTGATAATTCTCTTTGACCAAGCATTTGTTGAGATCGCGAAGATCCAGAATGGGTCTGAGATCTCCTGTTTTTTGGGGGACTAGAAAGTAACGGGAGTAGAATCCCTGCCCCTTTTGATCTAGAGGAACTTCCTCTATGGCGTTCAGAAGGAGGAGGGATTGAACCTCCTGAAGAAGGAGGGAAGACTGAGGAATGTTCAAAGCAGACTCTCTTGGCAGACTTTGGGCAGGAAGTGTCTGAAAGTTGAGAGAGTAGCCGTGGCGGATGATGTTGAGGACCCATTGATCCGAGGTGATGATCTCCCAACGGCTGAGGAAAAAAGAAAGACGGCCACCTATAGGTTGAGGTAGGTGGGCAGATGGTAGGTAGCTGGCTATGCCCTGGAGAACTAAGTCAAAAGGGCTGTGTGGATTTCTGCTGTAGAGGTGGCTTCGCAGGTTGCTGCTGTGGTGGCCTAGGGGTCTGTCGTTGTTGCTGCCGTTGATGCCTAGGTTGTTGGGGAGCTGATGGCAAGGGACGAGCCACATAATGGCGTTGATAGGCCGACTGTTGTCTGAAAGGCCGAGCCGGTGGAGTCTTCTTCTTTGTTTTTAGCAGAGTATCCCATCTAAGTCTCATGGGCGGAGAGCTTTTGGGTGGTAGAGTCCATGGATTCCCCAAAGAGGTTCATCCCCCAGGCATGGTGCATTAGCCAACCGATCTTGATGGTTGACATCAAGCTCCGACACTCTGAGCCAAGCAAGGCGACGCATAGCCACAGGCATGGCTGTTGCTCTGGTGGTAAGTTCAAATGTGTTATAAATTGATCGAACCATAAACTTACGGAGTTGGAAGAGAGAAGACGAGCAGTGATTGAAATAGCCTGTCGTTTTCGTTCAGGGAGGTACTTTTCAAAGGAAGCCATGGTAGGTAAGAAGGATGCCTTGAGATAGAAAGAGAAATGGAAAGCATAATTACCAGATCTGTTAGCTAGCATTGCATTCTGGTATAACCGTTTACCAAACTTGTCCATGGCTTTACCTTCCCTGCCAGGAGGGACAGAAGCGTATACACTAGCTCCGGCAGACTTTTTAAGCGTAGATTCCACAAGAAGAGATTCATGTGGAAGCTGCGGCTTATCAAATCCAGGGATAGGAATTACTTTATACAAAGAATCCAATTTACGAGGAGCTCCTGGGATGGTCAAAGGAGTCTCCAGATTCTTATAAAAGGTTTCCCTCAAGATATCATGGAGGGGAAGTTTGAGAAATTCCTTTGGAGGCTGGTCAAAATCCAGTGCATCAAGGAAGGCTTTGGATTTTTTAGACTCAGCCTCCAAAGGAATAGAAAGAGATTCACACATGTCTTTCAGAAAGGAAGTGAAAGATGTAGAATCTTGTTTGGAGGATGGATCAGGGGCAGCAGGATCATCCTCATCCGAGGAACACTCACCCTCAGAAAGAAAAGGCTCTTCGGAGTCACCCCACAGATCAGGGTCCCTAATATGGGAGCTATGGTCTCGAGACTCCGGAGTGGAGGGTTCCAGGTGTCGGGATTTGCGTGCTGACTTACCCGACCTCATAGACACGGTACCGGGAGATGTTACAGGCTGCATCGGTGCCGAAGTCTGAACAGCTTGGTGTTGAGCTCTCGGTTCCGGTGCGAGGACTGGCATAGAGACCGATGAAGCGGAGTGGACCGGTACCGACAAAGTGGACGCAGACAATAGAGGCTGCTCCACTGCCGGTACCGGTGGCTCAGACCAGACCGGGACTGGAAGGCTCGGTGTCAAGAGAGCAGGAAGGAGCTGTTGTAACTGCTCCTTGAGCTGCACCTGCAGGACAGCTGCAATGCGCTCGTCCAGGGAAGGCACCGGTACCGCCTTTTTCTTCTGCGGTACTGCAGTGCCGCTCGACGCCCCGAGGATGAGGAGCCTGAGGTCGAGGGACTCACCTCAATAGGGCAGGACTGGGCTCGCTGCTATCGAGACCGGAGGACGCTCCAGCGGGGACGGCTTCTTAGCCGGCTTACCTGGGTGTTGCGACGCCGGCGCAATGTCAAGGAAGTGGGTGCCGACTGAGGCGGGGCCGATGCCGGTGTCGATGTCATAGGGTCAGACATATCGGCACCGAAAAGCAACCGTTGCTGAATTTGACGGTTTTTTAATGTACGTTTTTTCAAAGTGGCACAGCGGGTGCAGGTGGAAGCCTGATGCTCTGGACCCAGGCACTGCAAGCACCAGTTGTGCGGGTCTGTAAGAGATATAGGCCGTGCACACCGCTGGCACTTTTTAAACCCTGGCTGGGGGGGCATGAAAGTAAAAACGGCTTCTGCCAAATCAAAGGCCGAGGCCTCGATGGTGGCAGCAGGCCCCGCCGGGGCAAAATCGACGAAGAAAAGAAAAAAGAAAGAAACTCTCTTTTTTTTTTTTTTTAAGAAAATAATAAAAGAAAAGGAGGAAAAACAATTCCCGAAAAGATTTCGTGAGCGGGAAGGCGTCAGGAAAAAATCTTTTCAACAGCCGTTGAAAAGTGCGTCTTCTTAGCTCCGCGGAAACTAAGAAACTGGGGACCGCGCACCTCTGTCGGGCGGGAGGGCACTCGCACGTGCGCGGTGCGGCCTACTAGAACTTTCCAAGTTCTTAGAGTGCAATCACTCTAAAATTGTCCGTACCGGGGCTCCGTCGGTGCCGTCACCCATCAGTCAAGAATATGCTGCCTGCTTGTCCTGGGATAATATGATTTAGTAATTCAAAAAGAGCCCATGGACTTCATCAATATACTGTACAAGTTAAAAAGTCAAATTCAAGTCTCCTATTCCACAGTACTATCACCAAGTCATGAAGTAACTCACGGGTTCACGTTCTGTAAACAGAGGAGTTGCCCAATTAATCTTTATGTCTCTGTATTTGGGTGGATTAGCATTATAAAATTATGTTATACACAAACACCCATGACTACAAATAAAAACAGTTGAAAATGTCTGGATGATACACACATAACGGGGCTAATTTTAAAAAAATATTTTTCATGTGTATGTAGCAAAATAGGGCGGCGTCCAAAAAAGCAATACAAGATGCTAGGAATTATATTAGGAAAAGGTATGGTAAATAAGACTAGGGGCTCCTTTCACAAAAGCGCGCTAGAGCCTTAACGCGTGGAATAGCGCACGCTAAATTGCCATGTGTGCTAGCTGCTACCACCTCCTTTTGAGCAGGCGGTAGATTTTTGGCTAAGCGCGCACTATAGCACACGCTAATTCCAGTGCGTGCGTTAAAAAACGCTAGCGCACCTTTGTAAAAGGAGCTCCTAAGAATATTTCTAATGCCTCTGTATTACTCCATGGTGTAGACCTCACCTTGAGTATTGTGTTCAATACTGGTCGCTGTATCTCAAAAAAAGATATGGCAGAATTAGAAACAATTCAAAGAAGAGCAATCAAGATGATAAAGGGGACGGAACTCTTATATAAGGGCAGACTAAAGACATTAGAGCTCTTCAGTGTGGAAAAGAGACGACTGAGGGGAGATGCAATTGAACTCTACAAAATCCCAAGTGGTATAGAAACGGATACAACTGAATCGATATTTCCTCCATCAAAAATGACAAAAACTAGATGAAAGTTACAGGGAAATACTTTTAAAAACCAATAGAGGAAATATTTTTTTTCACTCAGAGGATAATCAAGATCTGGAACATTTTGCAGAGGATGTAGTAGATGGGTTTAAATAAAAGGTTTGGACAAGTTCATGGAGGAAAAGTCCATAGTCTGCTATAAGGCAAACATGGGGGAAGCCACTAATTGCCCTGGGATCGGTAACATGTAATTTTTATTTAATTTAATTAATTTGTTTATGTATATACACCTATCAATGGAGGTTGTCTAAGCGGTTTACTTTTGGGTTTTTGGGGGACAGGCACTTGTGACCTGGATTGGCCATTGTGGAAACAGGATACTGGGCTACATTGGACCATTGGTATGACCCAGTATGGCTATTCTTATGTACTTATGTACTCAAAACAGCATAAACAATTCTTATAAAATGGCAACCCCATCATGTACTTTATTTTTCTGTACATACTGGCAAGGTCATGGGTTTGCGTACAAATACAAGTGAAGTTCACAATAATGTAATTAGACTTCGTTTAGAACAAGTTGTATAAGTAGGAATTGAGACATTTTAAGTTTCACTAGTATTTTTAGAACAAATCTGCTGGCACAGAGCCTGTTCTAAAATTCAATGTGTGTGAGAGTGAATGAGGGTGGATCCAGAGCCCTGATAATAAGTAACATAAGAAGTTGCCTCCGCTGGTCAGACCAGAGGTCCATCGCGCCCAGCAGCCCGCTCCCACCCGCGGCCCATCAGGTCCATGACCTGTAAGGTGATCCTGTGTTTAAATCAATAAGCCCCCCAGTCCTTCTGTCTATGCCCTATCATAGCCTATCATCTACCTCTAATGTGTATCCCTCAATCCCCTAGTCTTTCAGGAACTTATCCAATCCTTCCTTAGAAACCCGTTAGTGTACTCTGTCCTAACACAGAGTACACACAAACTTATATAATGGTGCCTAGATTAGGGCGCCCAAAGTTATGTGCACTTCCAAGATGCGTGTGCAATCTAACCAGATAACAAGCCATCAATGTCAGTACCTGGTAAGAGCATAAGAATAGCCTTACTGGTCAGACCAAAGGTCCATCAAGCCAGTAGCCCATTCTCATGGTGGCCAATTCCAGGTCACTAGTACCTGGCCAAAACCCAAAGAGTAGCAACATTCCATGCCACCAATGCAGGGCAAGCAGTGCTTCCCATATCTTTCTCATAAACAGACTATGGATTTTTCCTCCAAGAAAATTGGTCCAAACCCTTGGTAATCATTAATACTGTCCCATACTCATTCCATCAGCTTGAGAATACCAGCTAAGGACACCTGGGGGTTTCCGTAACAATGAAGAGAATATCATCATCATACAAGAGCATCTTATGTTCCTGAATGCCCACCAAAATTCAGTGAACATCTCCACAAGCACGAATTTAGTGAGCTAAAGGCTCTATAACCAGTGCAAATATTAAAGGCGATAAGGGGCACACCTGCCAGGAGAAAGGGCAAGCATATCCTCCCATTGACCAATAAACTAGCTATGGGATTGTGGTATATTAGAAAGGATCACATTCGGGAGTGTATAAGACTTGATAATACTCTAAAAAGGCCTGCCAGATCCCTACATCATCCATATGCCAAGTGCCAGAATCATCTTCAACACTCAGGATCCAATTACACACCTGCCACTTATGCAGCTTATGAGAACAGTATACCAGCCTTTTCCCCCCACTCAAAAAACTCTTGCCGTATCTGTTGCAATACCCAAGCAATATCATCCAAGTCAAGGTCCCGAAGATCCTGTCGATGGGCTACTAGGGCACGAAAAGTCTCCACCGCAAGCGGGCGTGCCTTATGCCTCTTCTCCAAAGACAAAAGCTCAGAACACAACTGATACCGCCACTGAATCCTTTGCCTGTGCCTATGAACACCAACTGCAATGCATCTACCCTGAAGGAAGGACTTAAAGCCTTCCCAGGGTGTCACAAGAGAAACCTTCCCAGTATCGTTGACATGAAAATAATCCTGAATATCCTGCTGAAAGGAAGAAAAAAGTGTGTGGGATCAGCAAGCAGTTGATCGTTCATGTACCCCAATAATGTAAGCCTGATGAAGAAGTTGTAAAGAGATAGGGGCATGATTAGACCACACCATCGGCTCAGTTTGTACAGAAACAAACCTGATGACAGAGAGACTTATTCCAGAAACCAAAAAAACAATTCTAGTGTAGGAACAGTGTAAAAAAGAATAAAATGTATAATCCCAGTTCCCTGGATGCCACAATCTCCACACATCTACCAAGTCATTGGTAGCATAAATGTTGACTAAAGTATACAAATGTGAATTAAGCTCTATCTTCACAAACAAAAAACGCCCCTCAGGATCTGCGTAAGTCTTCTTTTTTAAAAAAAATTCTTTATATATTTTTTTAATCCTTTATTTATAGGATCTGCGTAAATCAGATGAACGCATTTAATTTTCTTCTGAATTACAATCCTCACCCCATTAGTCTTAGGGCTCCTTTTACAAAGGTGCACTAGGGTTTTTAGCACATGCACAAAATTACCTCCTAAAAAGGATGCAGTAGTGGCTAGCACGCTCGGGAATTTAACGCGCACTATTGCGCGCGTTAAGGTCCTAGTGCGCCTTTGTAAAAGGAGCCCTTAGTATTAGATTTGTTAGAAGCAAATAAAAACATGCGGTTAAGACTTATAAGCTAACAAATGCTGACTGTCATAAGCAAAAAAGTGTTTTCTTATAGAAAACTGACATCTATGCAAATGTGCGCTGCTTCTTTAAAAAAGAGCTGCCTTTTCTGGGAGGGAATTTAAGCCCTTTCACATTGTAAGACAGAAAAGTAAATCAAAGTAGATGACTGCAGATAAAGACCCGAATAGACAATCCAGTCTGCCCAATCTGATTCAATTTAAATTTTTAAAAATTTTTCTTTTCTTCTTAGCTATTTCTGGGTAAGAATCCAAAGCTCTACCCCAATACTGTGCTTGGGCTCCAACTGCTGAAGTCTCCGTCAAAGCTTACTCCAGTAAGATTAGTCAGGTGACCAGGTAAATCTGAAGCCAAAAATAAACATCCAAAGCAAAGGAAACAAAACAAAATGCCATACATTCTCACTCCCCATAGATCATTCAAAGCACACAGAAAAGAACTCATATGCATCACTCCAACCTTTCCCACTCCCCATAGAGCACACTTCAACCACACTCCCCATAAATCATTCAAAGCACACAGAAAAGAACTCATATGCCACACTCCACCTTTCCACCCCAATCCCTTCCCTCTCCCTGTCCCATCCCACCCCCTCACCCAACAGCCAAAATAGGTTTAGTTTCTGGACTCATTACCAGCTACAAAATTCTACTACTTATCACTCTCTGATCTTAGTAACACATCTATCCCCTATATATCAACTATCTCCTTCACCCTATTTTATGATCCAGTATGTATTTTTTTGTAATGATAGGCCTGATATTCAAAGCATTATGCTTCTAACTTTCTCCCCCCTTTCCAAGCTGCACTCGATGGTTTTTTTAGCACAGGCCTATTGTGGTAAATGTTTCCAGCACTGCTATAATTCTATGAGTGTCAGAGCTCTTACCTTACCTACCGTGCTAAAAACCTCTAGCACAGCTTGATAAAAGGGGTGGTGTGAGAGGTATGCTCATAAATTTGGCCTCTTTGAAAATTGAAAAGCGTTTTGCTCGCAATTCCAGGGTTTTTTGTTTTGCCCTCAGTAAAGGGCATTCTTTATAAGCGATTTTTCAATAGAATTCTTGCTTATCAAGCAGCCCTCTGGGATAATAAGCTTTAGTAATTTGATCTCAAGTTCTAATTCCTCTTTAAATTTCAGGAAATTGTTAAAAAAAACTATCTCTTCAAGAAAATTTTAAATAGCTGAATTGTAATTCTCTGTGAATGCGCAGTTTTCTTTTTAAACTGCTGTAAACCCGGCACTGAACCTGTGAGGGTAGTTGCAGCTTAAAAGTAAATTCTTATGTTACTAGTGTTTAAAGCCCGTTAGATTAACGGGTGCTAGATGACCGACTCTCCTGCTTTTGAATCCTGGGCAGGGGCAGAGGCAAGAGCCGGGGCGGGAAGGGAGTGACGGTGGGAGAGCAATTTCAAAGCCTCGGAAGCGGCGGCTCCTTGACCCAATCCGTGCTTACAACGTCTCCACACTCGCGGTCTGGGCTGGCTCCCCCCACCAAAGCCCTTCGCAGTGGCAGCCCCTCCCGCATCCATCCCCGCGTCCCAAGCCTCTCCGAAGGCCGGCTCCCACGAAAATGGTACCCCTCTGTCCAAAGCCGCCGTGGCAGCCTCCCTCAAAACACATTTCAAATCTGACATATTGTAATCACAAAACAGAAAATAAAATTATTTTTCTTACCTTTTGTTGTCTGGTCATTATTCATATCATGTAGGGGTCCCAGGCTCTGGTTGGCTTTTGATAACTCGCTTGCCAGGGCCCCTTCTTTCTTCTTCCCTCCCTCCAACCCAGCAGCTGAAGACAGGCACCTCCCCCCAGTGGTCTGAGACAGGAGGGAGCAGTTAGGAGAGGGTCTGAAGGCAAAGAGGGGCTCAACAGCGCACAACCACCTTTCCTTCCATCCCTCCATCAGGTGCTAGTGAATCCACCAATGTTAAAAAGGAGCTGCGTCGAAATCGGAGGCCTGCCACTGCCGATAGCACGTTCCCCTCTGCCTTGGTCCCGCCCCTTCTCTGACATATGGGACCGCGGCAGAGGGAACGTGTTACGGTGGCGGCAGGGCTCCAATTTCAAAGCAGCTGCTTTTAACATAGACGGAGCTGAACTGACGTGATGGAGGGAGGGAAGGAATGGTGGGGCAAATTTCGGCAACGGCAGGAATTGTTTGGCAGGCCAAGCACCGGTTTCTTTAGGCAGCCCCGGTTGTTTACTTGGATTAAATGTGAGCCGTGAGAGGAAGGCCGCCACAGCCTCGCAAGCTAGGTAGGGGGACAACAATGGCGCTTATGCTCAAGCCCCCGCCGCAGCTCCTCTCTGATCCGGGTGCAGTTGCGAGAGAGGAGTCGTGGCGGCGGGCTTGAGCATAAGCGCGATTGTTGTCCCCCTACCTAGCGGCGAGGCTCGGCGGCCTTCCTCACACGGCTGTGGCCGGCGAACCCGGCTTGCCTAAAGAAAGATGGTAATCATAGTTCTGTTTCTGAAAGCCCCCGCCGCAGCTCCTAGGCGGTTGAGGGGGGGAATGTTGTGGTCGGAGTTGCTAGGCTGCAGTGCGGATGTGTGAGTTGCGAGTGTGGGGCCTGTAGGCGCGTGAGGTGGACAGCAGGCTGTGGTGACGTAGTAGGCGCGGCATGCACACTCGTGTTTCCGCGACGGAGCCAGGGAACACGATTTTTTAGTGCGCATGCGCGTCCTACCATTTTATTATATTAGATTTTACTAGGCTGAGTTCATAAATTTTTACTCAAAACTTCAATAAACCTTTAAATTTAGGCGTGAAAAGTGTATGGTAAAGGGCAGAAAAGGAGCCCTAGGTTTCTAAAGCTGGGCAAACAAATGACATGCCTAAATTTATGAGTTTAACTTTAAAGCTTCTAAATTAAGATGAACTTTCAGCTCGAAAGTTATGCTCCTATAATAATAATAATAATAATAATAACTTTATTTTTCTATACCGCCACGATCTTGCGACTTCTAGGCGGTTTACAATCAAGATAGCTGGACATTCAGTGGAATACAATAAGCAGATATTCAGAGAAAATACAATAATCATGAGAGCTGGACATTCAATGAAATACAGTCAGCAGATATTCAGAGGAGATACAGTGAGCAGAGATTTTAAGAAAGCAAGAAAATAAAAATACAAATTGCTGAGCAAGAGATTAATATGTACATTTTGGTAGGTGATGTCCGAGAGGCCCTGTTAGGAATGGGCCGCATGTATTAGAAAATAACAACGAATAATTACAATAAGATAACAGTTTATAAGTATCACAATGTCGTGAAATTCAAGTGGACTGAGGAGGGGGGGAAGGTTTGAGAGAGTGGGTCAATTGTTTAGGTATTTCAGGAACAGGTACGTTTTTAGGTGCTTCCTGAATTCCCCGTAGGTAGTGGGCGAAAGCAGTTGATCTAGGTCTTTACCCCATAGGGCTGCTTGGTGAGAGAGAAAGTGTTTGTAGTGTTTTTTTAATTTGCAATCTTTAACTGGAGGGGAAATGAATTTTGAGTGTGTGTTTCTCTTGCGCTTGTTGTTAGTAAATGAGAAAAGGTCCGTTATGTATTTGGGGGCGAGTCCATATAGTACTTTGGATAGTACATAGATGCTCCTATGTCTGGCTGAAATTAGGTACAAATTTAGGAGGTTAACGTAGGAGTATATATTTAGGAGTTAAGCATTTTCTGAACATTTGACCCATTCTGAACAATATTCAAAACTATTTAACCAGCCAGGAAAGGATCCTGGCCTGTTAAATAGTGTTTTATCACCTAACAGCGGATATTCAGCAGTAGGTAACAGTTATCTCCTACTGAATATCCACGATCACCAGCTAATCGTTAACCAGCTATATTATGTGACATAGCCAGTGAGGCACAGATATTCAGTGACAAACTAGCTATATTTGGCAGTTAAAATAGGCTGCAGAAATAGCAGGCCTATCTTTATCAGCCGAAAGTCGGAAGTCATACTACCGTTATAAAGATCCATGGTGAGACCTCACCTGGAGGACTGTGTCCAATTTTGGAGGCCACATTATCAAAAGGATGTGAAGAGAATGGAGTCGATACAGAGAATGGCCACTAGGATGGTCTCAGGATTTAAAGACATCCCATATGAAGAACGCCTGATCAGACTGCGCTTATATTCTCTCGAGGAGCGCAGAGAAAGGGGCGACATGATAGAAGCATTCAAATACATTACGGGTCACATCAAAGTGGAGGAGGAAATCTTTTTTCTAAAGGGTCCCACGGCGACAAGAGGGCATCCAATAAAACTTAAGGGAGGAAGATTTAATGGTGACACCAGGAAATACTTCTTCACCGAACAGGTGATTGATCGATGGAATGATCTTCCACGCCAGGTGGTCAAGGCCAGTATCGTGCATGACTTCAAGAGTCGATGGGACAAACAGGTGGGAGTACTACAGAGTTATGCTCAAACAATAGATACTCCAGGGAAGAAGGGTTCTTGACTGGGCCGTCGGCCCTTTTCTGCCATCATACTCTAAGTTTCTATGTTTCTAAGCCTTTAATAATAATAGCAATTTATATACTGCAGGACCGTGAAGTTCTATGCGGTTTACAATGATTAAAAATAATGCTATAATTGAGTAGAACTTACATAGTTGGAGATTAGTGACTAACAGTATATGAGAGCAGTTGTTGTGGGAGAGACTGTGCGGATCAGCTACCTAGGTAATTCAAGAACAGATATGTTTTTAGGTGTTTCCTAAATTCACCATAGTTGTTTGTATGCCTAAGTAATTTTTCCAGGTCTTTGCCCCGACTAGCTCTGAATAGTGACATAACCAGTTAAGTTGCCACAGTCAAAAGTGAAACTGGATATTCAATGTAAGTCCCTGGAAATATCCCCGTTTCTTGGCCACCTCCACATTTTGGGGGTTGTAAATATTAGTGCCTGAAAGTAGGCATGGTGGTACTGACTTAAGCTAGTATCCTGTAATGGTGATTATAGCACTTGTGTTTGTGTCTCTATAGAATAGGCTCTTCCCTTGGATTCTCTCATTCTAGGAGACATTTTTGATAAATTGATCCCAAATTACTTTGGAAGAAGCAGAAAATACAAATTTAAAAATCTTCAGGGACAGACGATCCTCTTTCATAGACACAGATTTAAATTGGCTAGCATAGGTTCCCTTTTACAAAGCCACAATAGAGGTTTCTACCGCGGTTTGGTAAGGTAAATGCTCCAACGCTCATAGGAATTGTAGGAGCATCAGAGCATTTACCTTGCTGGGCCACAGCTTTGTAAAAGCCAGTGATAGTTTATTGTCAGTGAAAACATTACCCCCAAGTTCTTAGGGATCCACAAAGTATTCTTAGTAATTCAAGGTTTAAATAAGCAACTTTGAAGATCATGATGCAGCTTATAAGCCTTCTTCTTGTCTACCTTTGGTGCTTTGGATATGATCTCCATCAGAAAATTAAAGAAACTGAAACCTTCATAAAGTATCCTCTAACAGAACACGTTCATTTATCACTTAAATTCAATATATGATCCACCATATTCCAAAGAGTGGAAAAGGCAAAATATTAAAGGGTCCAAGACTCTTGGCATGGAAATAAAGCTTGAAACTAGTTCTAGAGAATGACATGGGACAATTTTTTCCCCATCCCTGCGGGAACTCATTTTCCCATCCCGTCCCCTCCCCGCGAGTTCTTTTCCTGTCCCTGCCCCATTCTTGCAAGCTCCGTCCTCATCTGCACAAGCCTCAAACACTTTAAAATCATAAGTGTTCGAGGCTTGTGCGGTTAAGGCAGAGCTTACAGGAATGGAGCAGGGACAGCGACAAAACCCATGGGGATGGGACGAGGAAATTGTGTTCCTGTGGAGACGGACACAGATTTGTTCCCATGTCATTCTCTAACTAGTGCTTCACACTTTGCTTCCTTCTTCTCTAACATGGTGGTACATTAATAGAAACAGGGTTACTTTAATGATATGAGACTTCTGTGTGCCTGCGATAACTGTGTGTGGTATAAATATAATAGCAAAAATATCTTTAGAGCACAGCGAGCTGGTCAGTTTTGTTTTTTAATTTTAATTTTTTTTTTCATAGAGAAGCAAAATAGTTCTTTGTGGAAATCATGAGAAGTTGAAGAAATCATGCCAATAATGCAACAGAGAAAAAATGAATTTGCCAGCCTTAAATATGGTGATTAACACTTAAAATACAAACGCACAAAGACAATGAAAATGTATACAGTGGTGCCTCACACAACGAACTTAATTCGTTCCAGGAGCAAGTTTGTTATGCGAAAAGTTCGTTATGTGAAACGCGTTTTCCCATAACAATACATGTTAAAAAAAATAATTCGTTCTGCAGCATAAAATATGCTAAGATGACATAAAAAAAGATAAATTTTTTGTTATTATGTTTATTTAGATACATCTAAAAACATAATTGTTTTTTAAAACAACACACATTTTTTAAATTTAAAGACAGACTAAGTAGAGTCTAATTTTACAGTGAGAGAGGGCAGAGTCTCAGCGGCAAAAACTGGGACTTAACTGTTCATTTTTTAAATGCCTGCATGGTTGAAAATGTTGTCCATTTCCTTGGGCAGATCATTCTGTCTATAATACTAGTTTATACTTACAGTATTACAAAATGGTCTAAATGGATAAGCTTTTGTTTTCCTGTTTCTTTCAATATGTAAACAGATTGCCAATGGTGAGAGAGAACAAAGCTGTTATTTTTCTAGCATCGGGGAAGCGGCGAGAGTAGCTCCGCCCCCCCAACGCATCAGCAGTAGGCGCCGGGCCCCTGCGAGCCGACGATCCGCCACTGCACAGGGAGCCAGGCGGAGAGAGGGCAGTTAAGCGCAGTGCCTGCGCGGAAGGATGCAGCTCGAGCGACTTCGTTGTGGGAAGCAAGACCTGAAGTTCGTTGTGCGCAGCGTTCGCTGTGCGAGGCGTCCGTTATGCGAGGCACCACTGTATATACAAATCAGACAAAATACCAGTAAAGAGCAGTGTCTTTCTCCTTAGCACACAGTATAAAGTGGATTGAGATGTACGTAAAAAATATTCCCAGATTGTTAAAAACCCTCACAACCCTGAGAATTGCTGTTAACAAGCAAAATGGAGGGCTCCTTTTACAAAGCCGCGCTAGCGGTTTTATCGCACGCATCAGATTAGCACGCGCTATGGCGCGCGCTAGCCAGAAATCTACCGCCTGCTCAAAAGGAGGCGGTAGTGGCCAGTGCGTGCGGCAATTTAGCGCACGCTATTCTGTGCGTTAAGGCCCTAGCGCGGCTTTGTAAAGGGAGCCCGAAATGTAATCTATGCAAATGTAATGTACTCATCCTTTCCAGCTAGCTGTTGATAGAGGACAAGAGCCAGTGGAAATGAATACTTTCAATAGTACACATTTTGGGGGGCTATTCAAGAATTTATTTGGCTGCAAATTGTTGTATGAGGGAAAATAAACCACCACAACAAAAGTATGGTTTTTGTGGGAGCTCAACAGTGACTCAGTAACAGTTTTAGTAAAATCTTGTACTTAAAACAATGCAACCTTTGGTTCCTGCTGTGTATTCAACAGAGATACACAGATATCATTTACTGAAATTTGCTATACTGTCTAGCCTGCAGTGATCACAGTGGTTTACAACATAAAAATAATTAATATGGAACAGAAAAAGAGCACCGCTTAGAACAAGCCTGACATAGAAGCACAGTAATATGTATTTACACACAGTAAAAGATAGCAGGTGGAGACCCACATGGCAATTTGGTTTCAGAAAGGCCCACCGTGTAGAATTGTTATTAGTATCAGTTGTTGAGACATTGCGATAGGGCCTCGATAAAAAAAAAATAATAATAATTTCATATTGTATTGCTCCTCTGGATGTGTCAGGCAGGAGCCTTTGACATGGCAAATCTTGATCTGTTGCTGTTGAAATGATTTCATTTGGGTTTGAGAGGAGAGGTTTATTCTTGGTTCAATACCTACTTACACAAGGGCGTTCTTTCAGTGGTCAGCAAGGTCACAGTTTCTGCAAAGAAAACAATGAAGAAAGGGGTGCCTCAAGGTTCTGCATTGTCCTCGTTGTTTAACATATGCAGTATATGATTCCACTAGGTAAAAAGTTTCAATCTTTAGGAGTGGGATATTGTCTATATGCAGATGATGTCTTGTTCTTTTTTCCTATGAGGAATATTCAGGAAGCAGACACACATTTGAACCATTTTAAATCAAAACTAAAAACACGTCTCTTTACTGATGCTTTTGGACTATAACTGTTCTTAGAAGAACAATATGATGCACATTCCCCTCCTCTCGTCTTTCCTCTTTATGTTCCTTCTCTCTCTACATTGTACTTCATTTCTCCCTTGCCCCTCTGTGGACATACGAATCCTAATCTACCTTAGTAACATAGTAGATGACGGCAGATAAAGACCCGAATGGTCCATCCAGTCTGCCCAACCTGATTCAATTTAAATTTTTTAAATTTTTTCTTCTAAGCTATTTCTGTGCAAGAATCCAAAGCTCTACCCGGTACTGTATTTGGGTTCCAACTGTTGAAATCTCCGTTAAAACCTACTCCATCCCATCTAAACCCTCCCAGCCACTGAAGCACTCTTCAGCCCATCCTCCCCCAAATGGCCATATACAGACAAAGACTGTGCAAGTCTGCCCAGTACTGGCCTTAGTTCAATATTTAATATTATTTTCTGATTCTAGATCCTCTGTGTTCATCCCACGCTTTTTTGAACTCAGTCACCGTTTTCCTCTCCACCACCTCTCTCGGGAGCGCATTCCAGGCATCCAACACCCTCTCCGTAAAGTAGAATTTCCTAACATTGCTCTTGAATCTACCACCCCTCAACCTCAAATTATGTCCTCTGGTTTTACCATTTTCCTTTCTCTGGAAAAAATATTGTTCTACGTTAACACCCTTCAAGTATTTGAATGAATCATATCTCCCCTGTCCCTCCTTTCCTCTAGGGTATACATATTCAGGGCTTCCAGCCTCTCCTCATACGTCTTCTGGCGCAAGCCTCCTATCATTTTCGTCGCCCTCCTCTGGACCGCTTCAAGTCTTCTTACGTCCTTCACCAGATACGGTCTCCAAAACTGAACACAATACTCCAAGTGGGGCCTTACCAAAGACCTGTACAGGGGCATCAACACCTTCTTTCTTCTACTGGCTACGCCTCTCTTTATACAGCCCAGCATCCTTCTGGCAGCAGCCACTGCCTAGTCACACTGTTTTTTCGCCTTTAGATCTTCGGACACTTTCACCCCAAGGTCCCTCTCCCCATCCGTGCATATCAGCTTCTCTTCTCCCAGCATATACGGTTCCTTCTGATTATTAATCCCCAAATGCATTACTCTGCATTTCTTTGCATTGAATTTTAGTTGCCAGGCATTAGACCATTCCTCTAACTTTTGCAGATTCTTTTTCATATTTTCCACTCCCTCTTTGGTGTCTACTCTGTTACAAATCTTGGTATCATCTGAAAAAAGGCACACTTTTCTTTCTAACCCTTCAGCAATGTCACTCACAAATGTTTTACCCATTAATTTAGTTATTTTATTTTAATTTTAATGTACCTTACATTCTATTTATATTGATGTACATCGCCTAGAAGTCTGATTAGGCGGTATAAAAATTTTTTAAAATAAACTTGAAACTATGAGATAATGTGGATGAGCAAGCATGGTTTATAGCTGGATGTGGAAAAAACTGAAGCTATGGCTGTAGAAGAAATTGGGACTGCAGATAGCCCTATTCAGTTTTCAATTATGGGTACACAGTTACAGTGACACCTTCGAATCCGAACGCCCCAGTTCTCGAACAACTTGAAATCCGAACAAAAAATTCAAGCAAATTTTGCCCCAGAATCCGAACGCTGTTTGGAATCCGAACATCCTGCACGTTGTTCGTGTGTGTTTGTGCGTATTTTTCCCCAGCGCTCAGGCCATCTATACATCGTTCAATGTCGGGAGCTGTAGTGAAAGCATCTTTTGTGATTTTCGCCTTTGTGTAGGAAAATACTGTACTGTATTATTATTATTTTTTAAAATTTTACCTTAAAATCCAATGTTTTTATTATTTTAAATGGAAAAAATTGTCATAGAACTCGAACGATTTTGAACTCGAAAGGGGTTCTGGGACGGATTAAGTTCGGATTCCAAGGTATCACTGTATTGGTGAAGAGCGAGATATTAGTTCTTGGTGTATGGTTGGATTCTCAACTTTCTGTGAAGAAAGATATTGCAAACATAGTTCAGGGAGGATATGCACAACTACACATTCTACACAGATTGAAACCAATGCTTCTGCCTGTAGATTTTCATTCTGTTGTTCAAGCACTGTTGTTGACTTGGCTTAATTATTGCAATTCGCTCTATCTTGGATTTACAAAGAATGCATGAAAACCTTTACAGCTTCTAATGAATTAAGCAGCTAGATTAATAGTGGGTATCCCTAGGATTGACCACATCACTCCAATTCTAAAATCTTTAGACTGGTTACCTATACAGCAGCGGATATGCTATAAAGTTTTGTCAGTTCACCAAATTTTGTATTCTTCTGCTCCCACTTGTTTTTATAACTTGTGGGAAGTTTATCAACCAGCGAGAAATTTGAGATCTGTGGAGGGAATTACACTAACTAGTCTAAAGGAAGAAGGGATCTGCTATGTGAAATCTAGAATAGCTATTTTTTCCATTGCTGGGAAAAAATCTTTGGAATTCCATTCCAGGAATATGTCATATGTCATTTAAGAAATTATTATTATTATTATTTTTGTAAATCTGTATTGTTTTTTTTTAAACTTTGATAGTGTCATACAAATGTTAAATCAAAAAGACTTTACAAAAACACACTATTAACTATACAATTATTACGATAAAAAAATCATTTTCACCCCTTCTTATCTGAATTATTAAAACACTAATACATATGATATGATTTCAGTATTATAATGAAATATTTAATTCCTTAAAATATATTTCCCACCCCCCACCCATCTACCCTCCCTGAATGTGCAAGGAATCTAATGAGAAAAGAAAGAAAGAAACATAACCCTAATTATAATGCAATAAAATTAGTCAATGGATTCCATACATCATCAAAGGACTTGCTAGTCCCTAAACACTCCGCCAACATCCTTTCATATTTGTACTTGGTACACACAGTTACCCACCAAAAGTAAAATTAATTCTATCATGGTTTTTCCAATTGTGAGTAATCAGTTGAATCCCTACTTTTGTCAAGATAAAAAAAGACGAGTTTTATATTTATCTAATGTAGGTTTAACATAAAGTAGCATACCACATATGTCAAGGGGATAGATGATTCAAGAATAAGATTAATTTGTCCCCAAATTGACTTCCAGAAACCAAGTATCAATGGACAAAAATATAACAGATGATCCAAAGTCCCTATATTAATATGACAATGCCAGCATCTATTAAAGAAATTATTAAAACACAATTATTCATAGATGCATTTTTCTAAGTTCAGTGGGCTTTTGATTGTTTCAGTGGTGTTTGTTTTAAGAGAAGATTGGGGAAAATTGATTTGAATTTATTGTAGTATTTTATGATGTTTTGTTTCAGTTTTATAATTTGTGTATGCATGATATTTGTACACTGCTTATATTGAATAAGTTTTAAAAATAAATAAATTAATAAATATCCAGTCTGTCCAAGGTAGCCAGAGCTGTATCCACCACTCTGCGCAGGCCCCAGTTACCTAAGTTTAAACACTGGTTATCAAGTCTCCACTATAAGGGCGAAACCCCTGCATTGAGCTTCCATACAGAGCTTATAATCTCCTTCATTGATTTCACAGTTTGTACTTTAAAAGCAGAGAGAACTGTGGCCTGCCTATGCCTTAGCAAGAGCGGCTCATCTATGTGACTGGGTTGCATCATGGTTCTCAGCTACTAATGAGCCAGACGGCCTTCAAATCCCAGCCATTGAGGAACAAGATAACCTGCCACTAACCTTCGAGTTCCTTGGGAAAGGAGCAAAGGATCATGGGATTCAACCTGTAGCCACTAACAAGCTAGATAACCTATTTTATGGAAACCACTTTGTTTATAGACGGTATATACATTTTTTAAAATAAATAAATAAGTTTCTTGGGAAAGAAGCAAACGATCAAGAGAAGACTGACACTAGATGCAATAGGGACTTTCCACTCTTCAGACAAGAGGTGGAGAGAGCATCTTATCTTCAGGCACACCTTTTGCTAGAGTAGTATAAAGGAAGCATCCCCAGAAAGCATAGGGGGTCAATCTCTGTCTGTTCCTAAAGGTCTGACCCGAGCTGCAAAGTTCCTGTTCCAGCTCCTGCCTGCAGCTCGTGTTTGGCTACCTCATCCGACTCTACTTTGCATAGCATTTGTTCAGAGTTTCTCTGAATCTGGTTCCTCTGAAAGACTTCTCACTGACAAGTTGTATACAGCTGTTTTATACATAGATGGAGAACCTCAGAGGCACATTTTATGGCCTATAGGGTAACTGTGTTTACTCTGAAGTAAAACGTATGCATTAGTACGAGAGGATATTTTTCCTGGGCATCCTAATTCTTCATGAATAAGTCATAATCTCATTATACTATGACCACTTGCTACTGTCACATGCTTTAAGATAAACTGCATTTATTTTTATAATATTTGACCTGTTTATTGTTTGTCAGTCTCTTCGGGGATTAGATCTTGGATCCAATAGAAAAAGAGTGCATAATAATACAATGCTATATCCAAATTCCATTACACACGTGTAGGGCCTGATTCTAAAAACAGTGTCCCAACTGTAGGTGGTGGTAGGTGTTCTACCGCTAATGGCCTAATCAGGATGCACGTTTTTTATTTGGGGGGGGGGGTTAATTGATGGAGTGAAGGGCACCTACAATTCAGGCTGGGGACCTCACCAGTGACTTGTATAGGGATAGCAACACCTCCTTTCTTAACAAATATATGGGGAAGCCACAACCTTGGTACTCTATCTATTGGAGTAATTAAAGAGAATATATCAAAAATAACAGAAAATCACTCCTTCAATACATTCCACATTCTTCTTGTGCATATTTAATGATCATTTAAAATTCAAAAAAATATATGCCCAGAGGCACGGAGGCAAAAAACAAGGGGCGAGGGGTGAGGCGATATTCTTGGGGTTTGCCCCTTGTTTTTGCCTCCGTGTCTCTAAGCATATATTTTTTGAACTTTAAATGATCATTAAATATGCACAAGAAGAATGTGGAATGTATTGAAGGAGTGATTAACTTTCCAACCACTGAAGTAAGGCTTACCGACCTATAGTTTCCCACTTCTTCTCTGTCTCCAAGGATTTATTAAACAAATCTTTATGAAGACCCACTAGAACTTTTCTGAGCTCCCTCGAGATTCTGGGATGGATTTGTCCACTTTCAATTTTTCAAGTTATTCATAAACACTTTCTTCTATATATAGTATAATATCAATTTCATTCATATTATTTATTTATATCCTGCTCGATCTTATTTTTCTTGGTGGGTTACATGTAATAAAAACACACACATTCCATCAGAACAAAACATAAAAACAAAATTAAGCAACATTAGCAAGACAGATTCGTCCTGCTCATTCCATATGACAGTCATACTGAGTGTAACACATAATCTTACTCCCCGGAAATTACTATTTAAAATTTTTTAATTTACTGTATTGTTAGTGTCAAGACAGTAGAAATATATGTAGCAAAGTAGCCTATTTAAACATATTCAAGCAGATTACAGTGTTACAAAAAGTTAATATTGCCCATATCCCTGAAGATGATTAAATTGAACTGACTGATAAATACTACACAATCTTGCCAGTGAGACATAAAAATGTGAATCTTTAGTAAAGATCTGTGAAGACAGAGCAGCTCTAGGAGGAGAGGGTAATCATTGCTCACTGCTGATCTTGTTCTCTCATTCTTCAGGGATAATGCTGCTATCTTTTGTACATTTACAGTATTATGAAGATAGGGTCTCTTTCTTTCCCCAGCAAACTATATCCGTTAGATAGATTCACTGAAGCATGTCCATCCTCTGAGCCCCAAATGATTATGAGACATTTCAAAAGCTACTGCAAACTTTAGCAAATTTTTAAAAAGAGGTGTCAGCATTTTTTTCATCCCCTATGTGCAAAGTTATGCAAACTTCATGAACATTTGCTACTAATGTACAAAGTTTCAGCAAACTAAATACATTTCAAAGATATTTAAAAGTCTTCTTCCAAATTCTCTGCTACATCCTATAGGAAATAGCAACACAGCTATAGTAGCTGACAGGTTTATATTGAAACGTGTACAAGTTGCAGCAGTGCCAGGTGTTCTATGAACACGTTTGTTTGTAGACTGTTCTTTTCAGGGAAATGATTCTCAACTCATATCAACCATTCATTCAGCTTATGCAACATGACATGAAATACCTGCATTTTCAGCGGTATTTTTTCCCACTTGCATCTCCACATATTTGCTTTGGTTTTTGAGGGGGGGAGAATTACATCATGCTCTGGTTATGAAGCAGTTTTTAATCAACACTTTCCTACAAAGCCAAATTATTTCATACCCATTAATCTTTATTCTCCAGAAAAAGGCATCCAATTGAATTTTTCAGAGAATTCCATGATCAGCTACATGGACAAATATTAAATCATCATCCATCATGTAAAGAAATCAATTGCTGAAGGAAGAAAAATAAATCTACAGTATGCTCCCTTTAGCCTAGGACAGTGATTCATTGTAGATATCCTGATTGGTTGGGTGTGTTTCAAGAACTGAGCAGGATCAGCTCAAGGGGTTGTGGCACCATGAACCAACTGTTGATTTTGTGCCCCTACCTTGGCATCAATCTTGCAGTATGAACCACAAAGATACTGGACTCATACCAAGAAAATGGTTCCACACCAAAATATCTTTGTTGTCTGAACATTTTATTTTTCCAGTTAGGTTGGTTCTGATTTCTCTTTAACACTTCCTCTTGTTTTTTCTTATGTCCTTTTCCAGGATTTCATTTAAAAACATGAGAATTGCTATACTGGGACAAACTGAAGATCTATTTGCAATGAAGTAGAAGCCATGCTAAGGTCTGTATGTGCTTTTTCTACTTTTAAGCTTTTGCATATCAAGTTATGTGTGCAAGCTATATTTTTTATGTGCTATCTTTGCTTTCAAGAATGAGCTGATTGGAGCACTGTTTAGTCAGAAAAAAAGGGTATCTTTTTAGCAAGAAACCTAAAGCTGTGTTTTTCATGCTTTAGTTAATGGATCTTTTCCTCTAATTAGCAAATAGCATTGCTGTTTGTCCACAAAAATAGAAGGTTTTGCATGCAATATATCTGTTTTGATGTGCTCTGTTTATGTAGTGCCTTATTAAATGTATTTTGAGCTTAATAAAGCAAAAATAAAAATCCAGAGAGCTATTTAGTAGATCACATTAAGGACGTCCAAACTGTGCCTAAGTTCCTCCATAGAACTCAGGTCTATCTGAAGACCAAACTATGCTCAAAATTAGACCTGGTTTTCATTCATCTACAATGTAGGCATGAGATGGATGCCCTAGGTCGCTCAATGTTATGCAAATGAATCAAAGGACGCCCATATTGAAACCATGCCCATTCCATGCCCACATCTATTCCCTTAGGCGTGAGTTTTCCCAATGGGAATCCATGAAATTGTGAAGATGCAAAAAGTGACATCCATTTGACAATTATCGCTTGTTAAGACCCTTAAATGGCTCATTAACCACTTAGTTGGATGCCTAAGTCCTGCTCAACATTAGGCAGGACTTAGATACCCTTTAGGCACCCTTTATAGAATCAGGGCCTAAGTGTCTTCCAGAAACAGAAGTATGAGGTGATCTGTTGCAGAGATGTAGGAAGTTTATTCCAAATGTATGGAGCATGGAATTCAAAAAGTGGACTCGAACATCTTTTTTCGTCAGACTTGTTGAGGTGAAGAGAAAAGTATCTTGAACCTTTGCATTAATCTTGAGTTGAGGAAGGAGGGCGTGACCTTGATGTCTGTGGTGAGTCCATGGGAGTTTGCCATATATGGCTTTGTGGGTCATAACGGTCATCTTGAACTGTATTCTTTTTTTTTATTGGTAGCCAGTGTAGTTCTTTTAGGAGGGGGGGGTTACTTTTTCCATTTTGCTGTCTCTGAGTGTCAATCTGGCTGCTATGTTCTAGAGTGTCTATAGTTTTTTTTAGCTCTTTTTCTGTGATACCACTGTATAGAGAATTACAGTAGTCCTGAAGTTGTTTTAGGTTAGAACTGACCTGACTGTTCTTGGTTGTCTCAATCTGGAGAATTTTCTCATCACTGCATTGATCTGGTCTTTATAGGCTAAGGAAGAGTCTAGGATGATGCCCAGCACTTTGGCAGTTCTTTCTATTTGTAGCTGAAGTTAGTTCAAGTTCTGTGTATGGTAGTGAGTTGAACTCGCCAAACTAGAGGATTTTGGTCTTAAGACTTATTTATTTTGAAGTAGTTCTTTTGTGTCTAGCCACTTAGGTAGTTTATAGTATTTTTTTAATGTGTTGTATTATTCCATTCAATGTATTTCTGGCGCCATAAAGGAGAAAGATATCATCTGCACATGAAAGGATTTGGCTTGTGGAAGGGTGAAGCTTTCACCTAGAATGCGCATGTATAGATTGAATACTGCACCGAATGCTGTTGATAAGTTGAATTGGAGTGGTATTGTCTGGCTGCCTTTATTTAGGTTAAGCTTTACCTCAGAGGTGGTTCCAATAACAATGATGCACAAGCACAGAACCAAAGTGGAATTGGCCCAATCAGAATGGTGCGCACCAAAGAAAAGTGTCCTTCAACTCATCTGATAAATCCAAATGCCTTTATTCATCCAAAGCCTCATAAATTCATCCAATGACTCAATGACCCAATAACAATGATTCCATGCTGTGCCTGGCCCTGAATCCATGTTGTGAGGTGTGCATGCCATTCATTTTATCCAAATATCAGGTAAGTTGTATGTTGATGCAGAATTCTAGTAGCTTTGCAGACCATAGGATGCCTGCTACCCGTCTAAAGTTCTCTACTTTTGTTAGGTCTAATCCTGGTGCTATGGGTATTGGGGTAAGGGTGATGTTGGATATCGCTGATATACAAGTATAGGGGTAGTTATTGTGGGGCCATTTTCAAAGCTAAGGGCTTCTTTCACTAAGCTGCGCTAGCGGTTTTAGCACACGCTGCATTGCCTGCATTGAGCTGGTGTTAGTTCTTGGCGCGTACTGCGGGGTTAGCGTGCGCGTCACTGCAGCGCGTGCTAAAAACGTTAGCGCACCTTAGTAAAAGGAGCCCTAAGTTACGAACACAATTACACTTTGAAAAATAGTGAAAAAATTAAAACAGAGAATATGCAAAAATCACTCCCATTAGTTAAGCAGGTGGAGAGAGCAAATATCCACACAAGCACAAAACATCACCAAAATCAAAGAACAAAGTATCTATCATTAATGTCCTATTTGTACCATTACCATTTTCTCTCAACTACTTATGTATTACTTGAGTCTATATGTATCCAGACTCTATTCCTTTTTCTCTCTTTTCTCTTTCTGTTTCTCCAAACCCTTCCTTCTGTTTTTCCCCTATTTGTTTTCTTTTCTATCTTATATTGTATTTCTCACCCCCCTTCCCCATTGGCACTGTAAGTCCTGTATGTCAAGTCTATGTCTCATATATTGTACTCCCTGAATGTTTTAAAACTTTTTTTTAGCTTTGTTCATCGCTTAGAAGTATGATTAAGCGATTAATCAAATTTTAAATAAAACTTGAAACTTTGCAACTTACATTTTTCTATGGACCTTTTTTTTTTACCATTGGTTCCCATCTACTCTGCTGCTATTTGTTGTTACTTTATCAATACTTTATTATTTCTATAGTGCTACCAGACGTACACAGTGCTGTACAGGGTCACAAAGAAGACAGTCCCTGCTCGAAAGAGCTTACAGTCTAAACAGACAAGACAGACTGCCAAAATTTCACTGAATCAACATCCACCTCCAGAAATTTCAGATACTGTCATAAAATGTAAACTATAGAATGCTGAGGGAATGTCCTTCATGGAAACCAATTCTGGTCTCATTATACTCATTGCGGAGTGAGCAAATCCCTAATGCTCTTAGCTCTGATGTCACTAACTGGAAAAATTCAAGAAAATGGCAACGGAGTCCTACCATAAGTAATGCACTGCATCCATATCCACATCAAAGCAGCACCTTTGCAATGTAATGTAATGTAATTTATTTCTTATATACCGCTACATCCGTTAGGTTCTAAGCGGTTTACAGAAAATATACATTAAGATTAGAAATAAGAAAGGTACTTGAAAAATTCACAAAGCAAACAAGCACCTAGCTGTACATTAAACAGGAAATTAGCATACCTCTCACATCCTAAAAGGGAACTGCATGCCAAACAAGAAGCCACAAAAAACAGCAGGAGGCTTTGAATGGAGGACATTTGCCCGTTACTTATTCTGCCCTGTCCAAGAACAGCAAGACCTTCAAATGGGTTGTGCCAGAGATGGAAGAAGAAAGTTTTCTGAAAACAGAGCTGCTGCTTTTCATATGCTGGTGAAACACCCACACCCCATCTGTGTCATCCATCACCAAAAAACCAATTACACAGCTCTGGCACCATGGAGAACTAGTACTTTACTTCCAGACCAAAGTTTCATTCATACATGATAAAACAGTACTGTATATTCATACATACATTATGGGCTCCTTTTACAAAGGTGCGCTAGCGGTTTTAGCGTGCGCTTAGTGCACGCTAAAATGCCGCGCATGCTAGCCGCTACTGCCTCCTCTTGAGCAGGCGGTAGTTTATCAGGTAGCGCACGCTAATCCGGTGCGTGCGCTAAAAACGCTAGCGCACCTTTGTAAAAGGAGCCCTATATCTATCTATCTATCTTATCAGTTGGCAACCAGGAATGCCAACACATAACTTGACATTCCTGGTTGACAAATGATATATAACTGTGTAATTCCCCAATAGGTTAGGGGAGCAGAGGTTCGTGGGGAAAGAGGCACTAAAAGGCAACCAGATATCCGACTTTATATAGTATAAATCAATGCTGCTTACTCACTGGACTTTGATAATTTCATTTATCCTTATTGAATATTTCCTAGGATATAATGAAGATAGCATTGATAGAAGGGATATTCTGTCATTTACACCATATAATTGCAGATATTCAGATAGTAGAATTGTTCTTGTATTTGCTTATGTTATATGCTTATATGTAGCTATGTTTTCTTCTTTTTTTCTCTTTCTTATTTCTTTTTTATTTGTCATTATGTTTATCTTTAAAGTATGATATTTCCATGATTATAGTTAATGTTTTGAATTTCATTGATAGTCAAATGTTTGGATCATCCAAGAGATATAGTAGTATTATATATCTTATGTTATATACTGTACTTATCAGTTACTGATCTTATCTTATATTGTTATATCCTTAATGTTTCCACATTTTAGATATAAAGGGGGGGGGTAGATGTTAAGTTTAGTTTTGGGCTCTAGGGAAGTTAGATTAAACTTGGGCTTTGTTGCACAGCTGTCCAGACCAGGCCTGAACTGTAATTTTTAAAGAGAAAAAAGCTGTCAGCATTCTTGATCCAAGCAGGTGTACTGAAACACTTTGCAACATGGAGCTGGATTGTTTATTCTAGATGAGATCATGGGACAGAAGAACCGTGGAGGAAGGCCATTTAGGTCATGATGATCTGGGACAATGAGGTCAGAGGGCAGGTCTGCCTAGACTCCCCTTTAATGAGCCTCTCAGAGAATGGGTTGTGTATGCTTAAACTGACTTGGCCTTTGCATCATAAGACCAATTCCCATGACTTAATCCTCTTCAAGTTGGACCAATCATAAACTGCCAGCCTCCGTTACTTCCATGTTAGCATTACCATTAATGGCTATCAAGACAAATCTTATATAACAATGGATTTCCTGGACATTAAGAGAGGAGAGGAAGAGATGGCGAATGAGACAGAAAGAGAACTGGTGGCTTCCAGCCCTGCAGAGGAACTGAAAAGATGTGCCATGGAGAAGAATGCCTTGCTGGAAAGAGGGAGGGAGGAGGGGGGGAACACCAACAACCTCTTCCTGGGCAGAGGTGAGAAAATGCTACTACAGTGAAATTCCGTTCTGAATCAGACTCTTTGTAGAGCAGTACTAGTCTGACAGCAACTAGCAAAGTTGAAGTCTATTCATTAAACAGGGAGTAGGTTAGAATAAATTCATAGTATTAACAGTGTGGAAACATTAAACATAATATCTTACTGAGACACAGAGATTGCAAGTTTCTATGTATTTCTTCAATCTGACCTTAATTAAGACTGTTGATCTGTGTAACTACTGATTTAAGCTAAATAAAGCCAATTTTAAATCCCAAGCACCTCTCATATATACATATAAGCATAACACTGAAGGTATAAACAGATCCCATTACAATCTGTCACAACATCACCAAAAACCAATTGTACAGCTCTGGCACCATGGAGAACTAGTATTTTACTTCCAGACCAAAGTTTCATACATATACACGTGTACTTTCCCGACAAAAAAGGTTTGTCACCTTTAGAAGAGCTCCTTTCACTGCTTTTCTACTTCGTTCAGCTGTTCCCATCCAATAACTCCTCCTTGAGGTATTCCCCCACCTTAACAAAAATAGGGCTATATTCACTAAGCTTACCGATCGTGTCCTGATCGGTTTGCGACCCCAACCTGATTCATTAACCTTCCTCCCGATCAGATCTGCACCCGATCCGATCCACGCATGCAAATGAGGAGAAATGGCATGCAAATGTAGGAAAGCAGCGCTTCACTAAACAATTTCAGCTTCACCGACTGGGCTGGCTGGTCAAAAAAGAAGCAACTGCTGAGGACCAGTTGCTCACGTCCTTTCCGACTCTCCTGCTCTCTGCCGCCCCAACTCAGCACTGCAGCAATGAAATGTATCTAGCCTATGCTTTTGAGGATTTGTGGCTGAAAGTAAATTTGTACCTATGTCTGAGAAGCCAAGCAGTGTTTGCCCTCAGCATTTGGGAATATTCCCTCCTTGCAGCCTTCGACCTCTACCTCCCCGGGGCCAATGGCAGCCTGGCAGGTGGGTACGTGCACCTGATACCCTACCACCACCTCGGGCACAGGATCCGGGAGAGCAAGCGCTGGCCTCTCAAGCGCTCTACAGATGCTATTATTGGATTGACTGAAAGGCAACCATGCTCGTTTCGCTCTGGTGTGGGTTATATCTGCTTGTGCACAATAACTAGCTGCTGCGTTTCCTGCGGGAGGAAGCGAATGAACTTTACTACTACAACTCATTCCCGCTGCAGTCTGCACTCTGCAGTAGCAGCTCTGGTCTCATCTTCCCTCCGTCAGTGCTGTCACTGCCCTGGGCTCTCCGGGGTCTTGCGGTGGACGCTGCTGGAGCCGGCAAGAGGGAAGTCAGGAGAGCAAGCGCATGTGCAGACCATCTACAGGCAAAGAAGATGGTCTATACATGCGTCTGGATCGCTCTGCAGCGATCCGTGCAGTCGCTGTGGGGCGTGCCTCTGATCGCAGTCATTTGCATGAGAAAGTTTGGTGAATCTGTCGCCCGGAAAGACTCGGCCACGGATCGGACAGGTAAGGAGGCTTTAGTGAATCTAGACCTTTCTTTTGATGTTTAGGACTTTCAAATTTGAGTATGCTAAGTCCTCTCCTCCCTCATTGTAAAATTGGCACGCAATCATATCGACATCTGCGCATGCACGAAGGCCCTGCAGATGGGGCCTTGAGCCAGTAGTGTGTGTGTGGGGGGGGAGGGGAGATCAACAGGAGAGGCACAAAGAGGAGTAGAGGTGCCAGGGAAGAGAAGAGGAGCCAGTGCAGGCTGTTTACAGGAATTGCCTCTCTCTGTGAGAGGCACATCCTTTAGGCAGTCTTCTCCTTGCCGGCATCTCCCAACACACTTCAAATCTTGCCACGGCACACTACACAGTTTGTGATTCACTGGGCTAGACATTCTGGTTCAATGTATTCCTTAACCAACTGAAAGTGAATGGTAGGCCAGTATGAACATCCTCAATATGAAAACATTTAAGGCTTTGGGCCAGCAGCTATGTCAGTAATCAAACCTGGTTCACTCAGGATGGTTTGGTTTCTGGTTGGTGACTAGAAATTAGTCACTGGAGAGGACAGTTGAATTATCAGTGCCTCCGACAATAGGGATTGTGAAAGAATCAATGCAGTGGGAGTGTCAGGTTTTTGTATAAAAAAAGCCAAGTTGGGGGAGGGGGCTAGGCATTGTAAAAGGTGCACAACACACCATCCCTCAGCCAGGTTTTTGTGAAAGAAATTCACATGAAAACACCCACAAAGCAAGCAAGGGGACACTTCTGTAGGCCAGCATTTTTCAGAACCTGGGCAATGCATTATGGTCAAAATAGTAAGAGATAATGAAAAATATATCATTTTAACTGCAAAGGTCTTACCCTCCTGGATAGTTTTAGACACCCAAATAACAAGGTTTAACAAGTGGTTTCCTATGACATTATAAACCATAAAATTATATTGCTTTCTTTCCTTCAGATCATCCATTCACTTCTCTCTGTTTCTCACTTCTCCCCCACCCTCACCCCCATCTTTCCATGGAGGCTGTCATTGGAACACTTTTCATTTTACAATTAAATAATAATTTGATATTGTCATCTTCTGATCATATTTGACCTGAAGAAGGTTCTGTCTTCTAAACTTGCTAAACAATGTATTAAGTTAGTCCAATATGTAAAAAGCATATCATTATTTTCCCCTCTCTTGTTTTCTTTATATTTCTACTTACTACCTGCGAAATAAAAAAAACAAAGATTATGTTCTTAAATTAAATCATAGACTAAAGTTGTTTTAAGCTTTGTCAATCCAACATTTAGAAGACTTTCCTGAATGGAGTTGAAGCAAACCTAGGGGAAGTCATCTTATTCTTTAGTGCACCTCAGGGTCCCACACTCAGAAGGGTCAATAGTTAGAACAGTTTTGAGGCATCTAGTCCAGGACAGACAACTTTAACAGAAACCAATCAGAAGTTTGATAAGACAGTGATGATTGGAGGAATAGAAGGGAGAGTTTCTGTGGCCAAGAACAACAGTTGTACAAAGTAGAAAGTTCAAAGGTTAACTACATTTGTTTTCTTTCTAGACCAAAACTGGTTGGCTTAGAGTTAGACAGAGGAGAAAAAAACACACCTGTGTCAAACACACAGATATCAGATTCGGGTGCCCACCTATTACTGATCTCTCAGCCAATCACAATAGCTTAGAAGGGCCCTAAAAGTTTAAAATGATTAAAAAAAAAAGAATACCACGTTCTCTACAGCGACAATGTACATAAGGGAGATAGAGGAAAAACTTTCAAGTCTTTAATTTCTAATGAATGTTTTCAACCACATTAGTATCAGTTATGTGCCAAGTTTTTTTTTCTGTGTACAAGTGGATTAGTAGTTGTGACATCTGTTTACATGATAAGATTTCTGGAATTTGGAAGATTATATAAACAGCAGTTCTGGGAATATAAACAGGAAATCATGAAGAGAAGAGCCCTGAGATACATATACTCAACGCTTTAAAACATTAAGTGGTAATTTTATAATAGGTTGCCTAAGTAAGGGATCCAAAAAGCCTCTTGTACAAAGGCAATATAAAATAGGCTCCCAGATCGAGCCCTTATTTTGCACAGTTATCCAGGCACAAAATTGGTACCTGCTTCGAAGGTGTATGCATTCATGCACTCTACAAGTATACAAGTATTTTATAATACACGTGCATACGTTACACCTCTACCTCTGCTCCATCCAAACTACACCCCCAGGAGCACCTACACATAGCAGGTACACAATTTCTGTGCATATACCTTTTATTTATTTATTCATTCAATTTTCTATACCGTTCTCTCAAGGGAGCTCAGAACGGTTTACATGAATTTATTCAGGTATTGAAGCATTTTTCCCTGTCTGTCCCGGTGGACTCACAATCCATCTAATGTACCTGGGGCAATGGGGGGGATTAAGTGACTTGCCCAGGGTCACAAGGAGCAGCGTGGGTTTGAACCTATAGCCCCAGGCTGTAGCTTTAACCACTGCACCATACACAGTAAAAAAAAAAAAAACACCTTTTCTGCATGTAAAAACAGGCTTCACATGCAGAAAAAGCTTTATAAAATGAAATCCCAGGAGTCAATTTGACAGAATCTTTTTCATATCTGTTCTTTGTTCCTTTTTTCCCTTTCATCTTGGGTCTTTCATCCTATCCCCACCTGGGCAGCTTAAGAGCAGTAGAGAGGCACCTCTTCTTCTGCTCCCACTAGTTTCATCATGCACGCCAACTTGGTTTTGCTTAGGCTGGAGGAGGGGGGAAAATCTAAATAATGTGCCCGGGCACATTACGGCTACTGATCTTCTGTCTCTTGCAATTAGTCATTTCCATTATACTTCAGCCTCCATACGCTGTTTCATTATTTAATACCCTTCATTAAAGAAAAGGCTAAATGAAAGCATTTTCACACACACAATGAAATATTACTGAACAAATAACACAGTTATCACGTCCTCAATACGGCATTACAGGATTAACATTGACATTGACCTGCACTTTTAAGTTTTTATTTTATTTTTACCATGGAATGTCAATGTTTATAACAAAACATTGAGAAAATCAGTGGGTAATAATTCCTCATTTTTCTGCTCAAGTATCGTTGCTTATTTATGCAGACACAAGACAGGATAATAAATACACTCATATATCTCCAGTACAATAAAATTAAGACTCTTGTACAATGTAAAGGAACATTAGATTTAAATTGAGACCTTTAGGAACAAAGAATCATCTTTGAATATATCTTGCCTTCAGCTATCAATAAGGTACTTATACGTTAAATCCAAACTACAGTGTGTTCTTATACACATAAAAGAGGGCCCAAGCTTGTGGAAGGTGATATTTCTGGTGCTCTCACAGGTTGCCATTGCACTAAAGCTCATCTTGCTCATCCTCCCCAGTGTCCTCAGCCCCTACTATTCACTCTAACCCTCCTCCGTTCCTAGTACCTAGTACACAACACTCACGCCTTCCCCTGTCTGACCCTTACTGCTCAGCATACCTATTTCCCATACAAAATTCCTGATCTAGAAACCCTAATGGTGATAATAGACTTGGACACACAGTGGCCATTATGGAGATATGGCTCAATGAGTCTCATGAATGCGATATTACAATACCCAGGAAAGAGAGAGAGGAGTAAATTACATTACATTACATTACTAATTTCTATTCCGCCTCAACCTTGCAGTTCTGGGCGGATTACAAAAGAGACATCTGGACATTTCCAGGATGATTACAAAGAGACTTCTGGACATTTCCAAAAGAGTTACAAGAAGAAGAACATTTCCAGAAGAGTTACAAGAAGAATGGTGTAGTATAGTTTAGGGAAAGGGATACGGCAAGGAAGATTGGACTATTCCAATGGATATACAATTCGGGATGCTGTACAGATAGGAGATAGGAGAACTTCAAAGCTTCTAAAATGCAGGGGATATAGGGAAAAGATAAGCTCTGTGGATCATGTTGCAAAGAAGATATGGCACATTCATCCACACCAGTGTAGTCTATAGACCCCAGACTCGGTCAGAAGAACTGAACTGAGATCTGATCAGTGATATTGTTAAAGCGGGAATGAAAGGCAAGGTGATGATATTGGGTGACTAAGTTTGCCTGATGTGGATTGGAGGATCCCATTTGTAAACCTGGAAAGCAGAAAGATAGGGGATGCTTTAGAAGGGGTTTTGCTCAGACAAATGGTGATGGAACCCACTAGGGGGAGGATCAACAAAGGATGTCTGAGTGGATGCTCCCTTGGGTAGCAGTGATCACTATGCACCAAACTCAAAGTTCTGGATTTCAAACACACTGACTTCAGTAAAATGGAGGAAGAGTATCAGAAGGAAAAATTTGCAGGGTGGGGAGAAATGGAAAAACAGAGAGCTAAACTGAGAGGATATAATTATATCAAATATAATAAGTACAATACAATATAAAAGGACTACTGATCTTCATGTAAGGAAAGTAAATAAAAGAAAGATGAAAAAGAAACCTTTATAGTTCACCAATGAACTGGCTATAAAAATTAAGGGGAAAAAAGGCAGCCTTCACAAAATACAGAAAATCACTAAAGGAGGAACTAAACTAAATTAAACTAAAGCTTAAGTTTGTATATCACATCATCTCCATAAAGATAGAGCTCAACACAGTTTACAGGTAATTCAATAAATGAGGGAAGGACATAATAAGAAATTAGACTGGTTATGAAGAGGCAGTGGCGTTCCTAGGGTATGTGGCACCCGGGGCCCATCATTTTTTGACACCCCCCCCCCCCCCATGTAAAAATTTTTTTTTTTTTTTTTGCAATAACCATGAAATGGTCAGAATAGAAACAGGCAGTGAAAATTTTCTTTTATTGAACCTCAATTATGTAACCATTATTCCAAACATAACATAACATAAATTATGTCTAAATTTTCATGACATTAGAAGTACATATGGAGTAGTTGCAGGTGATGCTTGGGACAGTTCTGATTGTGTTAGTTCGGTTTTATGTGTTTTTTGAATAGAAGGGTTTTAATTTTTTTTGAAGGTTTTGTAGTTTGTGGTCGAGGTCAATAGGTTGTAGAGTTGGGGGTCGAGTGTTGCAGCTGGAATGGCTAGGAGGTTGTCGAACAGTTTTTTTCTTTTGACGTTTTTGGTTGGAGGGTGTGTGAATGGTGCGTGAGTTCTCCTATGTCTGTTTGAGGTGGATTGAATTATTTAGCTGAAGAAATTAGTTACCCCCTCATCCCACACACATTAATTCTCTTCCATTATAAAAAAACATTGATAAGTTCCCAGAAAAAAAATACATTAAAATAAAAAGTGAAAACAAAGGCCCCTACAGATGAGAACATAACATAAGAATAGCCTAACTGGGTCAGACCAATGGTCCATCATGCCCAGTAGCCCATTCTCATGGTAGCCAATCCAGGACACTAATACCTGGTCAAAACCCAAAGAGTAGCAACATTCCATGCTACCGATCCAGGGCAAGCAGACGCTTCCCCCATGTCTTAATAACAGACAATGGACTTTTCCTCCAGGAATTTGTCCAAACCTTTCTTAAAACCAGCTACGCTATCTACTTTTAACATAACTTCTGGCCACTTCATTTTTAAGCTTAGATCTTTCCTTCCAAACAGAGACCTTGCTAGATGTCAAATACAGCACAAGGTAACTTCACACGGACTTAACTGTGCAGGAAATGAATCTCCTCATACACCCACCATATAGTGCAAAAATGTGCAAAAGTCTGTTTTTTTCTTTCGATCACTACATAGCCTAATGCCACACAAGCAGCGCTGTTACAAACATATTCTGAAGGTCAATGCTAAGGTTGACAAAGTTTCCTTCCTTGGACCAGAAGGAGATACTGACATAAGTACATAAGTAGTCGCCTCCTCCGGGGCAGACCAGAGGTCCATCCCGCCCAGCGGTCCGCTCACGCGGCGGCCCATCAGGCATATTGCCTGAGCAGCGGTCCCTGACTAATTTTATACCTACCTCTACACTTATCTCTAAACCTTCCACTGCTCTTATCTGTACCCCTCAATCCCTTTGTCCTCCAGGAACCTATCCAGGTCTTCCTTGAAACCCTGTACTGTGCTATTTTCTATCACGGCCTCCGGAAGGGTGTTCCATGTGTCCACCACCCTCTGTGTGAAAAAGAATTTCCTTGCGTTTGTTCTAAACCTGTCCCCCTTCAATTTCATCGAGTGACCCCTTGTTCTTGTGGTTTCTTTCAAATTGAAAAATCTGTCCTTGTCAACCTTTTCGATGCCCCTCAGGATCTTGAAGGTCTCTATCATATCTCCTCTGAGTCTCCGCTTTTCCAGGGAGAACAACCCCAGCTTCTTCAGTCTGTCAGTGTATGTAAGGTTTTCCATACCCTTAATCAGTTTAGTTGCTCTTCTCTGGACTCCCTCAAGCATTGCCATGTCCTTTTTGAGGTACGGTGACCAGTACTGTACACAGTATTCCAGATGCGGGCGCACCATAGCCCGGTACAGTGGCAGGATGATTTCCTTCGTTCTGGTCGAGATACCCTTCTTAATGATACCTAACATTTGGTTTGCTTTCCTCGAGGCTGTGGCGCACTGTGCCGACGCCTTCAATGTCGTGTCTACCATCACTCCCAGGTCTCTTTCCAGCTTACTGACCCCTAGCATTGATCCCCCCATTTTGTAAGTGAACATCGGGTTCCTTCTCCCTATATGCATGACCTTGCATTTCCCCACGTTGAAGCTCATTTGCCACTTTTTCACCCATTCTTCCAGTGTCGTAAGATCCCTTTGGAGATCCTCGCAATCTACCGTGGTTTCAACCTTGCTGAATAGTTTGGTGTCATCTGCGAATTTGATGACCTCACATTTTGTTCCCGCCTCCAGGTCGTCAATGAATATGTTAAACAGGAGCGGTCCCAGCACTGACCCTTGAGGAACCCCACTCGTGACCCCTTGCCAGTCCAAGTAGTGGCCCTTTACACCAACCCTCTGCTTCCTGTCTGCCAGCCAGTTTTTGATCCATCGGTGGACCTCCCCTCGCACCCCGTGATTCCATAGTTTCCTGAGCAACCGCTCATGTGGTACCTTATCGAAGGCTTTCTGAAAGTCTAGGTAAATTATGTCTATGGGTTCACCTTTGTCCACCTGGCTATTTACCCCCTCAAAGAAGTACAACAAGTTTGTGAGGCACGACCTACCCTTGCAGAACCCATGCTGGCTCGACCTTAGCTGTCCATTTTTTTCGATATGATCACAGATGCCGTCCTTAATCAGCGCCTCCATCATCTTTCCCGGGACCGATGTGAGGCTCACCGGCCTATAGTTTCCCGGGTAGCCCCTTGAACCCTTCTTGAAGATGGGCGTGACATTAGCTATTTTCCAGTCCTCCGGGATCTCTCCAGTTTTTAGGGATAGGTTGCATATTTGCTGAAGTGTCTCTGCTATTTCATTCCTTAATTCCTTGAGCACCCTTGGGTGAATGCTGTCTGGACCTGGCGACTTGTCGCTCTTTAGCTTGTCTATCTGCCTGAGGACATCCTCCTGGCTCACCTCTAGTTGGACCAGCTTGCTATCTTGATCTCCATTTTCTATTTCCTCTGGTTCCGGAATGTTGGATGTGTCCTCCCTCGTGAAGACTGACGTAAAGAAGTCGTTTAACTTGTCAGCTATTTCTTTTTCCTCCCTCACTACTCCCTTTCTATCCCCATCATCCAAGGGCCCCACTTCCTCCCTCGCTGGTTGCTTTCCCTTTACGTACCTGAAGAATGATTTGAAATTTTTTGCCTCTCCCGCTAGTCTCTCTTCATATTCCCTCTTTGCTCTCCTAACCACTCGGTGGCACTCCTTCTGTCTTTCCTTGTGATACTTTTGGTTGGCCTGCGTTTGATCCTGTTTCCATTTTTTGAACGATGCTTTCTTGTCACTGATCGCCTTTTTTACAGCAGCCGTTATCCATGCTGGGTTCTTTATTCGATTTTTCTTGCACTCTTTTCTGAACCTGGGGACGTACAGGTTCTGTGCTTCGTGCACCGTACGCTTGAGCAGGGTCCAGGCGCTTTCTACGGACTCTATCTTCCTTGTGCTGCCGTTGAGTTTCTTCCCCACCATTTTCCTCATTGCATCATAATTCCCTTTTCTGAAGTTGAGCGCTGTTGTTGTGGTTCTTTTCACCCTGGATGATCCCAGTTCTAGTCTGCACTGGATCATGTTATGATCGCTGTTCCCCAGTGGGTCTAATACTGCTACTTCCTTTGCAGGTCCCCCCAGTCCACTGAAGATTAGATCAAGAGTAGCTTCTCCTCGTGTAGGTTTTGTGACCAGCTGCTCCAGGAAACAGTCCCTCGTGGCTTCCAGGAATTTGGTCTCTCTCACGCAACTTGAGTGCCCGATACTCCAGTCTATCCCAGGGTAGTTGAAGTCCCCCATCACCACCACACTTCCATTCTTGCATACCTGCCGCAGTTCAGTCTCCAGGTCCCGGTCGATTTCTTCCGATTGGCCAGGCGGACGATAGTATAGACCCAATTTGATGTCTGCTCCAGATCCTCCTGGTAGATTAACCCATATTGATTCCAAGCCGTCCGCCCTTACTGCTGTTTCCATTTTGGTTGAGGGTATGGAGTCTTTTATGTATAGCGCTATTCCTCCACCCTTCTTGTGTGCCCTGTCTCTCCTGTAAAGTTTGTACCCTGGTATGACTACATCCCATTTATTGTCATCAGCCCACCACGTTTCTGTGATTCCAATTATGTCTAGGGCTTTTTGACTGGCTATAATTTCCAACTCTCCCATTTTGGCCCTGAGGCTCCTCGCATTTGTGTAGAGGCAATATAGGTCCTGATTTGTCGCCCGCCCTGCTGTTTTCTTTCCATGGCTTGGCGCTCCCACCTGGCTTGCCTTAACTGACAAACCACTGGAAGAGATTCTAAAACAACTACCCAGAAATAACACCCAAAGACCCACTCAGTGTGTGAACCAGTTGAGTGGAGTGGACTAACTGGGGGGTGGAAATGGGCCTGGAGTTTGCTCAGCAGAATTTCCCAGATCACCTCTTCCTCTCAACACATTGACACGCTGCCACCACCACCACTAGGAACACCTCACCAGGTAGGCCAGCAATACTATAAACTTTATAAAACACATTATCATATTTTCTTATAAAGCATATATTTTAACTGAACTCAGCCTTGCCATTCACAAAAATAGAAAAGTTCCCATTTCAAACTGTCTCATGTACACTTTTCAAATCTAACATATTGTAATCACAAAACAGAAAATAAAATTATTTTTTCTACCTTTTGTTCTCTGGTCAATATTCAAATCTTGTTGGTCCCAGGCTCTTGTTGTCTTGCTTGCCAGGGTCTCCTTTCTCCGTGCTAACCATCTGTCTGCCATCTCTGTCCTCCCCTTCTGTTTCCCTTAACTCTCCCGGAGATCTGGCATCTTTCCTTTTTTTTGTCTCCATCCACAGATTCACCTTTTCTCAACTCCCCACCACCCCAGGATCCACCATCTCTCCCTTTCTGTTCCCAACTATCCTCCTATCCAGTATCTCTATCCCCCCCTCCACACCATCCCCTGTTTCCAAGTTCTCTCCCTTTCTGTTCCTTCCCTCCCTAAATCCCATTATGCACCATCTCTCTCCCACTCCTCTGTTTTTAGACCCATTATTTCTAACCCCCAAAGTCTGGCATATGCACGTATCTTTGAACCCCCCCTTCCCTCTCTCCCTCTGTGTACTTTTACACCAGGACCCCCCTCCCCCGAAGGTCTGTCCCCCCTCTGAAGGGCTACACCCCACCCCTGAAGGCCTGCACCCCCCGAAGGACTTTACTTCCCACCCGAAGGTCTGTCCTCCCCCCGAAGGCCTACACCCCCACCCCTGAAGGCCTGCACCCACCCCGAATGCCTGCACCCCCCCCAAAGGCCTGCACCCCCCTGAGGGCCTGCACCCCCCTGGAGGCCTGCACCCCCCCCCGAAGGTCTGTACCTCCTGAAGGCCTGCACCTTCCCCGAAGGATTGTACCCCCCACCCGAAGGTCTGTCCCCCCTGAATGCCTGCACCCACCCCGAAGGCCTGCACCCCCCGAAGGACTTTACTTCCCACCCGAAGGTCTGTCCTCCCCCCGAAGGCCTACACCCCACCCCTGAAGGCCTGCACCCACCCCAAATGCCTGCACCCCCTCCGAAAGCCTGCACCCCCCTGGAGGCCTGCACCCCCCCCGAAGGTCTGTACCTCCTGAAGGCCTGCACCATCCCCGAAGGATTGTACCCCCCACCCGAAGGTCTGTCCCCCCTGAAGGCCTGCACCCACCCCGAATGCCTGCACCCACCCCGAAGGCCTGCACCCCCCCCGAAGGCCTGCACCCCCCTGAAGGCCTGCACTCCCCTGAAGGCCTGCACCCCCCCGAAGGTCTGTACCTCCTGAAGGCCTGCACCCCCCTGAAGGCCTGCATCCCCCCTGAAAGCCTACACCCCCCCGAAGGTCTTTACCTCCCACCCAAAGGTATGTCCCCCCTAAAGGCCTACACCCCCCCAAAGGCCTGCACCCCACCCCCGAAGGCCTACAATACACCCCCCATCTAGTACTGTCTAATGCAATTAGGTACGGGTCAGGAGGCCAGAGGGGAAGCAGGACACTGCAGCAATTCCCAACTGACCCTCCCCCCTCGCCCTCTAAAGCAGGAGCCGGCTAGCAAGAGGAAATTGCCGATCCTACTTTAGGGGGGGAGGGTCAGTTGATGATTCGGGAGGCCGATTTTGGGCTTTTTAAAAAATTGATTCGGGCAGAAATAAAATAACAATAAAACCACCGCCAAGCAGCCCAGCGATACTCACCCTCAGTTCCTGCCTTAATTGTAGTGTCCCACGCGGCTCGGGCTCCCTTTCTTGCTTCCACCCAGCCGGAAACCGGAAGTTGCTGACCAAGCTCCGACGGCGACGGGGGGTGTGGCCGTGGGTGAATGGAATTTGAGAGAGGGCTCAGGCAGGATCACTTCGGGGACTCGCGGAAGCCTTGGAGTCGGGCCATAGCAGGGAAGTTCCCGGGCCATGACTCCAAGGCTCGAGCACCCCTAATGAGCTGGCACCCGGGGCGGCCCGCCCCCCCGCCTCCTCCTAGGTACGCCACTGTGAAGAGGATAGCTAGCTTTACATTTTAAATAGATAGCATTACGTTTTGGAGAAAAGCCAGGTTTTCAGGTGCTTTTGGAATAATTGGAATGAGCCTAGGTTCAGCAGCGGGGCAGGGAGGTTATTCCAAAGCTCAGTGAGTTTGAAGAAAAAGGATTTCCCTAATTTACCTGCATACATGACGCCTTTTAATGAGGGGAAAGATAGTTTGAGTATGTGGGCGGATCTGGTAGTGTCAGGTCTCGAAGAATTCCAGGATAGTGGAATTAGGGGAGGAAGAATGCCATGTAGGATCTTGAATATTAGGCAGGTACATTTAAAGTGAATCCTAGAAATCACCGGAAGCCAGTGAAGGAACACAAACAAAAATGCTGAATAAAGGTGAAAGAGTCAAAGAAAGAAATCAGGATGGCAAAAGCAGTGGTGTAGCAAGGGAATTTGGTGCCTGAGGTGGAGGCATCCAGCATCACTACTGTGTGTGACCCCCTCCCCCCCTTGGATGCACTGTTTCCCAATGCCCCGACATTATCGTTCCCCCTGCTCTTCCCTGTCACCTCCAAAATCACCACACCCTGTACCTCTTCACATCTTCGCCAACAGAAAGAATGTTGTCATATCCTCTGCTCACGCCAGCTGAGCCTTCCTTCTGATGTCACTTCCTAGTCCCGTGAACTGGAAGTGTCATCAAAGTGAGGGATGAGGTCAGCGTAAGCAATGTGTGGGTCAGCCTGCTTGCTGCTGGCAAAGATTTGAAGAGGTAGCGGGAGGGGGTAGTGCTTTTCAGAGAGCTGTCCCATCACCAGGGGGAAAAGAGAGTTGCCGGCAGCCCTGCCAAGTTGGTGCCCAATGCGATCTGACCATCCATCCCCCCTTTGCTATGCTGCTGGACTAAAGTACAGACAGAAGTACAAATGACTAAAAGTATAAAGGCATGTGACAAAACATTTTTCAGGTATAATGGGGAAAGAAGACTTTAGGTAGAATTGCAAGACCCAAAGGTGCTAAGGACCAATGTGGAAAGTGCTGAAGGAAAAGCAAAAATGCTATATGAATATTTCTGCTCATAGTTTGCAGAATAAAAACCGAGAGGTCTATAGATGATTGACAAAGATACATTATGAAGATGGTATTCAGTTCAGGAGGCTGTATCTTGCCAAGAATGTAAAAAGATAGAAAGAGATTCAGAAGAAAGCGACCAAAATTGTAATGAGAATAAATTTGAAGACTTGAATATGTATGCTTTATCATTCCCTCTGTGAGAAATTCCCTAACCTCTATTTATCCTATTTGTCTATTTTAATTAGATTGTACGCTCTATTGAGTAGGGATTGTCTCTTACGTAGAAGCGGCTGAGAATCGCAAACCGGTGTCCTATACAGAATCGTGTATGCCCTAAGGGATAGATGCTCAAACCTGCCTAACCACTCCGATTCTCTAACCGGTGCCCATGTCACAGATGCTGGTTAGAGAATCACATTGCCGCTGAGCTGATCATGGCAGGGAATCTCCCTACCGTGATCAACTGAGCAGCAGTGACCCCCTGCCCAGAATGTACTGAGAAGGAGGCCTAAGACTTCGGCTGGCTCAGGTGCCCAAAGCCCTCTTTGCTGCTGGTGATAAGTATTGCATCATCTGCATAGTGCAGGTTGTTTATATTTCGGTTACCAACTTTGAAACCAAGACTTTTCTTTCAAAATAGCTTTTCTGAAGATGGTTTCACTGTACAGTTTGAACAGGTAAGGTGACAAGATGCACCCTTATCTGACGTCACGTTTTATTGGAAACCAATCAGTGTTGCTGTATTCAGTTCTCACTGCAGTTTCTTGAATTTCATATACCATATTTTTTGCTCCATAAGACACACCTGACCATAAGATGCACCCAGAAGAAAAGCAAGAAAAAAAACATTCTGAACCAAATTCTCCCTGCCAGCTCTGCACCCAACCCCACACTCCTTGCCAGGCTCTGTACCCTGTCCCCCTCCCTACCAGGCTCTGTACCCAGTCCCCCCTCTGGTGGTCTAGTGGTAGGCCGGGACAGGGCATAGGGCAGGCAGGTCTAGTGGCCTAGTGGCAATCAGGCAGGCCTAGTGGCAGGCAGGCAGGCCTAACGGCCTAGTGATAGGCAGGCAGGCCTAGTGACAGACAGGTAGGTAGACCTAGTGGCAGGGTAGGCAGGCAGGGCCCCCACCCCACCCCCCCCGACAGGGCCTCACTAACCCGAGGCAGGCAGGCAGGGTCCCCACACCTGGAAGCAGGCAAGGTCCCCCTTACTTTACCCCCTTACCAACTGGGGATAAAATTATTCAGTTATGCAGATGACTTCATGATTATTATCCCATTTATGACCTCTCTCTCCGAAGTCACTCCTATGGCAACAGAAGTACTAAATGTGATGGAACAATGGATGACTGAATGTAGATTGAAACTAAACTCAGAAAAAACAAAATTCTTTGTAGCCTCGCCACACTCACTTGACACCAAAACATCGCTGCGCATCAACAAACTCAGTTACCCTATCCAATCTATTATGAAGGTACTGGGTGTAATACTAGACCAGGGCCTAACCATGAAAGACCAGGTGGACTCTTTGGTCAGAAAGGGTTTTTTTTACTCTCTGGAAGCTTTGGTCCATTAGAGCATATTTTGATGCTTCATCATTCAGAATTCTGGTACAGTCCCTTAAACTGAGCCAACTTGACTATTGTAATATAGCCTACCTAGCAATTTCCCAGAAGAACTTCCAATGATTACAACTTGTGTAAAATGCGGCGATCAGGCTGATTTTGGGTCTGAAGAAGGTCGACCATATAACCCCTTCCTACTGACTCCTGCATTGGCTGCCGATGGAGGCACGTGTGAAGTTTAAATTTGGATGTTTCTGCTTCAAGGAACTTTTCAGCCTAGCCCCCAGATATATAACTGACCTTTTCTCTTTTCAACCAATCAACTTAAGAGAAGCTCAAACTTGAATTTTGTTTCTCCACCGGTTAAAGGATGTAAATTTAAAAGACACCATCAACATCTCTTCTCTTATCAGGCAGCATTATGGGGTAAAGACCTGAAACAATTACTCATGCTTGCGAATACTTATGGGGAATTTAGGAAACACCTAAAAACATATTTGTTCCTAAAGTTCTTAGGCAGCTACACTGAACAATCTCTCCCCACAATAACTGACCGCTAAATCTTAACTCTGTTAGTACTACTCAATCTGAAACTTTTAATCATTGTAAACCGCATAGAACTTCATGGTCCTGCGGTATATAAACTGTTATTATTATTATTACCTTAACTCATCCTCATGAGAACAGGGGCAGTCATTCACAGAGTGGCATGGGACAAGACAGGAAGTGAAAACCTCACATCTGCCTGTTTGCCGCTCTGCTGCTGCAGGTGCCGCTCGGGGGGGGAGGAAAAAGCAGGAGAGAAGGGCAAGAGGCTGAAAGCTTCTGCCCTACAGCGCTGGACCACCATTCACGGAGCAGCAAGGCAGGAAGCGAAAAACTTGCGCCTGCCTTCTTGCTGCACTGACTCTGCCTGCTGCTAGGGAGAAAGCCAGAGGGAAGGGCAGGAGGCTGAAAGCTCCTGCCCTACAGCGCTGGACCACCGGACCGCAAGACCGCCGGAGAAATTAAGGTAGGGGAGGGGGGGTTAGTCAGTATTCACTCTATAAGATGCACCCTTATTTCCACCCACTTTTGGGGAGAATAAAAGTGCATCTTATAGAGCGAAAAATACGGTAGGTTCTTTATCAGCTGAGTTATGTGTTTGGGTATTCCCATTTGCACTAGAATTCTCCATAGTTTATTATGATCCACACAGTCAAAGCTTTGCTGTAGTCGATGAAGCAAAGGTATAGGGTTTTTTTGGTATTCTTTGCTCTTTTCCAATATCCATCTAACATTGGCAATAATGTCTCTTCTTCCTCGACCTTTTCTGAAACCAGCCTAAACTTCAGGCAGTTCTTGCTCAACTTATGATTGGAGCCTTTGTTGTATTATTTTCAGCAATATTTTGCTGGCGTGTGGAATTAATGCAATCGTTCTGTAGTTGTTACAGTCCTTGGCATCACCTGTCTTTGATATAGGTATGAACAATGATCTTCTCCAATCGGTTGATCATGGTTTTTCCTTCCAAATTTTTTGATACAGTAGAGTGAGGGCCATGATAGCACCTTCTGAGCCTTTTATTAATTCAAGTGGAATACCATCGATACAGGTCACTTGCTTTTCGATAAAGCTTTAATCACTGCTATGACTTCTTTTAAAATACCTGGTTCGTCTTCGACTTCAGTTTCCAGTTCAATTTCCTCAATGTTATCCTCATTGCCTTATTTGTATAAATTTTACATTCTTTCCATCTCTTTTTAATGCTTATATGTTATAGATCATATTAAAGCCACACAATTACAGGATTTGCAAGGCAAGGAATCAATTTGAAAAGAGGGAATGGTGAATATATTTACATTGGTGTGATATACAGGCCTCATTCACAGACGGAAGAAGTGGATAGAGATTTAATAGTAGACATTCAGAATATATCTAAAAAAGGGGAAGTTTTACTAATAGGCAATTTTAACATACCGGATATTGATTGGGGTATCCCTATTGTGGGGTCTTCTAGAAGTAGGGAGATCCTGGATTCTCTACAAGGAGAACTGTTCCAGTAGTTGGTCATGGAACCCACATGGGATGGGGTCATACTGGACTTAGTGGAGTTGTGTATGTGATCAGGGGTGTGAACGACTGGGAGAGTCCTCACAGAAAGCTACGGAGAGTCCTCAGGGTATGTTAAAGACTGGGCGACTGGAAGGAGTTCTCAGGGCATAAGGCTGGGAAAAGATGACTGAGGAACTGGGAGAGTTTTCAGTGACTCCTGAGCAACTGGAGAGTGGCTCTGGAAGAAGGAGTAGCCGGAGGACCTGGTAGAGCCTTGAGTCTAGGAGGGACTCAGGCTTGACTATCAGCAGAGGGACCAGTGAAGAATGTCCAGGACCCAAGGGGACCCAAGAGGCTGGGGAGTAAGGGACTGAAGGTAGCCCCACAAGCAGTCCAAAAAAGTCCAAGATACAAGGCTGAGGGGGTCTGGCGAGTAACCGGCAGGACCAATGGCGACTGATGGAAGGCCCGGTAAATGGTACCAACAGCTGACAGAAGACTCCCTAGGAAGCAACATGATACACCTGGAGACCATTAGCCAAAGGTTTCTGACAGGTGACCAGTGTGGGGACTGGTAGGATTGGTATAGTGGGGGATTGGCGGAGAGATCGGTAAATGGTACTGGAAGCTGCCCCAAGGCCTGAAGGGTCAATGAGGGTCAGAAAGGACCTGGAGAATAACGGAGTCCAGGGAGGACCCGGTGATGACCAGGAGGAGCCATGAGGGTCCTGATCATGGATTTTAGAAGAATATAAATGAAGTGTGTTTTAACAGTGTTGTGTTTGTTCTACCAGTGCCTGGTGATAGAGAAGGAATACCAGAAGCGTCGGCCTGATCACATGATCACAGTCACTTAACCCATCATTGCCTCGGGTAGATTGTGAGCCCTCCAAGGACAGAAAAATACCTACTATAGCTAAATGTACACCACTTTGATATCTTTTGGGCTTACCAGTGGTATAGAAGAAAATAATCTTTGTCCTTTTTCATTCTTTTAAGGCTCCCTCACCACTGGAACAGATAGCCCTAGAAGGCAAGGTATGTACTCAAGACTGCCCTTTGGTGTAAGCTCAAATTTGAGTCTCTTAAGGAACTGTTGATGGAGAAAAGCTACAATAGGCCAAGAAGCAAAGTAATTTCTTACCTCTGCTCATCGCACTACATGTCCATCTGGTGTTTATTAACAAAAAAATGTAGCAGATTGATAAAGCAAGACTTCCCTTCACTAAACCCATGTTGGTTTGGTTCCATTAAGCCATGTCTGTCATATAACCAGTAATTTTCTTTTTCAGAATAGTTTCTACTATTTTGCCTAACACTGATGTCAGATTCACCTGTCTATAGTTTCCAGATCATTCTGGAACTCATTTCCACAGACACAGTGGTTAATTTTAATAAAAGGTTACAGATTAATATGTTTGCAGTTTTATATTTTAGTTCTCTTAGAACTCGAATAAGCACCAGTTGGTCCTGGTAATCTGCTACTTTTTAGTTCATCAGTCCATCACTTTCACATTGATTTGCCTGGTTCCTCTGAATCACCAAAAAATGTTTACAGCACAAATATCTCTTGACAGCCACTGAAGCTAAATATTCATTTTGTTTTACTGCTATGGCTTTCGTCTCAATGAGAGCCTTCTTTATTACTTAGTCATCTTGGTGTCCCACTGACTCCCCCACAGACATCTTGCTCATACATGAAAAGCTTCTACTAATTAATTAATTATTATTATTATTTTTTTGACTCTATGGCATCTTTTCAAAACTTTTTTGGTGTGTCTTATTAAGTTTAACGTAAAGCATTATTGTATTTATTTGGATTTATATCCCATCCTCCCAGAAGAGCTTAGAATGGGTTACAAGTTAACACACATAATAAAACATAACAGGGTTTACATAATAAAATAGGGTTTAGTAATGTAGAGCATGACAGTACATTTTAGGTCATGACATGATAGGACAATACATAAGGGAGCCTGATAGTAGTCAAAAGCAGGGCAATACTAAATAGGATATGACAGGACAAGACCTCAAAAAACAAAAGGAATTGACCCAAAATATCCACAAAGAAGAAAATCCAGAGAAAACCCCCCAAAAAACCTCTGTGGAGTGACGATGTTCCTAAATGGACTTTATTTGAAAGAGTCAAAGTTCCAAAGGTACACTGAAATCATCCACATAAAATAATTCCATCCACATAAAAGTAAATCATCCACATAAGAGCCTTAAAGGACCTAGTCCGCTAGGGATACAAGACCCAACACGGTCCGCGTTTCGACAAAAAGTCTTCTTCAGGGGTCCCTGGGGGGTCCTATAAAGGTGAGTACGTGGGAAACAATTGTGTGGTGAGCCGGAAGTGGATGATTTACTTTTATGTGGATGGAATTATTTTATGTGGATGATTTCAGTGTACCTTTGGAACTTTGACACTTTCAAATAAAGTCCATTTAGGACAAGACCTCATACAACATGGGGTATGACATTTGTAACAGAGCTTGACAGTACATTATAGTGCCTGACAGTACGAAGCGTGGCAAGGCAATACATAAGAAAGCATGGTAGTGCATTAGGATGCATTAAAGTAGAAGGTATGGTAGACAATACATACAGGAGCATGGCAGGAATATGACAGTGCATGGCATAGCGGTATAATACATATCTGTGAATGATAAAATATACTAGGCTTGATATAGCATGGAATGTCTGGTAAAGTGAAGAATTATTCTCAATGACAGTGCATGATAGTACTTAACAGCACAGTATAATATGTGTTAGGTATGACATGGAATGTACGACAGGTTACGGTAGTATCAGTGGTGGTTAATCTTATTACTTAGACAGTGGTATTTAGACTAGAGCTATTTCATAGAAGGTTAGAGGAAGAGGTGAGTTTTTATTGCCTTTCTGAAGTTCAGTAGTCCTTCTGGTGATCTAATGTGAGGAGGTAGTTGGCTCCAGAGGCATGGTAGGTAGTGTGTCTTACATAGTTCGGGTTTAACTTTTTCAGACTCCATTGGTGTGTTTAGTATATGTTCTTTTTTAACCAGAAAAGACAAGTCTCATTTTAATTTATTTTAAATAAATTTGATTTTTAATCTACAATATTATTTTTTATGCTTATATGGGCTTTTATATATGTTTTTTTAATCGCATATGCTTTTTATATTTGTTTCCCCTGGATTTAGTTCTTCCACGTATTCATCATCATAGGACTCTTAGGGTATGCATGGTATCCTGCATTGTTTCCTTCTGTCCTACCTCTTTTCCTTTTTCTTCCCTGTGTTGCTGTAAATTGATTTCACTATATAGCCTTTGCATATATATTACAAATGTGGTCACTTATGTTCAATTATTGGATGCTTTCATCTCTCACCCTGCGCTCTGTACCGATTGCACCTATTCACTCTCTGTGTTGAGACTTTTTAGTAGTCACTTGCCATCTTTCTCTACTACCCTTTTTATCTTTTGAATTTATCAATTTCATTTTCTCTTTGTACCATATTATCATTTTTCGTGCATGTCATATATAGTCTTGGATTCACTTCATAAAATTTCCTTTATAATTTACATATCACTCCATTGTAATTTATTATTCATAGGACCCCTGAAGAAGACATCTTGTCGAAACACAGACCGTGTTGAGTCCTGCGCCACTAATGGGACTAGGTCCTTTTGATTTGTATGTGGATTATTTTATTGTATATTTGGAACTTTTATTCTTTCATTAAAGTCCATCTCAGGATCGTCGTAATTCCACAGTATTTTCTTTGTTTCTGCTTTTAGAATTCATGACATACAATGAGAGTTATGCCAATCAAGGAGAAAAGATGAGGAAAACTCACAGCAGACATGCTGCTTCTACACAACAATGCACTGGTGCACATTGTCACAACAATCACAGGCTGCCATCCAAGAATGTGAGTTTCAGCAGCTGAACTATCATCCCTACAGTCCTGACCTGGCTCCCTTGGATTATTTCCTGTTCCAAGTTTTGAAGAAATCTCTCCGTGGACAGTGGTTTTCAAGTGATGAAGATGTCAAGGAAACCATGACATCCTGGTTTGAAGTCAAAAGAAGATTTCTTTTCAAAGGGGTTAAAGTGATTGTAGGAAAAGTGAATGAAGTGTATGGAGTTATCAGGGGATTATGTTGAAAAATTAAAAAAAAAAATTAAACTCTCTTTTATACTGAGGAAGATAAATTATTTAACTCCCTATATAAATAAATAAAGTGATAATGGTGAAACTTGAGCCATACCACATAGCTTTCCATATTTCAGATAATTCAGTGCCTCTTGCTACTTGAAATGTTCTTCTTTCCAAAACTCTTTTCGATCACTGAAAAACATTACCATACATACTTAACTCACTCAACCTATATAGCATTAACTGATGATCCACTGCATCAAACACAATGGAAACATCAAACTGTAGTACCACTGCCTGTTGCCCCATACTTAAATGCTCACACATAGCTGAAACCATCTCTAGCAATAATGTCTCCTTGCTACGAAAGGCTCTAACTTATTAGTGTTCATGTATTCTTTTGTCTTCAATTGAATTTTCTATTTTTTGAAAGAATTCTTTTTTGCTTTAGTTGCTACACTCACTTCAGTCATTAATTAATATTTAAATGTGTGGAATAGCATTTTAGAAGCCCAGACAGTGTCCATATCTCATATATAAACTTTAAACCTTTGTAGCTGCCCCTTTTAATTTATTTCTAATGTTCTCATTTTATCATGTTTCCTCTTGCTAAAGTTAAATGTTACTATGGCAACTAAGCAGCCCCACCACCACAATTCCCTGCCCACAGAATTAACATAACCCATAAAACTAGTTCTTTTCAAACTTTAAAAACACACAACTTACACATTCCCATCCACCAAGAGCACGACTAGGAGAGGAGGAGGAGTGAAAAAATATTTCCTACTACTGGTTTTAAAAGTATTTCCCTCTAACTTCGAGTGTCCCCTAGTCTTTGTAATTTTTGATGGAGTAAAAAATCGATCCACTTGTACCCATTCTACTTCACTCAGGATTTTGTAGACCTCAATCATATCTTCCCTCAGCTGTCTCTTTTTCAAGCTGAAGAGCCCTAACCTTTTTAGTTTTTCCTTCTTTGAACCTTCTCTAGTGCCACTATATCTTTCTTGACATAAGGAGACCAGAATTGAACACAATACTCCAGGTGAGGACGCACCATGGAGGGAATCAGAGACATTATAACATTCTTAGTCTTGTTAACCATTCCTTTTTTTAATAATTCCTAGCATCTTGTTTACTTTTGTGGCAACCGCTGCAAGTTAGTGATTAGTGGCACTGGTAGTAGCCAGGGGGCACTATGATGTGCTGCACTGGAATGGATAATGTGCAAGATATAATATTTTGAACGTGTTGTAGATTTTTTTCTACATATGACACCTGCCTTTCATATGATTCTGGGCACATCTAGCTAGCAATGCATATGTGATAGTTAAGGCCATGCCCAATTAGAAGCTTATGAAAAGTTGGTACACAAATATAAACAAATTGAATATGGATTGTGGCAAAGGCCAGAAAAATGATATTAGAGAATAACAGGAAAACACTAGGGGTTACTAGGAGGGAAAAAGCATATGTACTTTGCTGGATTAAGCAAGATCATAGGGGAAATCAGGTATAGATATACATAACACACTTATAGAGGTATTAATCTGACTCCATCTTTCTTTTTTACTTTGTGTCTCTTCTTTGTCTAAAACATACTGCAGTTTCCCGCCTTGACTTCATGATTTAATTAATGCCATACCTCTTAGTCTGGCTTGTGGTAGTTGGAGGGAAGATATCTGATTTCACATTCCAGTACTGGGTATAGAAGAAAACCTTTCTTGAATATGTTCTAAAGTATTGAATATGTAATAGATATGAATGTGGCATATTTGGGGCCCCGAATGTGTGTGAGAATGTGTTTGATTATGTGTGTGCATGCATGTTTGAACATAAAATGGTAAACTATAATTTTTATATATTTTAAACCTGAAGAAATCATGAGAGGCACCTATCTGATCTTTAAGCTAGGCAACTCTCTCTACTCTGTGACATTAGTGGGGGCTCACACACAGAGTCTGTCATTTTCAGTACAACCTTTGAGTTCCTGACACAGAAAGCTGGGTTGATGCAAAGTTTGCTCTGGGTATATTTAAATGGGTTATATATATTTAAAAAGTTCTGTGAAATATATAATTTGTGAAACTTTTCTTTGAGCCTGGCAACTATGCTAAAAGGAATTTTCTTTGTTCATACCTAAAGTCGCCTCTGTTGGCTGATTGGTTGACAGATGTGATGTCATACTAGGCATTGTAAAAGTATATGTGAACCTTGGCACATAGGTTCACGGAGTTCATATTTGTCAGGAAAGATCTATATGGCTCCCTTGCACAAATTGCCTTTTGAAAGCTAAGTTCTGTTAATGCTAATAAAAAATATCTAATTGGAAAAATTTGTGCAATTGTCATTATTCCTGAACACCTAGTTTCATCGTACTGTCTGCAATTACACACAGATCCTTTTCTTGGGCACTAAACCCTAAGGTAGACCCTAGTATCTGGTAAATGTGATTTGGGTTATTCTTCCCAATGTGTATCACTTTGCATTTGTCCATATTGAATTTCATCTGCCACTTGGATGCCCAGTCTTCCAATTTTCTAAAGATTGCCTGTAATTTTTCACAATCCACATACATTTTAACAACTTTGAAGTTTTAGTGTCATCTGCAAATTTAATCACCTCTTCTTGGTTCCAATTTCCAGATCTTTTATAACTACGTTAAATAGCACAGATCCCAGTACAGATCCCTCTCCTCCATTGAGATAAATGACCATTTAACCCTACCCTCTGTTTTCTATGCAATAACCAATTCCTAATCCACAACTGAATTTTGCCATCTATCTCGTGACTCTTTAATTTTCTCAGGAGCCTCTCATGAGGAACTTTATCTAAAGCTTTATGAAAATCTAGATATACTATATCAACCGGCTCAGCTTTATCCACATGTTTATTCTCACCTTCAAAGAAGTCAAGCAAATTTGTGAGGCAAGTTCTCCCTTGGCTGAACCCATGCTGACTCTGTCTCATTAAACCATGTTTGTCTACATATTCCACAATTTTATTTTTTATAATTGTTGCCAACATTTTGCCTGGCACTGAAGTGAGGCTTACTAGATCTCCTCTGGAACCTTTTTTTTTAAAATCAGCATAACATTGGCCACCCTCCAATCTTCAGGTACTACAGACGATTTTAGCGACAGGTTACAGATCACTAACAGCAGGTCAGCAATTTCATGTTTGAGTTATTCTAGTACCCTGGAAAGTATACCAGGCGATTTATCACTTTTTAACTTGTCAGTTTGGCTTAGTACATCTTCAGATTCACTGAGATTTCTTTCTGTTCTTCCACATCATCACCCTTGAAAAACATTTTCAGTTCAGGTAGATCTCTTACATCTTCTGTAAAGACTGAAGCAAAGAATTCATTCAGTCTCTCCGCTATGGCCTTATCCTCCCTGAGCACCCCTTTTGCTCCATGATCATCTAATTGGCAGATTGCCTCACAGGTTTTCTGCTTCTGATGTACCTAAAAAAATTGTTATGAGTTTTTGCCTGTTTTGCAAGTTTCTCTTCATATTCTCTCTTAGCTTTCTTTATCAGTGCTTTGAATCTAACTTGCCAGTGCTTGTGTCTCTTATTTTCTTCTTTCAGATCCTTTTTCCATTCTTTAAAGGGTGTTTTTTTGACTAATAGTTTTTCACTTCATCTTTTAATCATGCTGGCTCTCATTTCCTCTTTGTTCCACTTTTGCTGATACGTAGAATACATCTGGTCTGGGCTTCCACGATGGTATTTTTAAATAACATCCATGCCTGGATTACAGTCCTAACCTTTGCAACTGATCCTTTTAGCTTCTTTTTAACCATTTTCCTCATTTTATCATAATCGTTCTTTCAAAAATTAAATGCCACTACAGTAAAAAATTTTTGCAACGTCACTCCTGATTTCAGCTCAAATTTGATCACATTATGATATGTTTCTCAAATTTAGTGTAATAAGGGTGACATTGTTTTTTTCAGATGTAGATATGAAATAATTTCCAGTTCCGATTTTTATAGCTTCAAATGCATAACCAATAATGCCACCTTTTTATTTTAGTGTGTCTTAACACCTTTTCTAGATACTTTCCTGGTTTACTCTAATTTGTGAGGGGCATACTGTACAAGTTCAACAAGATATAGATTGAATATATTCTCTTGAAGGGTCGGAGATTATATTTGCTTCCAGCCAAGTTTGCTACTCTGCATACCGATTGTAAATAACACCATTAAGGGTAGCTGTTTTATTGATCCTTCTCTCTATTTTCGAAATTATCAGGAATAGAGCTACTTTATACCTGCACAAGGATAGAGAATTGGCTTAACGTGCTGTAGACAAGAGGGGGAAAAAGGAACAAAGGAATCATGCAATTACTCCAGCAATAGTCCAGATGTACAGATAAGCCTCACAGTTAGTCACACTGGAGAGAAAAAAAGAGAAAATGACACACATGCACAGTAAATTATGGGGGTAACATAAAAGGTTTACTTAGTTTTGTGTAATAACACAAATGTAGACATTTTCTCTTATATACATAATTGGGGGAGCCCACAGACCAGAAGCATATCCCTTCTGCTCTCCAATACAATGATCACTTTGGTCCTGGCACTCCTTGGTGAGCCCGAGGCAAAAGTTAGCACTCCTGAATATGGAAATCTGATTGGTTTAAGCAAAGTACTTCATGGCATGATCCATTCTGGAAGGTCTTAACTATAAGTTGTATATAGGTTGCAATTTTTTTTTACCTTTCTAAAGTTCAAAACTATGTATGTGGGGGGAGGGGCTGACATATATGTGCAAATCTATAAACCTTCCTACCCACCCTTCACCAATGGGGAGTGTGTGGCATAGTGGTTAAAGCTACAGCCTCAGTACCCTGAGGTTGTGGGTTCAGACCCACGTTGCTCCTTGTGACCCTGGGCAAGTCACTTAATCCCCCCATTGCCCCAGGTACATTAGATAGATTGTGAGCCCACCGGGACAGACAGGGAAAAATGCTTGAGTACCTGAATAAATGCATGTAAACCGTTCTGAGCTCCCCTGGGAGAATGGTATAGAAAATTGAATAAATAAATAAAAAATAAAAATAAAAAAATGGCATGATGTGGAAGTCTGCCTGAGCATATACCTGTTCAGGAACACCTACACCAGAGCTAAACCCCCAGAACAGGTATAAACTACATCGGAAAGGAAAGGGTAAAAACTGTTGACTGTTGTTCCCCATGGGAGCTGAACCTATAGATGGAATGACCTGTGTGTCCATGCTATGACTTGTATATAGATTAAGGGGAAAGTAGGGATGTAATTTATATATAAAGTCAACTTATATGTGAATATATACAGTTGCTATATTACCTGTGAATCCTTAATTCTTTCTCTGACTACATGTGCTGTTTTAGCTATACCCTTTCCAATAAGAATCTGAGTTTCAGGTCATACAGCCAGTATAGTGTAACACGCAATGCAAAATTGTTCAGCATATGCTTATCTCAAAGCCTGATACAATACGAAACCTTTCCTGTTCATTATGGTCATAAGTACATAAGTGTTGCTCTACTGAGTATGGCCAAAGGTCCATGAAGCCCTGTTTCTAACAGTGGTCAATTCAGGTTATAAATACCTGGCAAGATCCCAAAATGTAGCAAGATTCCTTCTTGCTTACACCAGGGATAAACAGTGGCTTTCTCTAAGCCTGCACTAATAGCTGTTTTGGACAAGTTCTCAAAAATAAATCCATGATCTTTTTTTTTTTAAGTCCAGCTACGTTAACTGCTTTTGAATTACAGAGCATAAGTACACATTGAGTGTGTGAATATTAATTTTAAACCTAACAGGAAGCAGAAGAGTTAATTAAGAAATATAAGAATAATTTTAATGAATATTCGCAAATAAAAAGCTATTTTTGTTTTACTTTGTTTTAACTGTATTACTTAGGGGAGAATTCATCATGGGGCGCTAGGCAATTTAGAGTGCGCTAAACATGTTAGAACGCACTAAACGCTAAGATGCCCATCATATTCCTATGGGCGTCTTAGCATTTAGTGCATATTGTGGTTAGCATGCACTAAGGGAGAAATTCTACAAATGGCACCTAAGTTAATAGGGGAACACCATTTGAAATGGCAAATAATTTTAAATTTAAAGTGCTTACCGGCACTTATAGAAAAGGAACCGGAATCACGCCTCTGTAGGTGCCTGCCGGCGCCTAACGCCACAATGGGCATGGCTAATTCCAGAAGTGGCAGTAGGTGCCCTAAAGCACCTATGTAAGAAAAATTCACAACAAAGATAGGCGCCAGAAATGTAGGCCTGGAAAACCCTGACCTACATTTCCAGCACCTATCTTTCCCAAAGGTGCGATTCTCCATATGGCGGTGGCATGTGATTTGACATGCGATTGAAAGCTGCTTTTTAGGTGGCTGCCGATATAGGTGCCCTATAGAGAATCTGGACCTAATCACATAGCACCCCTTGATGAACTCCCCCCTTAATCGCTTCGTGGCATGTCCCCTTGTTTTTCTATTTTGTACTTTTTTGAAAAATAAATAGGAGGTGATTAAATTTGCAGATCACACTAAACTGTTCAAAGTTGTTAAAATGCATGCAGATTGTGAAAAATTGCAGGTAGACCTTAGGAAATTGGAAGACTGGGCGTCCAAGTGGCAGATGAAATTTAATGTGGACCAATGCAAAGTGATGCACATTGGGAAGAATAACCCAAATCATAGTTACCAGATGCTAGGATCCACCTTGGGGTTAGTGCCCAAGTAAAAGATCTGAGTGTCATTGTAGACAATACGATGAAACTTTCCGCCTAATGTGCGGTGGTGACCAAAAATGCAAGCAAGATGCTAGGAATTATTTAAAATGGGAGGGTTAACAAGACTAAGGGCTCCTTTTACTAAGCTGCACTAGCAATTTTAGCGAGCGTGCTACACGCTAACGCCTCCATAGAGCTGACGTTAGTATTTTCCACGTAGCATGGGGGCTAAAAACGCTAGCGCAGCTTAGTATAAGGAGCCCTAAGAATGTTATATAATGTCTCTGTATCCTTCCATGGTGTGACCTCACCTGGAATATGAGGTCTAACAATTAAGTTTGCGATCTTGCCTCTGTGCACTTACATTTGCAGCACGGTACAAACAACTCAGTAAGGTTTCATAACCTTGGTATAACAGTGTCTCACAGCTGTGTTCATATCAACATGTGGTGGTGTCTTGCTGAGTGGCATTCATTAATGTTGTGTGTTTTTATGTGCTGTCGCAAGAATGTTGGAGCTTGAATTAGAGCAATGAACAAACATTAAATTTCTTGTTAAACTTGGCAAATGTGGAAGTGAAATGAAGGACATATTAGCCCAAGTTTATGGGGATAATGCCATGAAGAAAACAGCAGTGTACAAATGGATTAAACATTTTTCTGAGGGAAGAGAGTCACTGATGAAGAAAGGTCAGGGCAGCCAATAACAAGCAAAACTGACAAAAACATTGCAAAAATTCATCGAATTGTGCATCAAAATCATCAGCTGATTATGAGAAGCATAGCAGACCAAGTAATGTTGTATCAAAGAGCAGTATATAAAACAAAATAAACAAACATTGATAGAGAAACAGGAAAATTTTAACTGAAAATCTTGGCATGAGAAAGGTGTGTGCAAAAATAGTCCCGAAGGAGCTCACTAATGTGCAAAAGCAAAGGAGAGTCGAAGTTTGCCAAGACCTTTTGGAGAGGCAAGATGATGTTTTGGGCCATGTTATCACTGGTGATGATATGGGTGTTCCAATACGACCCTAAACAAAGCGTCAAAGTGCACAATAGAAGAACGATATTGCAAAACTTTTTTGTTATCAGAGGGATTGTTCATTACCTATTGAGCATTGGTAATCCTTGTGGCACTGGATTGACTGCATCATCCTTGGTACGTGGATCTAATCCAGTTGCAGCATGACAGTTGTCTCGGACTACCACTACACCAGGATCTTCTGTCCCAGGGAACCATAATCCTAGAGAATCTGGAACGCTTTAGGCTTATGGCATGGTTATTGAGTGCACAGTCTTAGCATGAACAGGATATTTGGATATAGTTATCACAACTCTTCTACAATTGAAGAAACCTGCAATGGTAGCAGCCTATGCCAAAGTGTGGAAACTCTCTTTCAGCACTGGTGAAAGGAGAAGCAGTTAGATCCCTTTATGGGTTCCCATTTCCAAGGTCCTGTCATTCTTGTAGGAAGGTTTGGAGAAGGGCCTGGTGGGAGTGTCTTTAAAGGTACAAATAGCTGGTCTTTCTTGTTACAGAACTCAAGTGGACAGAAAGTCCAGATGTTTCCAGGTTCTTGAAAGAAGCTGTCAGGCTTCACCCTCCAGTTTTGCAGCAAGTCCCTATGTGGAATCTCAACATTATGTTATGGGCTCTTGCTAAAGCACTGTATGAACTGCTGTCAGAGAAGTCTCTTAGGGATCTTACCATGAAGATGGTTTTCTTGATTGCAATCACTTTGGTTAGAAGGGTATCGGAACTGCAAGCGTTATCTTGCAGAGAACCTTTCTTCAGATTCACAGTGGGGGATGGGGACCAAGCTCATGGGGACGGGGTGGAGGCGGGGCTGAGCTCACAGGGCAGGGACGGGATGGAGATGGGGGACAATTTTTTTCCATGTGTCATTCTCTAGTACAAGTGTTAGTGCCAGTTGCACATAGATAGGTAGTTTTGTTCTCCAACATTATTTGTTGCCTGTTGGGTAGTTGTTTATTAACTCTTGTTTACTACTGTAGAGCAGATCAAACTTATCTGGTTTGGGGAGTTCCCCAAGGCTCCCACCCCTTGTTTGCTTTGACTCTCCTAAGGGTTCTCAATTGCTTTGGTACGAACTGAGAAGAAGAAGTGCAAGGTGGAGAGAAGAAAATGATTGATGTCTTCTGCAAGCAACTCGCAAATTGGGGTGCTTTATTATCCATAAGGAATCATATGCTATTCTACAGGAAAGAGAATTATTGACACACACACACAATCACATACTTGGTTTGACTGCAGTTATACTTCCTAAGCTATTTGGAACTATTTTTATTCTATTGAGAGCTCTCAGGCAAAGAAAGTGTTTTTGATCATGAAGAGCTCAGCATCTCCTCTGGCCTTTTATGTACCCTGAAGGTCATTAAAGGAATCAAGAGTTCATTTCATTCTTTTATGGCTGAGATACAGTATGTGTCTTTTAGGGGAAAGTACAGACCCCTCTTATACTGAAGGGAACATTAATACATCTTCTTTTCAGACATTAACTCTAGATCAGGCTGTTACAGCTAGTTTCAGGCACACAGCCAATCTCCCTTTGAGTAAAATTATGCTGGAAATTGTTTTAACTCAGCTTCTGGGAATTATCAGTGATTATGGACAGTCTGACCTCAGTCTGTATTTAAAAAAGCTAATAGCATAGATAGGTTTCCATGCTGAAGACCTTTCATTTCAGATTAAATGGGGTGACGCCTTTTTTTTTTTTTTTTTTTTTTAAGTTTTAAGTATTTCTTTGGTCCTTACAAGTTTGAATTTCTTTACCGCTTTCTCACTTAAAATGAATATAAGCGGTTTGCCACCCAAAGGAAAAACAGCCATAAATAAACCTTATCAATTAAAAACAATTCATAGCAAGAACCCTACCCCCAAAGACAAAATCACAAAAACTGAGACTTGTCATGATAATATCAGCAAAATAGCAAGTAAAAAGTCAGAAAGGTAGTCCCTGGGTTAAGGCAGAATTACTATGTTTTTACAGCTGTTCTTAAGTTGGATTTGTATGTAACTTAGAACTTGTAGATTTTAAAATTCTTGCTGCTTACCTCTGCTCCCAGCAGACAAAAGGGCCAACTGTCCCTACCAGTGTTCCTCTAAGGTACAGCATGCACAACCACATTGTTCTTTTTTTTTTTTTATAAATCTTTATTCATTTTCAAAAATTACAAGTGTACAACAATCATTCAGAAATACCTTAATTCATCACTTGACATTCTTATTTGTATTACTCCAAATAAATAATTCTATAAGAAGCCTACCCCTCCCACCCATATACCAATAAATAACAATGATGCATGGCCACATTAAGAACAATGTGGTTTTTTAGTATGTGCCAGGAAAAAACCACATTGTTCTTAATGTGGCCATGCATCATTCTGGAATCTACTTCAGAAGTGTAGGAGTCTATGCCACTGGAAATACTGCTCAGTCAATCAAATGAAGCCGCAACTGCATTCTTAAGTATGAGTCGTACTTAAGTCGGGCTGTAACTCGGGGACTGCCTGTACTTGCTTAATAGTAAGACATTCTACCTTGCCAGCTAGATTACAGCCTTGAGTTTTGGATCAAAAAAATTGAAATAGGTAGAATTATCTCTTCCATATCATGCATATTAAGTGCAGATGGAGAATACATTTTTCTTCATGTTAATTATGCTATTCAGGATATTACAAGGGTTGGCTTTGTCATTTTAAATCAGCTTTGGACTTTGTGAGGAAACTACAATATTTATGCAGATGATGTGCAAATGTCCTTCTGCAAGAAGAACTTTCTCTTTTTTTTTTTTTAATGCAAATTTAATAGTTACAATATCAGATGATACCAGGAAAAACATAATTTAACTGTATTTATACATACAAACAAAATTCCTTTCAAAACCCACAACAATGAGAAGACATGCCACCATTTCTAATTATGAAAAAATAAAAAGAAAACTAAGAATTGGTTCTTGATTCATCCTTATAAATCTTAAACCCTTCCATACTATTTGGGACTCTTACCTCCTCCAATTTCTCAGTTATGAGACATGTTAAAGCATAAGACTCATTGCTGTTCTTTAGCTAATAAAAATTGTTGCAATTGAATGGGATCCCAAAATACATATTCAATGTCTTGTAATTTAACAATGGTAACAAGATTTAACAAAACTAGGTTGGTATGTTCAAAGGTGAATGGTTTTTTTTGAAATACCTCAGCCCCACCACTCCACCGCTATGTTTACTTCAAAACAGCGGGAGATTTACGTGGTAACTCATCATAGGTATTGGTTTTCTAAATGCTGTGGCAAAATTGCTGTTTTGAAGTAAACATAGCGGTGGAGTGGTGGGGCTGAGGTATTTCAAAAAAAACCATTCACCTTTGAACATACCAACCTAGTTTTGTTAAATCTTGTTACCATTGAAGAGGGTTGGTGTTAGAATTAATAATTAACACACTGGTATTGGACTAAAGCTAATTGTAATTTAACAAGACATTTGCATGGAAAATTTAAATAGTATGATGCATCAAGAGCTAAGACCCTTGTTTTTAATTTTAAAAATTCTTCCCTTCTTAATTGCGTGGCTCTTGATACATCAGGAAAAATCCTAACCAAATCTCCACAAAATTTTGTCAGCCTATTTTTAAAGTAAGTTTTCATTATTAACATTTTATCTATCTCACTCATGCATGTTATTACCAGAGTGGACCTACTCTGGATTTCCCAAAGTTCATCTTAATAATGGCATATAGACTTCTGTTTTAGGAAATTATCCAAACCTTTCTTAAAACCTAAGCCACCTGCTTTCACCACATTCTCCAGCAACGAATTCCAGAGTTTAATTACATGCAGAATGAAGAAATATTTACTCTGGTTTGTTTTAATTTACTACTTAGTAGTTTTATCACATGCCCCCTATGCCTAGTAGTTTTGGAAAGAGTAAGCAAGCGATTCACATTTACCCATTCCACTCCAATCAGTATTTTATAGACCCCCCATCATCTCTCCTCCAAGCCATCTCTTCTCCAGGCTGAAGCCCTAGCCACTTTAGCTTTTCCTCATAGGGAACTCGTCCCATCCCTTTTATTATTTTCATTACCATTCTCTGTCCCCTTTCCAATTCCATTATATCTTTTTTGAAATGCAATGACTAGAATTGCCCACAATATTTAAGGTGTGGCCACACCATGGAGTGATACAGGTTTTGTGTACGTCTTTCAGAATGGGGGGCACCCTCCTTTAGTTTTCAATGAGGGCATTTTATCCATTCCGTTCCACATAGATTATTCAAATTTAGGAACAGTATTTGATGGGATATTAACCAATAAATCTCATATTAAAAACAAGGCCCTCAGCATGTGACCGAGACCCTACCTTTCTTCTATGGATTTCTAGTGATCCAGGTATATGTTTTGTTTTGGGTTTTTTTGTATCAATAAATTTTTATTGAAAAAAATTGAACAAAATCAACAAACATCCCATTCGGGACCATCAAACAGTATACAGAAAGCACAATCAAAATACAAGGTCCACCACCCACAGCACTCCCACCAAAAATTCCCTCCCAACAAATACCCCCAGAAAAAACCTCCCCCCCTCAACAATAAAATAACCACACCTCCCCAAACTGCACCCCCCTCCCTCCAACCCCCACCCATCCACTTGTTCCTCCCCTGCAAAAGAAAACATCCAACACCCCCCTCCCTCCCCGCTCAAAAATCCACCAATACTCAACCCCCTAAGTTTGCCAAAAATCAAATCCCAGTCTTTGTGATGCACATCAAAATATCCATGTTGTTTAGCAGTTACACATTCCATATGCAGTAAAGACCCCACCCTATCCTTCCAGTCCCGTTCGGTAGGCACCACTGGCTTTTTCCAATAAGAGGCTAACAAACATTTGGCTGCAGAAAAACCCAAACAAAGGAGCTTTCTACGCCACCAGACATCCCTCAGGTTAGTAAGACCCAATAAACAAGTCTGTGGAGTAAGCAAAACCAACTCTCCCAACCAGGCAGTCAAACATCCAGTAATCATAACCCAATAGGGTCTGACCCTAGCACAATCCCACCAGACATGGAAAAAAGTCCCTTCCCCCTCCCCACATCTCCAACAAATATCGGGTACATTAGGAAACATAACATGTAAACGAGCCGGAGTATAGTACCAGCGAGATACAATTTTTTATGCATTCTCCTGAACCAACACACACTGACGCTTTACGTATTTCAGAACAGTCTAAACCCTAAATCTACCTCCCACTTATCCCGATAAGAAAAAATAGGTTTAGTCCAGCCCCGAAAAAAAGAATACAGGATAGAAATCAGGCGAGGTACCCTCCCAAATAATAACCATAAATATTCCACTTCTTCCCGACCCCCCGGAGAATCAACCAACCATCCCTGGGCCTGGATATAATGTCTAAGTTGTAAGTAATAAAAAAAATCACCAGGAGGCAAAGAGTACCTCTTTTGCAAAACATCAAAGGGAAGAATCTCATGACCCTGCATTACATCCAGAAAAACCCGAATCCCCCTCCTCTCCCACTTAGCAAAAATCCCAGAGGAACCTCCCAATGGCAAAGTTGATTCATATAGCCGCCAAAGAAGAGGTCCCCCCTCCACATCCCCCACTGCCTCCTCATCGATCCCCACAAAATAATTAAATGCTTAAGTAAAGCATCCCCCGCAACCGATCCCCAGTTGACCCAGGTATATGTTTTAACTACAATAGTTATTATAATGCTGACTTTGTATACTTCTCCAAATCACATTTTATCTTGTTTGATGGAAACTTTCTTTGGCCTCATTGGTAGTGGGTCTCTCTCTGTGGAATGCTTTACCTGTCTCCTTAGACAGGAGACCCCATTAACTTACTTTTCATGAATAAAGTGAAAAGTTTCTTTTTCAAACAGACATTCAGTTAACTAGCTTTCTTGTTTGAGTCAAGGGAGTGTAGAGTTAGGAATGATCTGTTTTCAAATGTAAAGTTAATTTTTGTTTATTATATATAGGTATGTTATCAGTATGTTCATTTTACTTGTTACCTGCTGGGCATAAGCAGTTTACACTAATGAGTTATAAAAATTAGCTCATACAAGTCCCTACTGCATGCAACAGCAGAGGAAAGAAACAAACAATATAATAATAATAATAATAACAGTTTATATACTGCAATACCGTTAAGTTCTATGTGGTTTACAATAGATTAAGCGAGGTACAAATTGATTGAATTTAAGAGGGGGGAAGAGGAGAGTTAATAGGACCGGAAATGCGTTGTTGAGGAGAAAGAGATTAATAGGACAGAGGAATCACTATCAAGGAGAAAGAAGATGAGTGGGTCAATTGTCTAGATACTTTAGGAACAGTTGAGTTTTTAGACATTTTCTGAATTCCTCATAAGTAGTGGGCGAAAGCAGTTGATCTAGGTCTTTACCCCACAATGCTGCTTGATGTGAAAGAAGGTGTTCATGGTGTTTTTTCAGTTTACAACCTCTAACTGGGGGGGAAACGAAGTAGGAATGAGAGCTTCTCTTGTGAATTTAAACTTTATGCGTGCTTACATCGGTAGCCAATGTAACTGCCGGTAGTAGGGTGATACATGATCGAATTTCTTTAGTTCGAAGATTAATCTGACCGCTGCATTTTGCATTAGTTGTACACGTCGCATATTTTTTTGGGAAATGGCTAAGTAGGCGATGTTACAGTAGTCAAGTTGACTTAGTACGAGGGATTGGACCAGGATTCTGAATGCCAACGTATCGAAATAAGCTTTAATGGATCTGAGTTTCCAGAGAGTGAAGAAACCCTTTCTGATTAAGGAGTCCACCTGGTCTTTCATGGTTAGGCATTGATCTAGGGTTACGCCTAGTATCTTTATGGTGGGCTGGATGGGGTGATTAAGTTCATTAATGCATAGAGGTGTTTTGGTGTCAAATGGATGTGGTGAAGCAATGAAGAATTTTTTTTTTTCTGAATTATGTTTGAGCTTGAAGTTTTTCATCATGTTTATGGCTTTTGAAGCCTTGGGAATAGTTTCTGAGATAGAGTCAGCAAATGGGATTATAATCGTAAAGTCATCTGCATAACTGAATAATTTTATCCCCAGCTGAGTTAATTGCAAGCTCAGTGAGGACGTGTAGACATTAAATAGCAATGGAGACAATGGTGACCCTTGTGGCACACCGGATGGATTGCTCCAGGTATCGGAAAGCTCATAATTGAAGCATACCTGATAGGTGCGGGATGTAAGGAAGCCACAAAACCAGTTCAGCACCTCGTCTTTGATACCAATGGCGTCTAGGCTTTGTAGCATTTTCCTGTGGTCTACCAGGTCAAAGGCTGAACTCATATCGAATTGCATAACCAATGCATTGAGGCCCCTGATAAACAGTAGGCGCAGGTTGTCTAAAATAGCTGCAATTACTGTCTCTGTACTGAATAAAGGTCTGAAACCGGATTGGATTTCGTGTAGAAGAGAGAACTGATTAAGATAGTCCATCAGTTGGATATGTACTAGTCCCTCCATGATTTTTACAATAAACGGAATGGATGCTACCGGTCTGTAGTTGGTTATTAGGGTTGAGGGTTCTTTGCGATTTTTTAGAATTGGGGTTATTATTATGTGACCGTTATTAGAGAGGAACTTCCCATTTTTTAAGTTGTGGGCCAGGTATTGTAGCTGCGATAGTTTGAATTGTAATGGTGTCGCTTTCATAATTTCGGGGGGGCATGAGTCCAGAACGCAATAAGTTTTAGAGTATTTGTTGTATAGTTCGGTGTAATCATTCCATTTTAGGTCTTGAAAGGAGCTCCAGATCATGTCTGCTGGTATGTCTTTTCCTTGGGTGTTAGCTATTTGATGATCATTAGGGTCGTTTGTTCAGCAGTGGTTTCTAAGGTTTTTAATTTTTGAATCGAAGTGCAGCGCTAAGTTATTCGCAGAGGGTAACTTAGTGTTGTGTGTAGGTATGGTGTATCGAGTGGTGTCGAATAAATTCGTGAACAGGTTGAATAGCTCTTTTGTATTGATTCCTTGCGAATCATTGCAAGATGAGTTAATTTTAGTGGAGTAGAATGCTTTACGTTTGTCTTTTATCATTTGTTTGTATATTTTTATAATAGCTCTCCATTTGTTATGGTCTGCTGATTCTCCTGTTTTTTTCCAGGTTCTTTCCAATCGTCTGGCTAGTTGTTTCGTTTTTAGAAGTTCAATGTCGAACCATTTGTTATATTTGTTTGCATTGCTTTTGCTGTTACGTTTGGGGGAAATTTTTATCTAGAATGGATGTGCTGGTTATCATCCAGTGATCCCAGAAATCGATTCCTTCTATCTCCGTTTGCAGTTCGTAGTGCAACCAATATTCTTCTGGATTAATATAGCCTCTTGTGTGGTGTTCTCTTTTTATCATTGGACGTGTTTTAGTTTTATTATAAGACCAAATTAACTTGAAATAATAAGTAAAATGGTCAGACCAGATATCGTGGCACCAGGAGCCTTGCAGTAGAGAGATGATAGGGTCTGGGATTTCCTTTATGGACATGGCTACTACATCTACAAGATGACCTTTTTCATGTGTTTGTGTGGGTAAAGGGAGGTTGTAGTTGAGTAGGGATAGAAAGTGTTTAAAATCTTTCGCGTTTGTGTTGTCCTCTTATAATTCTTAAACATAATTTTTAAACATAATATAATTCTTAAACATAAAATGAATACATAACTGAAATTTGACCGGCTATATTTTCATAGAGGTAAGAATAGAGAAGGGCCATTGGTATTAAGTGTAAACACTGGCTTGAAACTCAAAAGGTCCATTTGCTCAAAACTCGCCATGGGTTTAACAATCAACCCCACCCACAACCCCCGTCGGAGCTCTTTAAAAGTAACTTTTTAGGCGGCGTGCTGGGCTCTTGCGCTGAATTGTCTGCGCTGCAATGTTGGTGCACCGAAGTCTCGCACGCTTTTGTCCCGTCACCCATTTCCACAGCCCACAGTGATGCTCTCTGTATCCCTCCCTACAGAACAAAATTTTCCATTTTGGGCTCAAAAGCAAGCTGTTCTTGATTTTGAGCACCTCCCTCTCCTGAGAAACATTATTTTTACCAAAGAGTCTAGCATTCTTTGACAAGGTCCAATAACCTTCCTGCATTTTTATCCAGTTAACAGACAGACATCTCTTTTCCACTGAAGTTTAAGTTCCACCTCTGCAATAATTCAGAATCCATCTTTCCAGTCACTCAACGTCCACTCTTTTAGTCTGGCACCCAAAGGATTGCTATCCATGTTCAAGGACTCATCTTGCCTGAGAAGAACTCTTGTTTTTCAACTATTATATGCAGCAAGTTATATGTTTCACTTATTTGGAATAAATGATTGGAAATTAAGAAAGCGGGTCTTCTTTTATTTGATGGCTTGATTTAGATGGCTGTTTAAATAAATAATGCATGGCTGTGCACTGTGAAATTAACATAACTACCAAAACAAGGTCATGAGCAGTATCATCAGGCTTAAGCCAAAAGAGCAAGTCCAATGAAGATAACCACGTTACATAATTTTATAGAAAATCTTCATGTTAGCAGGAGTTTTGTGGTCAGAAAGCTGTGTACACTAGGATTATGGAAAGGAGCAATTCTATTTTGGCAGGACACAAACTTGTCAGACTGGTTTGTGGTTCAGATCACAGAGCTGCATATAGACAAATTTTAAAAAGGCACTCATGTTGCATGACTTTTACTCTCGCTGTCTCCGAACTCACAGGCTCTAAACAGACAAACTTAATTCACAATATGAAACATTTGCCCTAATATGTTCAAGACCACAGTATCAAACAAAACCAGAGACACTAAAGCAGCTGGAAAAAGTGAGCAGTTACACAGTGAGCAGTGGAAGGAAATATAAATACAGGTTCACTGAAAAGAAAACCCATATTACACAGTTATTTGTCTCTGATAATGCACAAACATCTGGCAATTGAGTTCTAGCCACCATCACACACTTCTCCAGCATCATCCCACAATAATACAACATACAAAAAGCTGAGGAAAGGGGAGGAAACTTGTCATATCTCAGGGCAAAACAATGTCTATACAAATAAATACACAGAAGAGGCATAACAAAAAAAAAAAAAAAAGTGAACTTAAAACCAAAATCAAGTTTCCAGTTTCATGACCTGTCATACACAATACCCTGATCTACCTTGCTTAGCAGATCAGCTATAACAGTGTACTATTTTGCACCTTCACAATATTGCTATGCAAATAGCCACTCACTACAAGCAGCAATATATGCAGTAGTATATTATTATATAACAGCAAATGAGATTTAGGCCTGCTAGAAGGCCAGAGCATCACCATTTTCACCCCGACTAGAGGAGCAGCAAGAGCGAACTCTGCATGTGTAAACTGAATTCTTCACAGGGTGAGGTTGTTTTTTTAAATCACACCAAAGAATTATGTATTTTGGAGGTGGTCATAGAATCATGATGGCAGATAAAGGCCATCCCACTCATGGTCAATCAACAACCTTAAGTGGTTGACATTATAAAATAACATTCAAATCATGAGGAGAGTGTAGTGCAGTGGTTAGAGCTACAGCCTTGGCACCCTAAGATTGTGGGTTCAAACCCTGTGCTGCTCCTTGTGACCCTGGGCAAGTCACTTACTCCTCCACTGCCCCAGGCACATTAGATAGATTGTGAGCCCACTGGGACAGATAGGGAAAATGCTTGAGTACCTGAATGTAGACCACTTAGGCTATAAGTGGTATATAAATACTAAAAATAAATAAATAAATCATAAAAATGCAGCACATAAAGTCACCTTCACCAGGTCCCTACTAACTTTGCTTTTCAAAACTAAATTGTATTCCTCTTAAAGTGGCTGCCATTCAGAATATCTGGGTTTTGTTCTACTGCTCTACCTGGAATGATCATACCTCACAAATAAGATTTGTGATACCTGGAAATAGGGAGTAATGAGTACTCTGTCTTCAAAAAATGTCAAACAACTAGAAACCAGACTTAGGATTCACAACTGCAGAACATTACAAGGAACTCTTATTACAGCCCCTTTCTAAAAATGTCTCCATGATAGATAACCTAAGGAAGTTTACAGGAGGCTGTCAAATAAAAGCCTTCTCCCACACCCAGGCAGCTTTGAATGAAAGCTCATAGCACTCTAGCCCAGGGGTCGCCAAACTTTTCGCCATGAGGGCCACATTGGGTACTTCAGCACTTTTCAGTAGGTCATAGAAGAAAAAAAAGAAAAGAAAAATAGCTCTAGATATATGAGTTTTATTGAAAGTAGAAAATTTTATAAACTAATTACAGAGTATGAGAGACTAAATTATCGTATATTAATGACGACGAACACTACCAGCAAATTCTCATATTTTCATCACAAATTATAATAAAACCATTAATGTGAATGATGGAACTGTCTTTTCTTCCCCCCACCCCCATCTATGTTGAGGAGTAGTGGCTCGTGGCCAGTAGGGGGTGATGTCTATGGGACGGTAATGTAATGGACGTCAGGATATGATAGTGCAGTATTTTATGGAATTTTTCTATAAAAGAGCCTGTTTTTCGTATGATTCTAGGTAACTCTAGTCAGATACAAGCATATGTGTTAGTTAAGGCCACACCCAATAGAAGCGTACGAAAAATTGGTAAATAAAAATCTGAATATGGATGTAGCCAGGACCAGAAAAACACACTACAGATTAATATTAAGGAAAAGCATAATAATATTATTTTTATGTACTTTGCTATTAGGCTAGATCATAAAGGAAATCAGGATATATCTGACCTCCATCTTGAGGTAGTGACTCCATTTTGGGTTCTCTGTCTTTCTGTGTCTTGTACTCCATTTTGTGTTCGGCCTGTGTCCCTTTGTTTAGTGTCCCTACGCTTCTATCCTCGTGGTTCTAATTGATACCAGATGTGCCTTAGGCTGGCTAGGAAAAGCATATTAGATTACGTATCCCAATCTGAGATACATATAATATGTGAAACTATGAATGAAATACATAGTATGAATGAAATTATGAATGTATGGATATGGGGCCCCTGAATGTGTGGTATGGATGGATAAAAGAATTTGTACTTAAGATGAAATGGTTTATAAAAAGAACACTAAGAAAAAATCCTGAGCACAACATCTGGAAATAATTAGAGTCAGAAACGGTTGCAGTCTCAAGAATAGGAAGGGTATAACATGAAGCTGTTAGGTTTTAGGGAGAGGGGGAAACAGCCCCTCCTTCTCCTTTTTCTCTAAGGCTGACAGGGAAGGCTGAGAATATTTCAGCACCTTTTAACAAATGCAGATTCTCTTAATATACTTTTTTGAAAAGTACAAAAAAGAATATTGGATATGTTATAAAATGTTAATATATATTCAGAAATGAATGTATATAAAACAAATATGATTTCTGAAACTTTTAAACATGTAGAGGTATTTTCTTTGTCTAACTTTGAAGACCACCTCTGTTAGTTTTGATTGGCCCACGCCCAATGATGTCATACTGGACTAAAGGTATATAATGGGGAGCTTCGAAGTATCGAGTTGAGTTCTTTATCAGAAGGCCAGCATTTTGGCAACTATAACGACCTCCTGCTAACGCAATTAGCTTTTGAGATCCATAATGAAAAAATACAAGAAATAAAATTATATTTTGGTGAAACTTGCGTTTGTGTCATTTTCCATATTTTTGTTATTTTGCACACCTTGAGTGAAAGCTAGCAGCTTAACTGGCAACTGCAGCTTTATGAGTGCGCTGGCGTCCAATGCCCATGCTCAATGTTAAAACTGTAAAAGAGAATAAATTTATAAATTATGGAATTATTAAAATCACGAGAACTCTGTACAAGCAAATATGTGAATAAGTGAATACGCACATTTATATATAAATTTATGCAACTGCATATTGAGTATTACACTGCACCACTGCAAGTATTCTTATGGACAATTAGCCGTAATGATTAGTAACAAACTTGCAAATTCAATTTAAAGATTAGTCACAACACCAGAGCTACCTACAACACCGCGAATTAACACTGTCAATCGAGGCTGAACAAGTACGAAGAAATACCGTGAAGTATGCAATTATGATTCAATATTAAATAAAGTTGTGAATAATATTAATATTTACATAATATGGAATATAATATTTTGAACACAATTTAATTAATGCATTTGAAATCTATCAACACCCCGTGTTTTGTTTTGGTTTTTTTGAGGATTCCCTTTGGAAAATTAGTCCAATTGGCGCATTTCCGCACAATTCCAGATAAAATCATATATCGGGCCACACTTTGGAGACCCCTGCTCTAACCCAAAGGAAGCTTTTTCCAATTGAATTCACCACTAAAGCAATAAGAAGAAACTGCAAAGCCAAAAACACAGAACATGAATTCACACCACAGCAGACCCCAGTTTCAGTCTGCTGTTCATGGTGGTTGGTCAATGCAGCACAGAAAAATATGCAATCAACTCTATAGAGAAAACCAATGGCTGGTCCTACTCTGATGCCCCCGCTGGCTATAAATACCAGCACTGTCTTGGAGGACATATTGGTCCAGATTCTATAAATGGCTAACTAAAATCTGCAATTTGCACCTAACCTAAATTAAATCAATAACTTATAAGGCATGGTAATTGAAGTTTTCATAGAATTAAAATTAAAAGTTAGACGTAGAATTCCGTGCGGTATCTACATTACATTACATTAGTGATTTCTATTCCGCCGTTACCTTGCGGTTCAAGGCGGATTACATAAGGATATATCTGGCCATTTCCAGAGGAATTTGAGAATAGTGACATTTAAGCGGAGGCACCTTCTGACACCTGACTCCTATCTGAAAAGTAGGCATGGTTAGGAGCAGAGAATAGGCGTAGTTGACTTAGGCGTTGCTAGGCATATGAGTTCAGCACCAGTAAATTAAGCCTGGTAAAACCTGGCCTAATATACCAGTGCCTACCTCCAGGATGTCTAGCGATGCCTAAGCAAGCCTAGGCTTCATTAGGCGGGATTCTATAAACGGCGCATTGAGTGGCACCTACAATGTAGGCATTGCAAGATGCCATTTATAGAATCAGACCCATTATCTTCAAACCCTTGAAGATGATAAGGCCTGAGGAGAAGAATTATAAATTATATCTATGTGCACACACAGATATTTGAAGAACTAGTCAGATGGTCTACAACTATTTACGGTATATGTGGTAGCCACTTCAACTGCAAAGGTACCAAAAGCTGCAAAGTGTTTATTTTCTATCAGGGAACACAGCAGCCTGCTCAAAGGCAGTGGCAAAAGAAATGCTTGCTCAAGAATAAACCAAGCTCTTGAAATTGTGATGCACCAACTCAAAGCTAAGTGTTATATCCCTCATTCTATAACCTGGCTCCCACATTTTTGCACCAGGTGCACACGTAAGTTATAGAACACTAGCACTTACATGTGTGACTGTTAGAGTGATGCACCTTACGTGCTAGTTGGTCGCCAAGCGGAATTCTAGAACTTTAGTGTGCAATTCACTTAGCACATAAATGCAACGGAGCATGCACAGTGGGACGTGCACTGGCGTGTCCCCATGAGCGGGTAACTGACAGTATTCTATAAAAGTGCTGCTCTTACACACACCAATTGAATGCCTGCTATTGACAAAGCATATGTGGGCGCACTTAAATGTAGGCGTGTAGCTGCTGACTTACACTAGTATTCTATAACAGAAGCTGGGGGCCCTGATACTGTTATGGAATTAGCACTCAGCATTACTATTCCGTCTAAGCTGAGTGGGAGTCATCCACCTACAGCCCTACCACTTTGGGGGGTGGGTGCTATTTCACTACCACCTTTTTAATAGTGAGGGTCTAGCAAATTCTGCAGAACTCTCCCTCGCAACCGAAAGCACAATATTGAAGCGCCCCGTCTACTATTTACCACAAAAAAATTTACCGGATCGGCAAATCAGTGATCAAAATCCAAAAGCAGATTTATTAGACACTTCAACCCTATTAGAGACATCCGATAAAGAAGTTGCTAAATCGTCTACTTTGGTAGCTTTGGTTGCTCTTCTTACTGATAAATTTTGTATAATAAAGTTGTTCTTCCAAAATAGACAAAGAGTTTTGGGGTTTAAAAAATTCAGATTTTCGTGTAAGACTCAAAAGCGAAGAAGACAATTCTTGATATTAAAACTTGCCCCCTCTTCTACGAAACTGCGATAGCAGTTTCTAATGTGGGGAGCTGCGCTGAATAGCCCACGCTGCTCCCGACGCTCACAGAAACTCAATGAGAGTTGGGAGCAGCGCGCGATATTCAGCGCAGCTCTCTGCACTAAAAACCACTAGCAGTGTTTCTTAGAAGAGGGGGTTGGAGTTTTGCTTATAAGGGGTACCTTTTATTTAAGATATCCTTGTAAATGTGTAGTTTAATATAAATCCCTGAAATATGTATTTTTTGAACCCTCACACTTATCTGCATTTCTGTCCTTAATGTGCTTCAAAGGAGTTTGAAGTTTTTTGAACTCTTAGAAATTAGATTCTGGTTCAGCTGTTGGAACTTAATTTTCCTAGATTACTGTATGCTTGGTTTTCTTCATTCTAGTAATCAAGGATTTCAACCATTATGTGGACTTGAAATGGATTATCTTAAGTATTTTCTTTTGATATAGATTATGTGTAATTCCATGTTAACTGGCCCAATTTCAAGAATGGTCCCCAGTCAATATCTCCCATGGATACAAAATAGTTGCCTAAATAAAGGGGCCCCTAACTCTGGACCTAGTTGAGATCATGCCCCAAAACTTTGGATATCCCCTGAAAAAATTTCTTCAATTTTTGTGATGGTTGAGTGGGGAGCTCTGGACCACTTGACATGGAATGACCCTTATGTATTACTTGCTCTTAACTAATATTTTCTTTTCTGTACAAGATTAACGCTTTATATTGTATGTTTAAAATTGCTAAAAAATGAAAAATATAATGACGCACCCCCACCCCACTCACACTGGCAGCATTGCAATTGGAGGACTCCCACTCATCTTAGAAGGAGTAGTGCTCAATGTGCTGCATCTGCTCGTAGGCACCAAATATGTGGCACCCGATTACAGAATTACTCCCTATGTGTAATAAATCAGAAAGAACTATTGAGAGCTAACAGTCTAATAAGGAATCGCTTGAGGAAAAGTTCTGTCAAAAGCCTTTCAGAAAACATTATGATTTATCTAGAGTTCTGGGTTTGGAAGATCCCATCATTCTATATATTTCCAGTGTTTTAACATCTGCAACAAGTGTTCTGAATCACTTCCTATTCTGTTTACCACTTTAGTTTCTTTCCATTTCCCGTCATACAGATTTTGGGGTAAAAATGATGGCTCAGCACTGCTCTGTGCACTCAAGTGTTGTTCAAAGTTCTTAAGTAAAAGTAAAAATAAATGTATATTTTAATATTTTACTCAAAATACAGTGGGGGTTGGGGGAAGGGGTGCTTTTGTAACCCAGGAGGATATCAGAGTCCAGTCCTCTTGGGGGTCCCCTATCTTGTATAATTTCAATTTCTTGTCTGCCATTTTGCATTTGTTGGTTTGTGATTCTTTCTTGTTAATAAAAACAGATTTAAACTAACTCAAAGTACAGTGAGGAACACATTAAAATTTTTACTTAAATAAAAGGAAAAAGAAAAGGTTATTACCTAATATAATATTTTTTGTTATTTTGTTTCTAAATCTTTATTGAGTTTCTAAAGCTAACAAAAATGCAATACAATATCTATACAAATAATAGTAATCATATATGCACTTATAATCAATCAGAATCCATACAACATTAACCCCCCTACCCCCACCCAACCAATATTTTCATAAGGGAATAGAACCATATAAAAGAAATACCCCCCTCCTGTCCTCTCTCCCCCTGGGGGTGTGTGTATTATACCAACAGAAATAAAGGAAAAGACAACTATAATGAATCCATAAAAGACATCAATGGGCCCCAAATTAACTTGAATCGTAGTATGCCCAGCATATCCGCATTCATCTTTTCATGCCTATAACTTAAACATAAATTTGCCCACCAAAAAGTAAAGTTAAGGCGATCTCAGTTCTTCCAATTGCGAGTAACCATTTGCATGGCTATCCCGGTCATAATAAGGAAAAGCTGACCTTTATAGCTGTCCAATGAGGGCTTCAGATGTAATATCATCCCACATATGACTACCTCATATGTCAATGGAATTGATGACTCAAGTATAGCATTAATCTGTTCCCATATCAACTTCCAAAAATTATAATATAATATAATATTTTTTGAGTAAAGAGTAAAAGTACCACAACTACAGTGGATGCAACTATTGTCAACATTTTTATCCTACAGACAAAAATTATCTGAGTGATAAACGATATTGTGACTGTATAACAAAATCAAAATGATTTAGAGGGACACTTTTTATTACGTCTAATTCTGAGTTTAGATGTTTTGTGGAAGACGCAAAACATCCATCTTGTTTTTCGAAAATGTGCCCTGTGCCTCTATCTTCTGATCGTCTATCTTTTAAACCATTAAAAAAAAAAAAAAATCATGTCCAAAGTAAAAATGCACAAAAACAAGCCATTGGGATGTAGGAGGAGTCAATTGTACTAGACTGGTCATATAGATATCCCAGCAGGGCAGTGGGGTACCATAGGGGGTACTGCAGTGAACTTCACATAAAAGGTCCCAAGTACACATTCTATATATGTCGCCTAAAAAATCAGCACCGAATAATACATTGCTAAGCGTGATTCTATAAAAGTTAGGCACCCATTAAAGAATCACTTTTAGCACTGCCTAAGCGCTAAGCATTCTAACATTTAGGTGTACCCCATTTATGCCAGGGTTTTTTCTTGGCTTGCCTGCACCTAATTTAGGTACCCAATTGCTCCTAACTCAAAAACATGCCCATGATCTATCCCCTAACCACACCCACTTTTAACTATGTGCCTTGCACTAGGAACCCATTTTAGAATCATGCCTGCCAAGTTAGGTGCCTAACTTTCTCCACTTAGGGGGAAATTCTGTAAATGGCATCAAAATGATAAGCATTCTGTTCTGTTTTGATGATGGCTGCCAGCACCGGTGAGCATAGAGTCAACGTGCCAACAAACACTTTAGCTAAACACTGACTGGCCATTGTCAAATACACATTCATATATTATAATACACAACTAACCCTCCATCCATAGGAGAATACAAACATGCTCAATCAACCCTCCCCCCAATACTCTCACAATGGCACGAATGAGAAAGACATGTACAGTAAAATCAGACATGAGGCATTAACATAAAGGTCCTTTTACTAAGGCGCACTAACCAATTTAGCGCATGCTAAAGATTAGCGCACGCTAAATGCTAACGTGCCCATAGAATATAATAGTAAAAGGACCCTATAGTGTTTAATAGGTTCCCATTTTACTAAGGGCTCCTTTTACTAAGCTGTGCTAGTGGTTTTAGTGTGCGCACTAGACGCTAACGCCTCCATTGAGCTGGCATTAGTTTTTCCAAGTAGCGCGGGGGGGGGGAAGCATGTGCCAATCTGCAGCGCGTGCTAAAAACACTAGCGCAGCTTAGTAAAAGGAGCTCTAAATCGGGATTTGTGCACAGATTGTGAATTTATAGTGGCTTCATATTTATAAATAGTACAAACTGAATGCCACCAAAATTGAAAAATTAAGCATTTGAAATTTTTCCAGTTACATAGTATGTCCTGTAAAGAAATAGCAGTAAGTATGGAAATCAAGTCTTTTATTTCTTGCGACAGACATATTTCTACATCAAATCTGTTTAAGATAACTGAATATTCCAGGGTTATATTAATGCTCGTTATCAGTTGTATTTGTTGCCACACTTTAAACACCTGAAAACTTGGCTCTTCTCAAAAATCTAATACCTCTCGCTCTCTCGTACCCTGGCCCCTCTCTACCCTCTTAGTTCCTTTCCTTTAACCCTTCATTGGAGTTCCTTTCTATCCTAACTCTGTAAACCGTGCCGAGCTCTACGCTTGCAGAGATGGCGCGGTATATAAACCTAAGGTTTAGTTTAATTTAGTTTAGACCAGAAAGTATGAACAAAGGAGCATTCAAAGAGCATGTGGTCCATCCAGAAGGTTGCATGACCAGCATTTGCCGGACAAGAGCGAAAAGGCAGCCTGAGATTTAGTGGAGGTCCATAAGGATTGATGAGCAATTGTATACATCGATTGTCTAATGGAAGCAGATTTTAATATGCGGATATGTCTAGACCAAAAATAGTACAAACTAGCCAAATGGAGGTCTAAAGGATAACTTATAATACCTTTATTCAACAATTTTTCTTTTGCACATAAAGTGCTTTAAATTATAAATGATTTAATTTATTAATCCATTTATTTTGAACATATAAACGATAACCTAATTTAAGGATAGAACTCATCCCCAGAGTCTATAATGAGGTTGAAGTATCATAAATATGCATAATTCTCAGTAAAGAGACCTCTTATAACTTAGATGTTATTTCAAGTCCTCATTCTGAATACATGTGATGTAATCATTTACTTCAGAACTTCCTTCCTACCCACAAATTTAATTATTTACTTATCAATTTATTGAAATATTTATTGGCAAAATAGTTAAAAATCTGACTAACTGGGGAGTGCAATTTTTTGAAAATTATTTGACTTCATCAATTATATAATATTCTAAATATATATTTTTATACAAGAGCAACAACACTTATTCAATAATTTTATTGAATATTATAAGAATTATAAACAGAAAGCAGCTCAAACACATAGAATCATAATAAAAATCATGTATCAAATGTTTGTATCTACAATCGTTTGAATAAAACTAGATTAATGAAAAGGATCCAGAGTATCTGGAACTGCTTAGAAAAGGAATAGAAAAAGACAGAGAAACAGGAGGGATAAGAGAAAGAGAGAGAAAGATAAAGGAAGAGAGAGAGAAAGAGAAATAGAGAGAGATAGAGAGAGAGAGAGAGAGGCAGAAGTGTCTATAGAGCAGAACGAACATATAAATCTAAGAATGACCAAGGTGATTTGTTTCGTGTCAAGTTTGTAGAGGATCGAGAAAACAATCTCTTTTCATATGCATAAGATTCAAATTTGTGGTACATACTTAAAGAGTTCCACCAGAAGGTGTAATCTAGTAATGAGGATGATTTCCAGTTTTTCAGAATATGCATTAGAGCTGTCACAAACATGGTGTCAATGAGTTTGGGCGGGCAGTTTGATTGTGCAAAACATGGGTGTTGAGAACGAAGAATTATAATGTCCATGGAGATCACTTCTGAACATTTAGTAATAGATTTTATGGTATCCCAAATACGGAGCCAAAAGGAATGAACCATATTGCAGTGGAAAAGCATGTGATCGAGAGTTCCGGGTGCTTTCAGACAGTTCCAACAGGTAGAGTCTTGTTGTAGATTCGCTTTCCACATACGATATGGAGTCCATACTGCATTCCACATAACAAAGTACATTGATTGCGAAACTCTGGATGATAAAAGAGGACGATTTGTGGAAGACCAGAAGAGTTCCCAATCTATTTCAGAAAGCGTGGTTTTCAAAATAGAGTCCCAATGGCTCATAGATTGAGATGAAAAAGTGAAGAAGTGATCTCTTAGTATACCATAAAAGAGAGATATTGCCTTACCCTTCAGTAGAGCCAGAGTAGACCAATGATGAACAGTATGATTAGAGATCATAAAGTCAGGGCGTGTATGTATATTAGCTAATATTCCAGTAAGCATAAGCCATTGTGAACGTACAGAGGATGGGAGTGAGTATGTGGAACGGAAAATATCAAAGGGGACAAAAGAATTAGAGGAGACCAATTGATGAACAAACCACACACCCGCCCGCTGCCACCTCTTCCATGAGAGGGATCTTCCGCTGATTTGAATTTTAGAGTTATTCCAAAGGGACATAAGTGGGCCTTCATCAGCGTGAATCTCAGCCGCTGCATCTAATAGGCGTAAAGCATGTTGCGTTGCACATAATAAAGAATATCTTCTCAAGTGTCTAGGTATTGACACTGTAAGAAAGCACGAGACGTGCAGTGGTGTACATAAAAAGCGTTCCATTTCAAACCATGCTGGTTGATCTTGAGGGTTCGAATCAACTATCCATTGAGCTCCATATTTGGCTAATGATGCAATATAATAGTAGTAAAAGTCTGGTAGATTTAGGCCGCCATTAATCTTAGAGGCCTTCAGCTTGGCGAGAGCAATACGAGGTTTTTTCTTATTCCAAATAAATTCAGAAATTTTCATATTAATCCAATGAAAGAATTTTTTCCGGCATAAAAGGGGAAGCATAGAAAGAATGTAATTAATTTGTGGAGCTAGAGTCATTTTAATGGAGGCTATTCTACCCCACCAGGACAGATAAAGTGGGGACCAACGCGTTGTGGTATTTAAAACTAAATTTTTGATTTTGGATATGTTAAGATCCTGAGCATGATCTGGATCTTTATGAATTAGGATTCCCAAATATTTCACAGCTCCTTGTGACCATGGAAAAGAGAAATGAGCTAGATCTGAGAAGGAAATATGGTCATTGAGAGGAAAGATCTCCGACTTCTCCCAATTGACAGAGTATCCCGAGAGACGAGAATATTGGGAAACTATGCAAATGAGATGGGGTAAAGAGACAAGAGGATCTCTGAGAAAGAGGAGAACATCATCGGCATAAGCTGCCAGTTTAATGTCTCGATTGGATGAGGGAATACCTTTTATTAGGGAACATTGTCGGATAGCAGATAATAGAGGTTCCAATGCTAAATCAAATAGTAATGGTGAAAGGGGACAGCCTTGACGGGTACCTCTGTGAAGGGAAAATCTATTAGAGAGAGAGTTATTAATCAGGATACGGGCCGTGGGTTGACGATATAATGTTTCTATCCAATTTGTGAAAAAGGAACCAAAGTTGTACCATTTCAGTACTCGGAATAAGAAAGGCCACTCCACTCGGTCAAAGGCCTTTTCAGCATCGATGGCCAGGCCAATCACAGGCTCCGACATTGTTTTGGCGTGAGCATTTATATGATGAAATAAACGTAAATTATCTCCTATATATCTTTGTTTGATGAATCCCGTTTGATCTTTATGTATGAGGGTTGGGATCACTGTGGTAAGTCTTAGTGCTAGAATTTTCGCCATGATTTTGTAATCCAAGTTGAGGAGAGAGATAGGACGAAAATTTTTAACCAAAGTAGCATCCCTATCTGGCTTGGGAATAACTACAATTGTGGCCTCAGTGAAGTTAAATTGTTTGTCCGGAGTGGAGTGGAGGAAATCGTAATATGTTAGAAGTTGAGGTGCCAAGAGAGCTCGGAAACTTTTAAAAAATTCACCAGTAAACCCATCTGGTCCAGGGGCTTTCCCAACGGGTAAGGAGGATATAGCAGTCTCAATCTCTTTTGTAGTTATAGGAGCATCTAGTTTTGCTTTAATAGATTCCGATATAGTCGGATGAGCTAAAGAAGCAAGAAAAGAATCTATGTCCGAATCAGGGGCCGAAGACTCAGAATGATATATATAACACTTATGTTAGAGGCTTTCCAGCCGGAACCAACGTTGGAGGACCATGAACTGCCCAACGCTCTCACTAAATTTAGAGCGTTTCAGCTAATAAATAGCCTTCTTCGGGGTCAATGTTGCTGTTGTGCCACTTGCCTTCCAAATTTGTAGACCAAAAATAGTACCATTCTTTTTCAGTGGGTTGAAGACAGTTAGCCAAGATTGGTATGTTTTATGAATCACAGGTTTGAGAGTATAATGTTTGATAAGTTTGTACCAATTAGGCAGTTGATGTGTATTCACAGCAATTTTCAAGGAAGATGTAAATAAAGTTGGAGTGGTGTCCATGGGACATGAATTCCTGAAGTGCACTTTCAGTGAGTAACATATTTGAAGCCAATTATAACATTGTGTAAATGAAAGCTTGTATATTTTACAGGCCTTGTTAAAGGACAGCAAAGAGCAGTTTTCACACAGCTGAGGTCAACTGTGAGAATACCTTTTGAGGCCCATAATGACCACAGCTGTGGTTTACCTCGATTTTGATTTGTGGATTATGCCATAAAGAACAATGAGCCATAAGAGTCCAGGGCCCTGGTATAGTTACTTTTGCTTTGGTCAGGTTGCGGCTACTCAGGTTGGGTGGGATTGGGATTTCCAATATTCTAAATGCACTTGATGATAATTGTTTTCTCTTTTCTGCAGCAGTATGCTGATTCTGTATGCATTTTTTGCTGGTTGGTTGTTTATATCTTTCATGTTGTTTCCCATCATCATCAATAAATATTATTTCAAACTAAAGACCAATGAGTAGAATCTTGGACCTTAAATGAGATTACTCATCATAGTTAATGCTTTTTGTGTAAATTGAAGAACATGATTTTGTGATATTGCTGTCAGAAGTTTTATATCTATTAAATATATTAAGAGACATAGGAGCCACCATGTCACGTTCCAGGGATACCCAAGATGGTTCATCATTGAGAGAATGTTTAATCAACCAATACATACCCTGCCTCAAAATATATTGTGGTGTTGCCGGTGCCGGTTTGAACGACGGCCCCGGTCAGCGCCCAGAATAGCCTGTGCCCAAACGTGCCTCCAGGAGACGCTGGAGGTCCTGCTGGTTTTCAATCAACAAAATAAAACAAATCAGGAACAATAAAGTACTTATATAAACCAGTCTCAATTTATTGAGTGCCTTGGCCCCTAAAGCTGGGGTTTAGACCATTTGCTTCAGGAAAAAAAAAACATGGAAAAACAAACATCCGGGCTGTAAAACCATTAAGCCCCCACCTTCCTTGCAGGTATCAACAGGTAAGCACTGCAACAGTCTTTGATAGTCCAGTCCCAATAATCCTGTGATTCTAAGCAGGGTAAGAATCAGACTATTAGACCTTCAAAATTGTATGCAAGAGTTCAATTAGGCCTGGCTTGCAACAGGCCTGCTCCAACCAACTTCAAAAGCAGTTGGTGGGGGAGGGGAGTAGCCGAATCCACCTCTCTAATATACTTGCCACAAATGGCCACACAATCCCACCCTGAGGATCTTGTGTGGATTCTCCCCAGCTACTATCCCTTCACACAGTTCATAACATAGTCCCCAATCAGTCACCAAAAGGCAAAAAGGTAAAAATGTTATAAACAACCTGCTACCATATAATGCTACCAGATTCTAAGCACCTTTGTAGCCTTGAGCCTAGCACTGCTCAGCAGGCTCCCCCCCAGGTGCATACAGGTTTTCAAAAGAAAACAAAACCAGCAAAAACAAAGTTCATCAAGTTAAGCACAGCCAAAAAGAAAAAGTTACTGTACTTAACTCATATCCATTGCTGTGGCATCTGGCTCCATGGAAGCGTCCAAGAACTCCATGGGCTTCAGGTTGGCTAGCTGACTGGCTTCAGGAACAGGGGCTGCCTCTACCATTTCAACATCCTGATTCCTTTGGGCCTCAGGAGACTGGTCCTGAGCACCTTCTTCCTGGGTTGCCCCAGGGTGGACTACCGTATTTTCGCGGATATAACGCGCGCGTTATACGCGTTTTTACCTACCGCGCATACCCCTCGCGCGTTATATGCCTGAGCGCGGTATACAAAAGTTTTTAAACATAGTTCCCACCCCGCCCGACGCCCGATTCACCCCCCCAGCAGGACCGCTCGCACCCCCACCCCGAACGACCGCTCGCACGCGCTCCCACCCGCACCCGCATCCACGATCGGAGCAAAAGGGAGCCCAAGCCCTCTTGCCCGGCCGACTCCCCGACGTCCGATACATCCCCCCCCCCGGCAGGACCACTCGCACCCCCACCCCGAAGGACCGCCGACTTCCCGACAATATCGGGCCAGAAGGGAGCCCAAACCCTCCTGGCCACGGCGACCCCCTAACCCCACCCCGCACTACATTACGGGCAGGAGGGATCCCAGGCCCTCCTGCCCTCGACGCAAACCCCCCTCCCCCCCCCAACGACCGCCCCCCCCAAGAACCTCCGACCGCCCCCCCAGCCGACCCGCGACCCCCCTGGCCGACCCCCACGACCCCCCCCCCCCCCTTCCCCGTACCTTTGGTAGTTGGCCGGACAGACGGGAGCCAAACCCGCCTGTCCGGCAGGCAGCCAACGAAGGAATGAGGCCGGATTGGCCCATCCGTCCTAAAGCTCCTGGTGGGGCCTAAGGCGCGTGGGCCAATCAGAATAGGCCCTGGAGCCTTAGGTCCCACCTGGGGGCGCGGCCTGAGGCACATGGTCGGGTTGGGCCCATGTGCCTCAGGCCGCGCCCCCAGGTGGGACCTAAGGCTCCAGGGCCTATTCTGATTGGCCCACGCACCTTAGGCCCCACCAGTAGGCGGAGCTTTAGGACGGATGGGCCAATCCGGCCTCATTCCTTCGTTGGCTGCCTGCCGGACAGGCGGGTTTGGCTCCCGTCTGTCCGGCCAACTACCAAAGGTACGGGGAAGGGGGGTGGGGGGGTCGTGGTGGTCGCGGGTCGGCTGGGGGGGCGGTCGGAGGTTCTTGGGGGGGCGGTCGTTGGGGGGGGAGGGGGGTTTGCGTCGAGGGCAGGAGGGCCTGGGATCCCTCCTGCCCGTAATGTAGTGCGGGGTGGGGTTAGGGGGTCGCCGTGGCCAGGAGGGTTTGGGCTCCCTTCTGGCCCAACTACACAAAGGTACGGGGGAAGGCGGGTGGGGGTGTCGTGGGGGTCGGCCAGGGGGGTCGCGGGTCGGCTGGGGGGCGGGCGGAGGTTCTTGGGGGGGGGCGGTCGTTGGGGGGAGGGGGTTTGCGTCGAGGGCAGGAGGGCCTGGGATCCCTCCTGCCCGTAATGTAGTGCGGGGTGGGGTTAGGGGGTCGCCGTGGCCAGGAGGGTTTGGGCTCCCTCCTGGCCAGATATTGTTGGGGAGTCGGCGGTCCTTCGGGGTGGGGGTGCGAGTGGTCCTGCCGGGGGGGGGGATGTATCGGACGTCGGGGGGGGGCATCAGGCTTTCAGGATGGGGACAGACCTTCAAGGGGGGCAGGACTTCAAGGGGGGACAGTGCACGGAAAGTCAGGGGGGGTGAACGGAGAGTCGGGACAGCGCACGGAAAGTCAGGGCAGTGCACGGAAGTCAGGGGGGGTGAACGGAGAGTCGGGACAGCGCACGGAAAGTCAGGGCAGTGCACGGAAGTCAGGGGGGGTGAACGGAGAGTCGGGACAGCGCACGGAAAGTCAGGGCGGGCGAAAGGAGCGTCGGGTATCATGCGCGGTATACCCGTGAGCGCGGTATACAAAAGTTTTTGTACATATCATCGTGGTTTCTGCGCGCTATACCCGTGTGCGCGTTTTACACGGGTGCGCGTTATATCCGCGAAAATACGGTAACTTGTTCTTTCTCAGTGCTGCCTCGCCCTGTTCTGTGAGGGGGAAGGGCAGCCTGTAGCTGTTGCTGGGATTTTCCTGGGACTCTAATTAGGCTCAGTTGCTGCGAATTACCTAAGCTTGTGTTCTGACTCTTAGGCAGTTGCTTTGTATGAGGCACCTCCCTCTGCCCCAGGCTGTTCTCCCCATATCCCTCTCCTCCCCAGGGTTTTGTAACCTGAGTTTTAAATGGTAAATCGAAACTTTCTTTTTTCTTTCTGTCTAATCCATCACATTGGTTAGCCCGGGTCAAAGCCACTCTAGGGCTAGGAGGAGCCTTCCCTGGCACAAGCCGAACCTTAGTGCTAGGGTCGTGACAATATGCCCAGTGATAATTAACTGCTCGATATTCCTTAGGTTGAAATAATTTGACTTTCACTATTTTGTGTGGTTTTTGCCATTCCATAAGAAATCAAATAGCATTTTATGTAAGGTTTTGTAGGAGTGACAAATGAAACATGGGAGCACACTGAGTATGTATAAAATGATAGGTATAATAGACATTTTGATAGTTTCTAGTCTGCCCCACTATGAGAGCCACTTTGATTTCTATTTCTGACATAAGTCTTTAACTTTAGTTGTTACAATTTGCTGATTGACATTAAGGGCTCCTTTTACAAAGCTGCGCTAGGGCCTTAGTGCGTGGAATAGTGTGTGCTAAATTGCCACGCGTGCTAGCCGCTACCACCTCCTTTTGTGCAGGCGGTAGATTTTTGGCCAACGCACGCTATAGCGCGCACTAATCTGGTGCGTGCGTTAAAAACGCTAGCGCACCTTTGTAAAAGGAGCCCTAATTATGTCTTGAAAAAAAAGAAGCAGTTTTAAACCTAGGTATTTAATACCCTGACTTTGCCATTTAAAAGGATAGGTTGTAAATATTCCTTTAGGCATAAATTTGTTTAATGGAAGTATTTCAGACTTGGACCAGTTTATCTTATAACCTAAAAAAACTGCCAAATTTATTGATATTAAGCAAATTGGGTAGTGTAATTTTAGGTTAAGTAAAGCAAGACATCATCCGCATAGGCCAAAAATTTATACTGGTTATTTTTGTGACAAATTCTAAGGAATATCTTGAGACTGTTGTATGGCAATCAAAAGAGGCTCCAATGCAAGGTCAAATAACATAGGAGACAATGGGAAACCTTGTCTAGTGCCATGGTACAGATCAAAAGAATCAGCCAATAAATTGTTCACTTATAGTCTAGCTTTGGGACAATGATCATATTGCAAAACTTAGAACCAAATCCAAATAATTCCAAAACTTTGAACATGTAACACCATTCAACTCTGTCAAATGCCTTTTCAACATCAAGTGAGATCAGGAAAGCAGGTTCACAGAGCTGTTTGGATGTTTGAATTAACTGAAGGCAAAGTCTGACATTATTAGCAGAATGTCTCTTAGCTATGAATCCAGTTTGATTCTGATTTATTAGACAACTTATATATTTGGATAGACAAGTGGCTATTAATTTGGCATATATTTTATCATCAATATTGATAAGTGAGCGAGGTCTATAATTAAGAGACCACAGTGGGGGCATGTCCTTTCCTTGGGTATTACAATCATTAAGGTGCCATTAACATTTTTAGATTTTAGAAATTCTGAATAGGTGATTAAAAGGATAGGGGTTAATGACTGTTTGAACACAGCATAAAATTCAGTGGTTAGACCATCCATACCTGGCGTTTTACCTTTTTGTAAGTCAGAAATGCCAGATATTATTTCCTCAACAGTTATGTCTTTTTCTAAGTCCATTTGTACATTAGGTGATAATTTAGGAAGAGCGATATTGGTGAGGAATTCATCTTGATCAGAATCATCATCTGGGCTTTCCAAGGTATACAATTTGCTATAAAAATGTTTAAACTGTTCAATTATATCATTAGAATGTATAAGGACCAAATCATCCCCAGTTTTTATCGATGAAATTAAGCTCTATTTCTTACCTTTCAGATAAGATGCAAGTATCTTACCAGCTATATTAGATGCTTCTTAATAGGTAGTCTTTTGAATGAACATCTCACCTCTAGCTTTATCACTAAGTAGTTGATTATAAGAAAATATTAATTTCAGTAATTTTTGTTGAGCAACCGAGAATTAGAGAATGACACGGGGACAAATTTTTCCCTGTTCCCACATGAGCTCAATTTTAGTCACTGTCCTTGCCCTTGCCCCATTCCTGTATGCTCTGCCTTAATCGAAGAAGCCTTGAACACTTATAATTTTAAAGTGTTTGAGGTTTGTGCAGCTGAGGATGGAGCTTTTAGGAATGGGGCAGGGACAGGAAAAGAACTCACGGGAACGGGAAAATGATTCTCCGTGGGGACAGAGAAAAATTTGTCCCCTTGTCATTCTCTACTGAGGACCATTGCTGTACTAGAATGGTTCAATTAGTTTGATTTGTTGTTGATGAATCTTTAGTTTGGCAGTACAGGTCCTCGTCGACTTAAGACCGCAATTGGTTCCAACTGACAGGTCGCAAGTTGATCTGGACGTAAGTCGACCTATGTTAATACAGTATGGCCTAAATTCTCTATTACTGCGTTTAACTTAGGCGTGCTTTGGACGTCCGCTGCAAGTGAATAATTACGGAGTTAAGGGTCTTAATTGATGTTAATTGGGTAATTAACGACACATAGACGTCCCTAGGTAGTACATAACGAACTAACGTCTATTGAAAGCATAGTCCCGTCTGCAGCTCTGGACGTGGGCGTTCCGTGGGCGTTCCGTTGGGCGTGCCAAGTGGGGACGCTAGATAGGCGCTACTTGGGCGAACGCGTGCGTCTAAATCTCGTGAATTATGTAGACGTAAGAAACCCTGGTCTAGCTTGGATTTCAATGCCGTTTCAACTATCGTAATTGCGGCTCTTTGTTAGACGCGAGGCAGACGTCCGCTGTGTTTTTCATCAATAATTCCAATAGTGAATTTCAATAGGTATATTTCATCTTTTCTCTGTCCGAATAAATATAATGACACCATAACAATGGAACACATTATATTGCATGGATAACAAACCACATTTCATCCCAAACCATAATATAATTTTCACATGGCTTTTACAACCCCCTTTTTTGTCTCAACAAACAGCACTGCAATCGGCTCTCTTTTGAAAGCAAAGAAAAACCAGCACACATTATCAGCACTTAAAAAGAGAATAAACAGATACACACCTTAACAATCCAGCTTCCTTCATTGCAAAATGGAGGTGTTCAGTTGCACAAAACTGACCTCATTGTGACCTCATCAATCTGCATCTTCCAGTAATATGCCACAATTAAAAGACGTGGTGGGTGTTGAACCCACAACTTCTGGATGTTAGCAGCACAGGCTGGGCTCCTAACCGATAGAGCTACAGCTGCTTGACTGAACTGTCTGTGCTTCATTAGGTATCATATCAGGATGAACTCAAATAAGTTTAAGCAAAGGAATGCCTAAAGATTTGGAACGTTTTCAAGTAGAAAACAAATATGAAATATGTATTAAAGAATTGCAGCACAAATAACGCCTAAACGGAACAGATTATTTACAGTCCTATATGCATTAGTACAGTGCTTAGAATGAAGATTAGCGTGTGAGAAAAACGGAGCTCCACCTCACATGCATTCAAGCACACTTGGGAATATGGGTTTGGGGCTCAGTGAAAGCAGCGCTTTTAGCCATTGAGCTAACACTCTTTTGTCTCAGCCTACTATGACATTATAGCTAAACTCCTTTTCCCTTAGCACTTCACTAAGATATGATATGACAAGGGAGCCAGAGGCATTGTAGCTGTGGGTCAGTGAGGAAAGGCACTCTCTACCAAACTTCCGGGCTTTGAGGGTTCAAATCCCAGCCTGTATTTTACTTGTGGCGTATCTGCCTTCCAGGTGCACTTTGATGATGCTTTCCACTTCTTATAGGAGTTGAATATAACATTTCTCCATTTAAACATGGCATACTTTGTTAGTTTTTATCGTGGTAAAGTATACATTTCTGAAATGGTGAAGAAACAATAAGCGGTATAAGCAAATCCAAACTGCTGTAAGCACAAGAAAGCATGTGTAGCTCAACATGCTAATGCTCCTCTTCTGAGCTCTGACCTCTGAAACTCCCTGGTTCGACTCCCACCTTTGCTCATTTTAATAAGGTCCTAGTTTTTTCCTATTAGATCTTATAACATTTCCCTTTGCAGGCAAACCTATTTTCAACTTACCATGGCTCGGACATCCTACGCAGTGATGAGAGCACATTAACCAGGCGATCCACAAATGTCATCTTGCTGTCAGAGGAAAGGTTTCTCTCATCACTGCTTAGGATGTCCGAGCCATGGTAAGTTGAAAATAGGTTTGCCTGCAAAGGGAAATGTTATAAGATCTAATAGGAAAAAACTAGGACCTTATTAAAATGAGCAAAGGTGGGAGTCAAACCGGGGAGTTTTAGATGGCAAAGCTCAGAAAAGGAGCATTAGCGTGTTGAGCTACAAATGCTTTCTTGCGCTTATAGCAGTTTGGATTTGCTTATACCGCTTATTGTTTCTTCACCATTTCAGAAATGTATACTTTACCACGATCAAAACTAACAACGTATGCCATGTTTAAATGGAGAAATGTTATATTCAACTCCTATAAGAAGTGGAAACCATCATCAAAGTGCACCTGGAAGGCTGATACGCCACAAGTAAAATACAGGCTGGGATTTGAACCCTCAAAGGCCGCACGATTGGTAGAGAGTGCCTTTCCTCACTGACCCACACCTCCAATTCCTCTCGTTCCCTTGTCATATCATATCTTAGTGAAGTGCTAAGGGAAAAGGAGTTTAGCTATAATGTCATAGTAGGCTGAGACAAAAGAGTGTTAGCTCAATGGCTAAAAGCGCTGCTTTCACTGAGCCCCAAACCCATATTCCCAAGTGTGCTTGAATGCATGTGAGGTGGAGCTCTGTTTTTCTTACACGCTAATCTTCATTCTGAGCACTGTACTAATGCATATAGGACTGTAAATAATCTGTTCCGTTTAGGCGTTATTTGTGCTGCCATTCTTTAATACATATTTCATATTTGTTTTCTATGAGTTAAATCAAACTTCAGAGGGCTTGGACAGGTGTTGAAGAATGATCCAGTTAGGGGGGGATGTTTTTGGTGGGGGGAGGGTGTTCAGCATGAGAGAGAACAGGTTGCATTAACTATTAGACAATGGGCTGCACATAATAAAAGCTGAAGCAAAATATTGATATGTAAAGGCAAGGCTAAAGAGTTACCAGGTGTCCTGGCTGAGAAATGAATATAACCTATTTGCTAACCTTACTCAAGACTTGAACCCCCTGATGTATGGAAGATGAAAAAAAAGCAATGCCTTAAGGCATAGAGCTATAGAGGTAACTTTGTTTAGAACATAGAGCTTAGAGATGTGAAGGAATTGACTACAACGTCACTACAGCTGTATATTGCTAAACCACATCCAATGCACATCCAATTAGATTTGAATCCTAACGGTTCCTATGACGTCCGCCGCTAATTAGGCGTGCTTAGTATATAGAAATCTTTGGCACAGCCATTTTGCCTATGTAAGACCCCCTCATGTGAGTTGGTGTTTGTGGTGTTCTGTTTCCTCAATGATGAAACTTTGTGCTATGACTTGCTTGTTCTCCTTTATACTCCCTTCTGCCTTTGACACTCCTCCCCACCCCCATTATCTGTATTTCCTTAGTTTATGGATTTTTCTGGGTGTTGGTGTGAGGGATTGTTGGGGACTTAAATTTTGTGTTAAGTGTGGAGGGGAATAAATTGTTAGGGAAAAGAAGGGGCCAGGTCAGGTTACACACAGATGCCCACACCCACCACTCTCCCTGCTTTCATAATGTCATTGTCTGCCCCACCTCCATTTTCCATATCTGCAACTCTCCATGCAAGAAATTCGATTTTCGCTTTGAAGCCATGTTGCAAGGTGTAGCCATCTTTTCAGGCTACTTGTAGAACACGTTCAAACACACCCCCTGTACAACAACCAATGAGGTGTGATGGGCGTGGTTAGGAAGCGGGCTAAGGAACCGCACCCGAACGGCGCCCAATAGGCATAGAGAAAGTTTTCCTGCTATGATGACGTCACACGCTACATAGGCGTGCATGGGTATAAGAAGGTCCAGGTGAGCAGTGTTTCCTTTCTATTCTATCCTATTGCTTATGCAGATGTTTGAGACTTTACTCTGTCTTAGTCTTTTACATTTCTTTCCCTATCTCTGCCTCCCATTTCCCTCTATTCCACAGAGCCATTAATACTGGCCATTCTAATATGTTGTTTTATCTTTTCTAGAAGCAGCTCAGATAGTAAGTCCAGGTGAGAATGATATTTTGTAAGCTACTTTGAACTATCATAGAACTAAAGAAACCAACCAACAAAAACTGACTTCTCTTTATGTCCTTTCATTGTGTGCTATTGTTTATACTAGTTATTTTATTTCTGATATCTCCTACTCTCCATTCCACAGGGCTGATAAAAATGACTGAGAAGACTGATAAAGACCATGCTGGTATATATTTTGCTGGTACACAAATGGATATGTAAATAAAATGGATGTGTTCATACATCTGAGAGGGTTTACTCAGAGTTAAAGTTAATTCTTTGTAGAATCAAATTACAGGCAAATTAAAATCAGGTGAGGAATGGTTCTGTGTACTAACTCATTGATAAGAATAGGTCGGGTATGTTGGGGGGGGGAACACTGCCATTCAATGGATATCCAATCAACATGGTTCAGGTGGAAAACTCCTAATGAGTGGCTAATGGCTGCCATTTTTAATAAGGAGTCTAAAGGTATGTTAGCAGCTCTGTTACTTCTAGGTGTGTGTTCTGCCACAACTTCAGTGTTTAATTTAGGAGACATAGGTCTTTGTTAACAGTTTCTCTCTATTCTTCATTTCAGACCAGAGCAGCAGCTCAGCACACCAGTTTGCACCTAGCCAAACAGTTGTAGGTGAGAATATATATGGTAACCTTTATTTGCTTACTCTACTATTCTTCACTTGAGTCACTCTTCTGATGAGTGAAATAAATGTTTCACACTTCTATTGTTCTCTTCACACAGGTATCCTTGATGACTTTCAGGAACAATAGTAAATTGATATTGTTGGCCTCATAGAACACCATGGCACGCATTCCTGCTGTTATATGCACACAAACTTTTTGTTTTCAGTTAGTCTATTCCCTCACATGAGTTCTAAACAGTAGCAGTGGAGGATTACAGGTGATACTAACCCACACCATCAGCAAGTTAAGGTTATTGCCTTAACACCTATACCACGGTGACATCTAAGCAGCTCAACATATATGAGGTTAACACATTGCTTCAGGGAAGGGAGGACCTTTGGGGTTGAACCCCCCTGTTTGTGAACGTTGTGTAAACCAGCTTCTCCTCTTTTCAGTTTTCAGGTGTCTTACACAGGCAACTGCAGTATTGTCAGATGGAGTTTTTATAGTACTGAGAGCAGTGCAGCTGTGAGCATCTTTGTGGTTTCCACACCTGCTTTACCAAAATAGTGTAGCTCAAGAACCAGGAGGATAGATTGAGGGATCTGGCCTTTACTTCCATCACCTTCATTGAAAGGAAGAAAAACCCACATGTCTCATTTGGATTCTCCTGGTGTGGAGCCAACTCTTACTAGAAATAACCCTATTCCTTAACAACAAATCTACCACAGTGACTTATATTCTCTTCCTTATGTAGCCATTTACTTTGGAACAGGGACTGGCTTACTTTGCACATCATAGCTGAGATGTCGTCATCTACCTACAGTTGCATATACCCTTGCATTCACTTGCTTTTTTCCTAGATTCTGCAATGATTTGACATCAGAGTGGCTAGCAGGTAATAGAATGAATGACAGACCCCAATAAAGATTGTCAAACTTTCTATATGTCACCTTGTTGTTATAGTGAAAAGGGCCCATTCAGCAGTCCCTCCTGAACCCCTATCTACCTTGGACTCTGTCCACTAAGCTGATGATGCTACAAGGCTAAAACCACACAGGAAAGTTTAAAGTAAATATAAACCAATATTTTTATTAAATTATTAAAACTTTTAAAAACGTAAACTTTTTAAAAAAACTATTTACATATATAACATAACATATAACGCAGGGAAAAAGGGTGGGTGCCCCCCAAGAGCAGCTTGAGCTACCTCAGGCGAGGGGGGCGGAAGAGGTGCAGTCATTGAGAGGGTGTATGGCTGCTGGCACCATGCCCTCTTTCGGCTATCAGCCGCAAGAGGGCATGTTCCATCCTCTCCACACACCCTCTCAATACCTGCACCTCCTCCAAGATGGCAGAGTAGGCCGCCATCTCCCTGGCCACCCCCTCCTGAGGCTGGTCGGGCTGCTCCTGGGGGGGAACAGCAAGGAAAGGGGGTGGGATGGGAACAGGAAGGGCAGGAGAGTGAGGGGAAGGGCTATGGGTGGGGGAAGGGGAAGGTCCAACAGGGGATGGTGGTGGTGGTCCTGGAGGTAGTGGTGGGGCAGGCGGTGGGGGTCCAGGGGGCAGTGGTGGGGCAGGCAGTCCAGGGGGCAGTGGTGGGGGCAGTGGTGGAGGTCCAGGGGGCAGTGGTGGTGTGGGTGGTCCTGAGGGCTGCCAGGCCTCCTCCTCCTCCTCCATCTCCTCCTCCATCTCCGCCTCTATCTCCTCCTCTTCCTCCTCCATCTCCTCTTCCTCGTCTGCCGAGGACCAGGGTGGGGCTCCCTCCATCACCTGCGGGGCCTCCTGAGGGGGTGCCTGCGCTGCTGCTTGACAAGAGAGAAATAGGATACAGTCAGATATGTCCACAACACTTTTGAACATGACATTATTTACTACGTTAATTTCTTCAAATGCTAATAACAGGATGCAAAGCACCTACTCCACTGTCAACATCAAAATGTAGCGTAAGTAAGTGAGGCAAGTAGAACACCATAAAGCCATTGTGACATGATATCACAATAGCAGCTTTACTGCAGATTTTATGATTAAGAATGGTTTACAGCTACTCAAGCATTTTCATTTATTTATTCTGGTAGGCTGATCACAAAGAAACACACGCTGGACTCATTACTCACCGGCTTGTGCACGCAATTCCTCCCTCACCCCCTCAAGGAAGGCCCGCTCCTGGCGCCTCAGCAGTCGCCCCCTTTTCCTGAGATCCTCAACCTGGATAATAGAGAGAGAGAAAGAACAGAGAGGGAGGGATATGATGAGTGCCATCTAGCACTATGGCATAACATGTTTACTTAAGTATTGACCTCTATAAGCACATAAAAATGGAGTACACTGCCCTCCAAGAGCCCCTATCCGCTTTGCTGTCTGCCTCCACCCCCTTCTGCCACATGTTTTACATGAATTTATTCACGTACTCCAGCATTTCCCCTTTCTGTGCTGGAGGCATCGCTATCTCTCTACTGTACCTGGGACAGTGGGGGGGGGGGGGGGGGGGGGGGTGTGTGTGAGGTGATATGGACAGCATCACAAGGAGGAGGTGGGATTGAACTCACAACCCCAGGGTGCTGAGGCTGTAGCCTATCAGCACTGCCCCACATTACAGCATGTCCTGGTGAGCTTACAATCATGCAGCAGGGGCAATAAAATAGTTTGGTCAGAAGGAGCAGCGTGGCTTGAAACCCCTGACGTCAGGGTACTGACGCTGTCACTTTAAATGTCATGCCACTATCTCCCTAGACCAGCAGATTGATACAGGAGTGTTTAAGGTATTTGAAATGACATAGCAGCACTTTGGGAAAGTTGATGTCAAGATGTTTCGATTACAAATGTGAAGCTTGTGACCCAAAAATTAGTTGTGTGCATGTTGTGAATGGAATAGATGCCTTCTAGGAGCTGAATTTGTCATTTGAAATCCTACTACTGCTCCTTTGGGATGTGCTTTAATTTCAGTATTCAATGTAAAAGATTTATTATGCACAATTGTAGTTTTTAAAAGGAATCAAAATTTACCCACAAAAACATGAACAATTTGATTGAGACAGGTTTCCATCATTACATTTTACATGATTATTTGTGAGGGCCTGACTTGGAATACTTACTTCCCTGGGACAGGAGGCTCTGCGATTGTACCGCCGGGTCAGGCGGCTCCATGACTCCCTGAATTGCAGGTATGACCTGCGATGGCCAGGCACTACAAAATAGTGGTGCTCCCGGGAGAGAAACAGCCTGGCTAGCAGCCTGGTGTCCTGTGTGGTAAAATTTGGCTGTCTTCTGGCAGCCATTTTAGGAGAAATAACTGCGTATGAAGAACGGGCGATTCTATGACGTCACAACGCATAAAAACGCGATGACGTGTTTGTGCCGCTTGGGCGTGCTTGCAGCAGCCGCTCCGCGCTACATCAACACTATAGATTACATCCTAAACCACGCCGATATAGCTGTTATACAAAAAAGTACAGCAGAACGCTTAGAAGCTTACCATGTAAACCTAATGAAACACAATGACAATTTGTAAATTAAATAAATGAAGATTGGGAAGTGAGGTTCACATATTTTAGCTTAGCTATGCATGGGTGGGTGGAAAAACAAAATCATATTCTGTCTTTGGTAACCTTAGTCAGGACTTGAACCCCTGACCTTTGGGGAAGATACAAGCAGTGCTTTTAAGCACTGAGCTATGTTGGGGACTTGGGAATGGGAGTCTCCAGAAATGGCTTTAGGTACAAGCTTAGAAGCTTACCATGTAAACCTAATGAAACTTCACCTCCCCCCCCAAACACAATGACGTTATAAATTAAATAAATGAAGAGGTTCACATGCTTAGCTATGCATGTTTGGGTGGGTGGAAAAAAAAAATATTATGCCTTTGGTAACCTTAGTCAGGACTTGAACCCCTGACCTTTGCAACATACATGCAGTGCTTTTAAGCACTGAGCTATGTTGGGGACTTGGGAATGGAAGTCTCCAGAAATGGCTTTAGGTACAAGATTTGACAAGGGGTAATCATTGCAAGTATCTACAGGTGTATTTGATCTGAGAACACCCAATGAACGTCCAAAACGATTTTAAAATTCTAACGGCTTCTATAATGTCAGATGCTACTTTATGGTTAGGGTTAGGGCTACAGTTAAGTAGCTCGGTAGCTCAGTTAGTAAACATGCTGTACCAGTTATCCATAAGTTGTGAGTTCAACTCCCAGCTTGTCTTTTACTTGATTATAACATGAGGGGTTTATGCTGCAGGAGTGTGTTGTTGGGGTGTTGCAGGGGTGTATAGGATGACAGAGAATAGTCACTTGCATTTTCTACAATGCATTTGAATTTCTTAAGATGAAACCTTAGTGAGCCGGGGAGGAAGGTCCCCGCAGCCTCGCACCTCAGATGAAAAGGTTAATTTTTGAGCGATCTGGGACAGTCTTCAGCGACTCAGAGCCCTCCTCCCGGCTGGCCAGAAGGAGGAAGCTTTGGCGGTGGTGATTTTGGTGGTGAGGGAGGGAGGGAGGGAGGGGGGGAGTCACCTGGCTGCTGCATCTGCACTCCTGCTGGCCACAGACCTACTGATCACAGAGCAGAGATCACAGAAGCACGCAGGTATGTGCGCATGTGTGGCTAGGGTTTATATATATACACGTATCGCATCTAAGTTTCATCACAAACACATTAGCAAGACTATACACAATACATTACAAAGTTGAGCTTGGGTTTGATAAAATAAACAGCATAATTTTGACTCTGTATTACATTTATTGAACCATACTTAAGAATATGGGTGTTGCATCCGTGACAACAGTGCTTTACACCATTGAGCTGCCAGTCTTTTGCCTCAACTGACTGTGATATGATAGCTAAGTAGAGTATACTTTAGCACATTACTAAGGTATGCTATGACAGGGGAATTAGAGACACAGGTGTAGGTCAGTGAGTAAAAGCACTATATCGATCATCTGTAGGTTGTGAGTTCAAGTCCCGGCTTGTCTTTTACTTGTGGTATATCTACCTTCCAGGTGCACCTTGATGATGTCACAATGAGATCAGCATTGTGCTGCTTGCTATTTCCTCTTCCTGTGAACTGGAAGCCACATTCAGGTTGAATCTGTGTTTTGATTGTGTTTCTTGTTGTGAAGAATGAGCTGATAGTAGGAATGTTTTAAGACCAGGAGAGTGTTCTTTGGAGCAAGATATCACTTCTAAACTATCCTCTCTGAAATAATGTCTCTGGCAAATCGAGAGAAAGCTTATTGGATGACTTAGGGTGCCTTTCCTGCCAGTCTTTGTGGAAGTTAAACGAAGTTTATAAAAAGTCTATATGGTGTTCAAAGTCCTATCCTTTCCACTTCTAATAGGAGGTGAGTATGACATTCCTGTATAGCTTTCTGTGTAGCACACATCTACTGGTTCCCACCTTCCATTACTGATAATGTAAGTTCAACACCCACTCGGTACGTTTCATTTTCTAGTTTTCCTTTGAAACATAACATATTTCTTTTCCTTGTATTAATGGTAAATTGTACAATTCTGATACAGTGTTTTAGTTATGTTTTTCATCATCCTATACTTATCAATGCTGAATGTGTGATAATAAAGAGTATATATAAAGTATAATTTTTAAAAAAAACAAATAACAAAAAACAAACCCGTACTCAGGTCTATCACGGGTCCATTAGAGACGGTTCAGAAACCTGCGTCTATTTTGCGCACGTCTATTTTGAGGGACGTCTATTTTGCGCGACGAGGGACGTCTATTTTGCGCACGTCTATTTCGCGGGACGTCTATCTCACGCCTAAATATAGTTAATTGGTATTTACGTTTACCGGACGTCCAAAGCACGCCTAAGTTAAACGTACTAATAGAGAATTTAGGCCTATGTGTATCCCTCACAAAATAAGGTGATACCCTCTTTTTATCAAACTAACTTAGTATTGTGTAGGACTGGTGGAGTTAAATATATAATTTATAAAACTAACTATACTCCCCGCATATCTTTTCCCTGGTGGTCCAGCGGTGTATCTTGCACTGAGCCCCTCCTGCCGATGTCAGTGGTCAGAAGCCAGCAGTGCACCTGGGCCGGCACGTGCAGGAGCAAGTTTTTGGAACTCCTGCAGGGCCCTAAGCAGATTTCTGAATGGCTGCCATGAGAACCGCAAGTCCCATGAGAACTGGCGGCAGTGTTTCAGTGAGCGGCGCAGGGCAGTGCAGGAGTTCCAAAACTCACTCCTGCACGTGCCAGCCCAGGTGTGCTGCTGGCTTCTGACCACTAACATCAGCAGGAGGGGCTCAGTGCGGGATACACTGCAGGACCACCAGGGAAAAGGTACGTGGGGAGGGGTATAAAATAGTTAGTATGGGCTGGGATGGGAGATGGGGAAAACGCGTCATAAGTTGCATAGTCACAAATCTTGAATGTAAACAAGGACTAAATCAACAAAATAACAAAATTCCAGTGATCTAGAATATGCCGATATGGGGTATCAGATTGAAGTAAAAATACCTCAAAGGTCTGTCAATTCTTCATTCATCCCCTATATCTTTATCAAAGTGATATTTTTTGTGCTTTTTTTGCGTTCATTTTTTATATATACTTTTATACTTAAATGCAATTTTCAACTGTTCAATATAAATTATGTAGTAAAAGGTAACTTAGCTTCTTTCAATTAGTTATTTAGATCATGTTGTGTTGGATATACTTTCTCCAGCGTTCAAATAGAGCGCTCCCCTCTGCCAACGCGTTTCGCCGATCTTTATCAAGGCATGGGGCACTAGGGAAAACACACAAAACATGCTATTTAAAACCCTACCAGCAAAAAACTTGAAAGTTACTGTTCAGTTACTATATTGAAAAGCATTATATCAAACACATACCTGTATGTGTATCATTAAATGTTCCTAACTATTGTGACAAGCTGTATCCGAAAGATGGCCGTGGCGTCTTTCCACTCACTGAAATAGTCACTACCCCTGACGTCATGTCCGCAAGTTAATAACTAAGGTCAACTTGGGCTAGCCAATCAGCTGTTTCATTTAAACCCTCCGGGGCCATGGAGTTCAACATGAACATCCAACGAAGTTCTTTTAAATTAAGGTTTTTCTACATTACCTCCCTCCCACCCTACTGTAATACTATCAAGCACTCTCCATTTCAGATCTTTTAAAGTGTGGCCACACAATTTCCAATGTCGTACCAGCGGGGATGTTTAATTACGGGTGTGAACCCGGGATTTATGCTCTGTTAGTCTTAATTTTATAGATCTTAAAGTACGACCCACATAAAGTTTGGGACATGGGCATTGAATGCAATAAATGACCTGACTAGAATTACAGTTTGTTAAAGCTCTAGAGCGATAAGAGGCCCCAGTGATGGGATGAGTCCATAGTTCACCAGGGATCGTAAATGGGCACCATTGACAACGTCCACAAGGAAGGTGACAGCCTTCAATCTTAGGAGTCGGGTTTCTGATAATGCTATGGTTAACATATTCACCTATGTTTTTCTGTCTTTTATAAGAACAGATCGGATGATTTTCAAGCAAGGGAATAGCTAACCTGGCTACATGCCAATGTTTAGTAATGATCTGGGATATCTTAAGAGCCAACATTGGCATGTAGCCAGGTTAGCTATTCCCTTGCTTGAAAATCATCCGATCTGTTCTTATAAAAGACAGAAAAACATAGGTGAATACGTTAACCATAGCATTATCAGAAACCCGACTCTTAAGATTGAAGGCTGTCACCTTCCTTGTGGACGTTGTCAATGGTGCCCATTTACGATCCCTGGTGAACTATGGACTCATCCCATCACTGGGGCCTCTTATCGCTCTAGAGCTTTAACAAACTGTAATTCTAGTCAGGTCATTTATTGCATTCAATGCCCATGTCCCAAACTTTATGTGGGTTGTACTTTAAGATCTATAAAATTAAGACTAACAGAGCATAAATCCCGGGTTCACACCCGTAATGAAACATCCCCGCTGGTACGACATTGGAAATTGTGTGGCCACACTTTAAAAGATCTGAAATGGAGAGTGCTTGATAGTATTACAGTAGGGTGGGAGGGAGGTAATGTAGGAAAAAACCTTAATTTAAAAGAACTTCGTTGGATGTTCATGTTGAACTCCATGGCCCCGGAGGGTTTAAATGAAACAGCTGATTGGCTAGCCCAAGTTGACCTTAGTTATTAACTTGCGGACATGACGTCAGGGGTAGTGACTATTTCAGTGAGTGGAAAGACGCCGCGGCCATCTTTCGGATACCGCTTGTCACAATAGTTAGGAACATTTAATGATACAGGTATGTGTTTGATATAATGCTTTTCAATATAGTAACTGAACAGTAACTTTCAAGTTTTTTACTGATAGGGTTTTAAATAGCATGTTTTGTGTGTTTTCCCTAGTGCCCCATGCCTTGATAAAGATCGGCGAAACGCGTTGGCAGAGAACATAAGAACATAAGAAGTTGCCTCCACTGGGTCAGACCAGAGGTCCATCCTGCCCAGCAGTCCGCTCCCGCGGCGGCCCATCGGGTCCGCGACCTGTGAAGTGGTTTCTGACCACTTCTACAACCTACCTCCAGTTCTATCTGTACCCTTCTATCCCCTTATCCTCCAGGAACTATCCAAACCTTCCTTGAACCCCTGTACAGAGTTCTGGCTTATCACCTCCTCCGGAAGCTTGTTCCATGTGTCCACCACCCTCTGGGTAAAAAAGAACTTCCTAGCTTTTGTTCTAAACCTGTCCCCTTTCAATTTCTCCGAGTGGACAGGTTTAGAACAAATGCTAGGAAGTTCTTTTTTACCCAGAGGGTGGTGGACACATGGAACAAGCTTCCGGAGGAGGTGATAAGCCAGAACTCTGTACAGGGGTTCAAGGAAGGTTTGGATAGGTTCCTGGAGGATAAGGGGATAGAGGGGTACAGATAGAACTGGAGGTAGGTTATAGAAGTGGTCAGAAACCACTTCACAGGTCGCAGACCTGAGGGGAGCGCTCTATTTGAACGCTGGAGAAAGTATATCCAACACAACATGATCTAAATCAGTGGTTCCCAACCCTGTCCTGGAGGAACACCAGGCCAATTGGGTTTTCAGGCTAGCCCTAATGAATATGCATGAAGCAAATTTGCATGCCTATCACTTCCATCATATGCAAATCTCTCTCATGCATATTCATTAGGGCTAGCCTGAAAACCCGATTGGCCTGGTGTTCCTCCAGGACAGGGTTGGGAATCACTGATCTAAATAACTAATTGAAAGAAGCTAAGTTACCTTTTACTACATAATTTATATTGAACAGTTGAAAATTGCATTTAAGTATAAAAGTATATATAAAAAATGAACGCAAAAAAAGCACAAAAAATATCACTTTGATAAAGATATAGGGGATGAATGAAGAATTGACAGACCTTTGAGGTATTTTTACTTCAATTGGTCAATCTGACACCCCATATCGGCATATTCTAGATCACTGGAATTTTGTTATTTTGTTGATAAGTTGCATAGGTCATAAGTTGTTGAGGACCTGTATAAAACATTATATGTGCTCTGAGGGTAGCCTTGAAAGCATCCCATAGTATAACAGCAGATGAAACAGTACCTGTGTTTAATTTAAAGAATTCTTCACTCATTACATCTGTTTCCTTAATGACATTTTCATCCTTCAGAAGTCTATTATTAAATCTCCATAATGGAGGATTTGAGATTGAGGAACTTATTAGTAGGTCCATAGTTATACTAGCATGATCTGAAATTAGAATACTGTCAATTGTCGTTGAAACTGCATCTGATACCAGTCGTTTAGATATTAAGAGCATATCTATTCATGAGAAAGATTGATGAACTTGAGAGCAGAAAGAGAATTCCAGATTTGTGGGGTGAAGTATTCTCCATATACCCACTAACTCATGTTCATCCATCATATTATGTAATTCTTTGTATTTCCTGTCTAATAACAAATCAGACACAGCATTAAAATCACCAGCAATTATTAGGTTGTCAGAAGCTTTAGATATACCATCAATTCTTAGCATATCAAAAAATTCTTTACAATTAATAGAGTGAGCATACACATTTTTATGATTCAATATTTAATCTGATTGATAGTGAAATGTACAATAATCCATCTGTCATCAATGTCCATCTGTCATCATGTTTCTATGTTTCTATCAAAGAGAGAAAGAAATAATGGTTACTGCAGATGGGCAGACTAGATGGGCCATTTGGCCTTTATCTGCCATCTTGTTTCTATAATCATCAATTAGCAAGTTAGCTGTTTTGTTGATAATTATTGCAACTTCCCTCTTTTTTCAGTAGCAGTTGTCCTAGCATTTTTTGTGGCAGCTGCTTGGTTTCACAATGGGAGGAAGGCAGTTGCACAGAATTCCCCCAGGAACAGAGTCTTTGGAGTTAAGAGTGGAGGAGGGGGGAAGAAGTTCTCTAATTAGGTTTTGGGAGGTTTGGTGGAACTACTTCTAGGTCCTGATGGGGACCCTTAATTTTCCTTGGGTTTGTCTTTTATCACAACCCTCAAGGCATGGGATCTATCCACCCAAATGATCAGCTTGAATTAGACCCCTCCTGAAATCCCAACCGGATTTTATTTCTCAACAGTGTCCTTTTCAATTGCAGTACCTGTTCCTAAAACAAGCTTAAGAATGCAGGCATTTCCTCACAGCAAACAAAAGGAAACCCCACAAAAATAGTCTTTTCTTCTTTTAACAAAAAAATAATAATAATAAGACTTGCCTTCAGGCCTGCTTCCCTGTAGGGTCACAACAGAATCTTTACAATTTGATTTGGACACCAAACTTGGAGAACTTAAAAGCAGTTTAGATACAGATACATTTGATAAAGAACTGGCGGATACACAGAAAAAAAATCAATTATTTTCAATCAAATTTACAAGAAAATAAAATTAAGAAATTTAAGAGAGATGAGGATGACTATGCCAAAAAAACAGTTTATCCTTGGTTGTCAAATTCCTCCAAACAAAAACGCAGAGAATTTGACTCTTCAGATCCTTCAGAAGGTGGCTCTGTATCCAACTCAGACGAGGATTTTTTAGACCGAGACAACTCTGCAGGTTCAGGACAGAACAGAACCCAAGGCAAACAGAGGGGACGCAACACCAGGTGCCTAATGACTCGTGCACAACGCGACAAATCAAAGAATACTACCAGCAAGACCAGGAACAAATAGTTTTTAATTTATCTTCATATGAGTTGAGTCAAGTTGAAACCTCTGTATTGTCTCGTGGACTTACTTTTGTCCCTGTCCAACCTTTACAAACGTTTAAACTCAGGACTGATGTTGAAAAATTATTTAGGAAACTTCATCTCAAAGAATACTTTGCTCAACACTCTTTTGACAACGTTGATGATTCTGTCATTCGGAGGACATCCACTTGGTCTCCTCCTACGTCTCCCAGTCCTTATTTGATGTTATATAAAGAATTAGTTACAAGAGATGTCAGGAAATTCATCCACAGAAAGAAAAAATTATATCAACCTTACAATCTCTCTAAAGAAGAATTTTTTGCTTTAACTAATTTAAGAAATAATCAACAGATATGTATCTGCAAGGCAGACAAAGGCGGTGGAGTAGTAGTTCTTGACATAGACACATATAAAGCGGAGGTGATCCGGTTATTAAATGTTTCAACTGATTATCGTGAACTTGAGGAAGATCCTACTCCCCAATTTGGCTTTGGAGATTCAACATTTAACCTCTTCAGCTTTAGAACAAGGTCAGTTGACCAAGAAAGAATTTGACTATTTGAACAATCCAGATCCTAAAGTTCCAACTTTTTATATTCTACCCAAGATCCATAAAGATCCGCATAACCCTCCGGGACGACCTATCATATCCAGCAGGGGCTCTCTTTTAGAGCCCTTATCTTCTTTTGTGGATTTATTTTTGCGTTCTATTGTATCAAAAGGTTTTTCCTACTTACGGGATTCTTCTTAATTTTTAGTTGTTATCTGAAATTACTGATCTCACAGATATTACTTTTTTTGTTACTTTTGATGTTAAATCATTCTATACCATTATCCCCCAGGATGAAGTCATTGTCATCATTAAGGAGTTTTTTCAAGACAACATGAACAGCAGTAGGATCTCTATAGATTTGGTGATAACTTTGCTGTCTCTCGCTATGCGTAGGAACTACTTTAGATTTTTGAACAGATTTTTCCAACAGATTTCAGGGGTGGCCATGGGGGCCACCATGGCCCCATCGGTGGCTAATCTGTTCATGCAAAAGTTTGAAAACCTGTGGATTGTTGATAACCCTTTCTCTACTCTGATCCTCACTTGGTTATGTTTTATTGACGATATTTTTGTCATTTGGAAAGGCACAAGAGAGGAGCTGGACACCTTTCATCTATGGTTAAATTTGAGACATCCTGCTGTTGAATTTAGTTTGACATGTCACCCACACCAGATTTCTTTTTTGGACGTTTTAGTCATCAGAGAATATAATTCCATCAAAACTACTGTGTTCAGGAAGACCACGGATAGGAATACATTTCTGGATTTCTCCAGTAATCACCCTGGCCCTTTAAAACGGAGTTTACCCACCTCTCAATTTTTTCGTTATTGTTGCCTTTGTTCAGACATGAGTGATTACAAGTTTAAGAGTAAACAACTGTACAGGAGGTTAAAAAGAAGGGGCTATCCTACACAGATTTTGAAAAAAGCTTACAAGAGGGCCAAATTCCTAAATAAGGACCTACTGTTTACCCCAACAAATAGGAGTAGTGAAGAAAACTTAGTGACTTGCATTTTACAATATTCACCAGGTATCAATGAAGTCACCAGGATACTTAGGCGGCATTGGGAGATTATGGAGTTACATTCTACTTTTACTGACACCCACTTTCGGATTGCATTTACAAGGCAGAAGAACTTTAAGGAACTTTTAAGCCCTTCAGATCTAAGCAAATCATATGGACCTCAAATGTCTCTTACTGGTCACCGTAGATGCGACAAATGTTCTATTTGTCAAGTTACCTTAGAACTCACCAACAATTTTGTACATCCATGTACGGGACAAATTTTTAAGCTTAAACATCTGACTACCTGTACATCGACTTTTGTTGTATATGTGTTCATATGTCCATGTCCGAAACTTTATGTAGGACAAACTACACATTTATTCAAAACACGAGTCACAGAACACAAGAGTTGCATCTGTAACAATAGATTACAGGCTCCTATGGTGACATACTGTTTGGAATACAACCATACATTCCTTGATCTACGCTGCTATGCCATTGACCACATTGCAGATAACTTGACTAACAGATCTCAACGGCTTTTACAAGCAGAGCAGTTTTGGATCCATAGGTTAAACTGTGAGGAACCTGTTGGTCTGAATGTTAGGTCTGATTGGAACACTGCGTTTTAACTTTTTGTTTTTCAACATCATTGCAACATTTTCTTAATGTTCCTTTAACATTACTTTATCATTCTCCTTTGTGGGGTGCAACTTTTGAATGGAACATTGTCAGTACATTTTCTTTTTTGGAAGATATTAAAAATACATATATATATATATATATTTTTTTTTTTAAATACTTAAAATTATTTTTTTAAAAACAATAAAACAATATGAGAAATCAATAAAAACAATTATAAAAGGCAAAACTGAAAAGAAAAAGGAAATAATTTATTTAGAATTTTAAAGTTTAGTAATGTTTGCTACTTTTTTTGTAGGGCTCCATTAAAGATAAGAACACCATATCACCACATCGGAGAGAGTTGTTTTGTGTCAGCTAACGTTCACCCTCTCTTGCTTTATCATGTATCATATATCATGTCTAATTTTTTCAAAAAAAAATATATTTTTCCAGGTTATTATCAGCATATTTTAGCCGATCTGTCACTTCCGGTGCTGACGTATGCTTACGTCACTGCACCGGAAGGATTTAATCTGGTTTGTTTGTTATGCCGCCATCTTTGGATCTTTGAGACGCGGTCGGCGTCCGAATGAGAGGTATGTTGCCGGTCCTATGACGTAGTTCTATGAAAACTCAAAAGATAAATACTGGTTTTATATGTTTTAATTCTGATTTGAGTGTTCTGTGTTTTGCAGTGCGATAGGACATGTTACACCCTGAGGCAGCTTAATAGTGAAACGCTGGCCATCGTTGGTGTACCGATCCTTAAGAAAGAAAGATAAGTTGTTTTTTTCTTCTATTTCACTCAATTTTTCAAAGCAATTACCAACATAGTACATTGCTTGGACCATCTTTAACAGGAGGTTTTGAGCCAGTGAAGTGACCGCTCGAACACTAATATTCCACCATTGTGGAGGTGGGCGGGCCCCTGTCTGAGGCTTTTTCATCCGTCAAGACTGGTCTTTTGCTTGTGCTTTATTACCGTTATACCATCTTTGTATTCCATCTTTGTGAAAGTGTTTTGTTTATTACTAGTATTTTTCACAATATCTGAGTGTTTTTTGCTAGTAACTCAGTTACCGACAGGTCTGCAGGAGTGGGGTTTGCCAATAGTAAAACCCGATTCAAAATAGCCAAGCAATTGTTAGTGAATCAATCGCTTGGTTATTTTGCATGGGGTTTTGCTAATTTGCATGGGAGGGTCAGGATCGGATCGCTACAGGCTTTAGTGAATGGGGTTGGAGGGAAATTTGGTCGCAAAGGGCTTGCAAACCGATCGGTACATGATAGGTTTGCTTAGTGAATCTAGCCCATAGTTTCCCCAAGCTTTTATTCAATAAGCTTGTCTTCAGGTAAACAGGAGCTATCAGGTTCCATTTCATAATCAAGTGTGCACTTTTCTTCTGGCATTTCAACATCAAAAATATGGTTACCTTCAGAAGAGTGCTTATAAGCTTCAGTCCTGAGTGTTTCTCCCTGTTGCGTGTGGGAAATGCTGGTTTCTGTCCCTTGGATTGCACCGGTCTGCCTCTTTCCAAGGCTGAAGGTTGGTGGTTGCCTCCCTGGCCTAGAGCCCACACCCTTTTCTCTAGCCCTGTGCTGATTGTCTCTAGGAACTGTGGTTCTCTGGTGCTTTGCTAATGAGCCTGGATAGCTTCCCTGCTGACTAGTCCTGCCCCCAGCAGAGCTGATTGCAGGAGCTAATCCCTTTGTGGGTTTTGCTATTATCGGCCTGGTGCCTACTGGTACTTGTAGTTCTTTGCCTTTAGCATTTTCTACACTAGAACTAGGCAAGTATAATTGGGTCACTTTGGGGCTGCCTTTCACAATTTCCCTAACCTGTCTGCTTCTAGAAGCAGGTTTAGAGATATTTTTAGAGCACTTCAGGGTTTCTTCCGGCATGACAGGACTCTCCCTGTTACAATATATTGGCGACTAAATATCTGTACCTTTCTGTGCTCTTGAATAAAAATTGCTTAAACTTGAAGAACATATAATCTACATACCTAAGTAAGAACATAAGAATAGCCTTACTGGGTCAGACCAATGGTCCATCAAGCCCAGTAGCCCGTTCTGGCGGTGGCCAATCCAGGTCATTAGTACCTGGCCAAAACCCAAGGTATAGCAAAATTCCATGCTACCGATACAGAGTAAGCAGTGGCTTCCCCCGTGTCTTTTTCAATAACAGACTATGGACTTTTCCTCCAGGAACTTATCCAAACCTTTCTTAAAACCAGTTGCGCTATCCGCTCTTACCACATCCTCTGGCAACGTGTTCCAGAGCTTAACTATTCTCTGAGTGGAAAAAAATTTCCTCCAATTGTTTTTAAAAGTATTTCCCTGTAACTTCATCGAGTGTCCCCTAGTCTTTGTAATTTTTGACGGAGTAAAAAATTGATCCACTTATACCCATTCTACTCCACTCAGGATTTTGTAGATTTCAATCATATCTCACCTCAGCCGTCTCTTTTCCAAGCTGAAGAGCCCTAACCATTTTAGTCTTTTCTCATACGAGAGGCGTCCTATCCCCTTTACCATCTTGGTTGCTCTTCTTTGAACCTTTTCTAGCACCACTATATCTTTCTTAAAATAAGGAAACCAGAATTGAACGCAATACACCAGATGAGGTCGCACCATGGAGCGATACAGGGGCATTATAACATTCTTAGTCTTCTTAATCCTTTTTAAATAATTCCTAGCATCCTATTTGCTTTTTTGGCTGCTGCCGCATATTGGGCTGAAGATTTCATCCTATTGTCTATGATGACACTCAGATCCTTTTCTTGGGTGCTAACCCCCAAGGTGAACCCTAGCATCCGGTAATTGTGATTCAGATTATTCTTCCGAATGTGCATTACTTTGCATTTGTCCACATTAAATTTCATCTTCCACTTGGACGCCCAGTCTTCCAATTTCCTAAGGTCCGCTTGCAATTTTTCACAATCCGCATACATTTTAACAACTTTGAACAGTTTAGTGTCATCTGCAAATTTAATCACCTCACTCATCATTCCAATTTCCAGATCATTTATAACTAAGTTCAATAGCACGGGTCTCAAACTCCACCCATGTGAGCATCCCCCTGCAAAGTACATACCATCGCATCTTGGCATATACTTACTGAATAGCATGTTGCCAGAAAATAGTCCTTTATGCACAGCTATCCACATACATGTTTAAATGACTAGAATCCTCCAAATACAGAACACTGTGGGGTTGGTCTACGTCACAAAGACGGTCCTACCTACCACAGAAATGGACCTGGGTACCACAGAAGAACAGATATGTGGTACCAGTTCCTGGACTCCAAGAGTTTAAAATCGCAAAGTTTATTGGTATATAAAACAAATAAAATATCAGAAAAACTGTAATAATAATACTGCATCAACAATGACCAGACCCAGCATCTATGCATATTCCTACCACCTTACAGAATTATCCTCTAAGTGTAAACATGCAGTAAGAAATCAGAGGTGGGAGCTTAGGAGTGGTCAGTGGCATAATAAGGGGGGGAGGGCAGTCTGCCCCTGGCGTCATGTTGGTGGGGGGCACTGACACCCCTTCTCCTCTCCACCCCATCTCTTCCCACTCCTTCTCTCACCCTGCGCATGCACCCCCTTCCCTTCCCCATACCTCTGCTTATCAATTATGGGGCGAATAGGAGTGACATCAGGGAGAGAGCCGACAGACTCACAAAGAGCACGTTGAAGTTCTTTCTTGTTGCTTGCAGCAGTGAACAACTAGAGGTACAGGGGAAGGGAAAAGGAAAGGAGCGGGATGGGGGTGGAGATGAGGGGAGGGGTGCCACTGCCCCAGGCATCTCTCACCCTCGGAACGCCACTAGGGGTGGTCTGGCCCCAACCTAAATGGAGGTTTACTGATGGAGTAAATGCCCTTTGTTATTATAAACACTATGGGGTTCATAATTTTAAAAAAAAAGTCTAAAAAGTGTCCTAAATGGCAACTTGGACGATCAAAAAGCCTGATTGTCCAAGTACCCATAAACAAAGCTGGTTTTTAGATGTATCTAAAACCAGCTTAGGCCTTTCCCCTGCCTCTAAACGCACAGAGAGAAAAGAGGCGTGTTTAGAGGAGGGGAAGGGGTGGGCAGTGGGGCGGGGAGGTTGGGCCGACCTACTCCTAGGCGTGCAGCAGGTATAACCAAAACCATAGGCAGGTTGCCTAGTCAGCACTTATACCTTTTTGACTTAGACGAAGTCAAACCAGGTCTAAGTGCCGAAAAAGGGGCCGCTGAGCTGATGGCCACTAGCGCGATCAGTTCAGCGGCCCGGCAACCTACCCACCCACCCACCGCAGCAGGAGAGATGGCTCATCTCCCCTACAGCGATGCTATCACTCCTCTACCCGAACAGCCGCGACCCGCGGCAGGAGAGATGCCCTATCTCTCCTGCCGCGGGTCGCGGCAGTTCGGGTAGAGGAGTGATGGCATCGCAGTAGGGGAGATGAGGCATCTCTCCTGCCGCGATACATCACCCCCACACACACACGCACACACATCAGGGCAAGAGGGAGCCCAAGCCCTCCTGCCCCGGGCACCCGCGGCACCCCCCGACGACAACGGGGCAAGAGGGAGCCCAAGCCCTCTTGCCCCGGCGATCGTGCCCCCCTTAGGCTCCTCCAGTGGGTGGGGCCTAAGGCTCCCGGGCCTATTCTGATTGGCCCAGGCACCTCAGGCCCCACCAGTGGGCGGGATTTCTGCCGCCTGGGCCAATCTGGCCCATTCTGGACCCGGCTTGGCACCCGTCTGTCCGGCCAACGTTGAAGGTACGGTGAAGGGGGGGATGGGGGTGGGGGTGGGGGTGGTGGGGTTGTGGGGTCGGCCGGGGGGGTCGCAGGTCGGCGGGGAGGGGCCGATTGGGGGTTCGGGGGGAATCGTTGGGGGAGGGGGGTTGCGTCGAGGGCAGGAGTGCCTGAGATCCCTCCTACCTGTATTGTAGTGGGGGGGTGGGGGTAGGGGGTCGCCGGGGCCAGGAGGGCTTGTGCTCCCTCCTGGCCATATCGAGTCGGGGTGGTCGCTGGGGTCAGGAGAGCTTGGGCTCCCTTCTGGCCATATCGAGTCAGGGGGGGTCGCCGGGACCAGGAAGGCTTGGGCTCCCTCCTGGCCATATCAAGTTGGGCGGGGTCACCGAGGCCAGGAGGGCTTGGGCTCCCTCCTGGCCATATCGAGTTGGGGGGGGTCATCGGGACCAGGAAGGCTTGGGCTCCCTCCTGGCCCAATCGTACTTGGTGGGGGAAGGGCACGATCGCTGGGGCAGGAGGGCTTGGGCTCCCTCTTGCCCCGATATCGTCGGAGGTGCCATGACTGCCGCGGGGCAAGAGGGCTTGGGTTCCCTCCTGCCCCGATGTTGTGTGTGTGTGTGTGGGAGGGGGGGGGGTTTGGTGTGGATTCTGTAACTGGTGTTGTTTTTGACAGACACCAGTTACAAAATCCAGTTTTTAGGCAAAGGACTGGCTCCTCCTTTGCCTAAAAGCCCTTGTGTTGGACGTTTTGGGCTTATGCGTTTTTTTGGTTCATTATGGGGTATAAGTGTAGACGTCGTGGGGGTGTATTTGTAGACGTAGTGGTTGGCTGGGCGTTTAAACAGCTGAATGTAGAGGCAGGTCATTATCAAAACAAGGACGTTTGTTTTGGTTATGGACACTTTCCCTGCTTCTGCTTTCAACGCTTAAGGCCTTAGGCCAAAAAGGGACTTAGATGTTTTTTTTTATTATGCCCCTCCACGGTTATTATAGAACTGTGATAAACCTAATATATAGAGGGATACAATCGTGTATGTCCAAAACAAATAAATCTAAAATGCATTGTACTCTCAGTTTAGTAGAAGGGCCTCATTCATACCACATCAAAAATATCACGGACACAAAAAATAAATACAAAAATGGAGAAAATCAAACCTCATACACAGGCAGCCGGGACTACACAAGCCGGGACTAAGCCACCTGTATCATCACTGGTTTGAAAAAAAACTCCGCACAGATATATAAATATACTTTCATTTCATTTCATTCATTTCAAAAAAGTTTTCTTTTTAAAGTTCACTTAGTCTCGTGCATCGTGATGTGTGAATAGAAATCCAATCTATCTAAAACAATTGTAAGGGCAACAGCTTAGTCTCCAAAGAGTTCTTGATATCGTGGAACAAGCAAAATTGTCAGATATAAAAGAGATTTATCTCAAACTGCCTTAGCAAACATCTTTCGTCCAATATCTGGCTTCCTGACAGAAAGTCCTTCTGTTTCGCTTCAACAGGCTACTTCAAGAGATCAGTTTTCAATATTCAATCATCTCCACGCTCTCACGTAACACAGAAGTGGAACTAACTCCTCTCGAGATGGCTACAGGACTGAGAGATGCGCCCAGCTCATTCAAAAAGGGAGAAGGAGCCAGGCGTCATGATGTCATCACAAACGTGATGCGTGATTCGCTAAGCAACAGACTAAACCAGGAGTAGAAACATTACTTTTCTTTAGGTCATCGTGACAGTAAAACATCTCAAACATGAAACAAGTGTTGCATCTAGACTCTAGCAGAGAGACCAGCACACCTATTGGCAGCCAAAGAAGATCTTATATTAAATTTAAAAGAACGGTTGCCATTCATAGGTAGTGTTCAGTCCCAGAGGGTCTATCGTTTGCAAGCGGTTAATCCACTGCTGCTCCTTTATAGAGCTGTACCAAACAGCATATTGTACCATTTGACTGAATATAAATAAATGAAAAATATTCAGCCAAAATTGAGCTTTAACATAAATAATAAAAGCAACAATGTGGAATTAGAGATGAAGTGTTTATTTCAGTAGCATTTAGCACAGTAGAGCCCTGCATTACTCATATTCAAATTTAAATCACTATTCTGCGGAACATGAATAATGTATTTGGAGCCATATCAAATACAAATATTCAGTACATCCCTATTAATTCTATTACGATTCAGGAGCAGATAAATGAACAGATGCAGGTAACAGGAAGACATTTAACCTTGATCAGAACAGCTTGAATTTTGGGCTTAAAAGCCCCAGGCACAGTAGACAGCCATTAACTACTAGCAGCAATATTCATGGTGGTATGTTATTTTCAATAGCATGGATTTAAGATATGTGTTTAGTCCACTGGAGGTAACATCCTTTGAGAATCAGAGCAGGAAGTGTCACTTTGTGACTTTACCATTTCAAGATCTCCATTGGATATACACATGAAATTTTTTTCTGGAGATATTTAGATTTTTCCTATAATGTACCTTTTAAAGGGGGAGCCATGTTTTTTTTCTGGTGTAACAAAAATGATAGAGACAGGTGACAAGAAGGATAAAATCCCCGTGCAATCAGTAGGATGGCAAAATGAGGAAAATAACCAACATGAAGAAAGTCCAATCCAATCATAAAGTCTTTAAAGAATGAATGCTGTGTTCATTGGCAAAGGTCCATTATAGAGAAGTAAAGGATTCTCCAAGCATAAAAGTCTTTAGAGAGTACCGTATTTTCTTGCATATAACGCGCGCGTTATACGTGGTTTTTACGTACCGCGCATACCCTTGCGCGTTATACGCGTGAGCGCGTTGTACAAAATTTTTTTTACATAGTTTTCCCCCCCCGACGCCCGATTCATCACCCGGAAGGAGCGCTCGCACTCCCACCCCGAAGGACCGCTCGCACCCCCACAGCCTCCCCCCTCCCCCATGGAGAAGCTGTCTACCTTGTTTCCAGATGCCAGCTCAGCTGCTTCCTCTGCCGGCGGTCCTGCCCCTTCTCAGAGCCCTGTGCTGCGCTGCTTCCTCTTCAGGCGGTCCCGCCCTTTCTCTGACATCAGAGAAAGGGCGGGACCGCCGGATGAGGAAGCAGCGCAGCAGGGCTCAGAGAAGGGGCGGGACCGCCAGCAGAGGAAACAGCTGGGCTCGCTGGCATCCGGAATCAAGGTAGGCAGCTTCTCCATGGGGGAGGGGGGGAGGCTGTGGGGGTGCGAGCGGTCCTGCGGGTGGGGGTGCGAGCGGTCCTTCGGGGTGGGAGTGCGAGCGCTCCTTCCGGGTGATGAATCGGGCATCGGGGGGGGGGGGCATCAGGCTTTCAAGATGGGGACAGGACTTCAAGGGGGACAGGACTTCAAGGGGGACAGGCAGACCTTCAAGGGGAGACAGGACTTCAAGGGGGGACAGGACTTCAAGGGGGACAAGCTGACCTTCAAGGGGGGACAGGACTTCAAGGGGGACAAGCTGACCTTCAAGGGGGGACAGGACTTCAAGGGGGACAGGCAGACCTTCAAGGGGGCACAGGACTTCAAGGGGGGACAGGACTTCAAGGGGGACAGGCAGACCTTAAAGGGGGACAGGACTTCAAGGGGGACAGGCAGACCTTCAAGGGGGGACAGGACTTCAAGGGGGGACAGGACTTCAAGGGGGGACAGGCAGACCTTCAAGGGGGGACAGGACTTCAAGGGGGACAGGCAGACCTTCAAGGGGGGACAGGACTTCAAGGGGGGACAGGACTTCAAGGGGGACAGGCAGACCTTCAAGGGGGGACAGGACTTCAAGGGGGGACAGGACTTCAAGGGGGGAAAGGCAGACCTTCAAGGGGGGACAGGACTTTCAAGGGGGACAGGCAGACCTTCAAGGGGGGACAGGACTTCAAGGGGGGACAGGACTTCAAGGGGGACAGGCAGACCTTCAAGGGGGGACAGGATTTCAAGGGGGGACAGGACTTCAAGGGGGACAGGCAGACCTTCAAGGGGGGACAGGACTTCAAGGGGGACAGGCAGACCTTCAAGGGGGGACAGGACTTCAAGGGGGGACAGGCAGACCTTCAAGGAGGGACAGGACTTCAAGGGGGACAGGCAGACCTTCAAGGGGGGACAGGACTTCAAGGGGGGACAGGACTTCAAGGGGGGACAGGACTTCAAGGGGGACAGGCAGACCGAAGGGAGTGAAAAAGCTATAAAATAAACCCACTAGCGTGTCAATGTGTTGAGAGGAAGAGGTGGTCTGGGAAATTCTGCTGAGAAAACTCCGGGTCCATTTCCACCCCCCAGTTACCCTAGTCCACTCCACTCAACTGGTTCACACACTGAGTGGGTCTTTGGGTGTTGTTCCTGGGATCTCTTTCAGTGGTTTGTCAGTATCTCCTTGTGGTCCAAGGAAGGAAACTTTGTTAACCTTAGCATTGACCTTCAGAATATATTTGTAACAGCGCTGCTTGTGTGGCATTATCGTAGACTATGTAGTGATGGAAAGAAAAAAACAGACCTTTGCACATTTTTGCACTAGGTATATGGTATAAGTATATAGGTATAGGTATTCCTGCACAGCTAAGTCCTTGTGAAGTTACGGTACCTTGTTCTTTCTGTATTTGACATCTAGCAAGGTCTCTGTTTGGAAGGAATGATTTAAGTTATGGTAAAAGCAGATAGCGTTGCTGGTTTTAAAAAGGTTTGGACAAATTCCTGGAGGAAAAGTCCATAGTCTGTTATTAAGACATGGATCAGTAGCAAGGAATGTTGTTATTCTTTGGGTTTTGACCATGTATTTAGTGACCTGGATTGGCTAACATGAGAATGGGCTACAGGGCATGATGGACCATTGGACTGACCCACTTAGGCTATTCTTATGTTCTCATCTGTAGGGGCCTTTGTTTTCACTTCTTATTTTAATGTATCTTTTTCTGGGAACTTATCAGTGTTTTTTATAATGGGAACAAAAATGGACATAGGAGAACTCACGCACCATTCACACACCCTCCACCCAAAAACGTCAAAAGAAAAAAACTGTTCATTCTTATAAACAACCGTATAACTTTTAATCTAGAGTTAGTGAGTATGAATTCAGCAACAAGAACAGAAATCACATGTTCATTCTTATAAAGTATAACATTAACCGGTAGATCAAATGAAGTATCGAGGACAAAATAATCTAAATACAGTTACCATAGTTACGGTAAAGTTGTACGGTAAATAAACAAAGTTTACAGGTTTATTCAGTCATCATCATCACAGTCATCTGAATCCTTGAATCCATCAAAATCTGAATTGTCATCATCATCATTAAATAAAGTGAGCACGGCCTGCAGACGATCCTCGTTTATTTCTGAAGTGATATCGTCATCGTCGTCGTCATCATCGCTGATATCCGTGTTGTTGCCTCCTTCTGCTGCACTGGTAGTAGCCGTAGTGTCATTGGTTTTATAAACAATGCCCGCTTTTTTTAATCCGTTTATAATAGTATTTGGGGTTATTTTGTCCCATGCTGAAGCCACCCACTTGCAGACTTCTGTGAAAGTTGCCCGCTTCAGCCGCCCCGCGGGTGTGTACTCGTGCGTGCCGCTCTGCATCCACTGCTCCCACTCCTTTCTAACAAAAGTCTTGAATGGATGATTCACTGCGATGTCAAGTGGCTGCAGCTTACATATCAGGCCTCCAGGTATCACAGCGATGTGGGCACGAGTAGAATTAATGTAGGCCTGAACATTTTTTTCTTTGTGGGCAGCCATGGCATCAAAAATTAACAAGGATTTTTTTGCAAAGAATCCACCCTGTCTTGCCCTAAAGCATTTATCTATCCACAATCTCATTACGTCGCAGTCCATCCATCCCTTCTTGTTGCAGTGCACAACCACACTGGTGGGCAGCTTTTCACGGGGCATAGTGACCCTTTTGAAAATGAGCATGGGCTTTAATTAACCCCGCTAGCTGAGCAACCAAGAACTACTGTAAAACACGTTCTTTCATGCCCAGGTTGTGGTGATGGCAACAGATTTAGTACCTGTGGGGGCTACGGTTCTTGTCGGTGGAATGTCAAATGCCATTGGAATTTCATCCATGTTGATGACGTCCTTTGCAGTGATGCCAAGTTCAGATATTTCTTTGGCGACAAAGTCACAGAAATCAATCAATTTTTGCTGCCAGTCATCCGGAAGTCGCTGGCCAACAGTTGTTCTCATTCTAACTGATAGTCCGTTCCTTTTCATAAATTTTGAGATCCATGTGAAGCCAGCTTTGAAGTCGGGTATTCCTCTTCCATTGGCAAGTAGTTTTGCCTTCATCTGAATCGCAACAGTAGAGACTGATTCATTTTACTCCCTTCTCTCCAGAATCCACTGCTTCAAGTCATCCTCCAGCTGAGGCCATTTTGGTTTGGCCCCACGACGTGCCCGTTTGCGCGGATTGCATTTCTCCAGTTCCTTCTTATCTTTTTCTCCATTCACGCACCGATGTTTCTCCAAACCATCGAACTCTCTCGCTGCGGCCCGGTTGCCTATTTCCACTCAGCTTTCACACACTATTTTAAGCTTAAAGTCGCTCTGTATATGACTTTGTCTCATTCCTTCCATTATGGCGGTAAATTTAAATTTAATTGATAAACTCTACTACCGGGTAGATAAATGCAGAATACCAATCTGAAGAGATCAAATTACCTGAAATAGTGGGCTCTACATGAAGCATTAATCTTTTATAGGCTTACCCAAAGGCTGAGATGCTGTTGTTAAGGCAAAAAAGCAATGTTACTTACCGTAACAGCTTGTTATCCAGGGACAGCAGGCAGCTATTCTCACTAGTGGGTGATGTCATCAGACAGAGCCCCCCGGTACGGAGTCTCACAAGCACGTGTTGCTTGTTAGAAACTTAAAGTTTCTAGATGCCCGCACCGCGCATGCGCCGGTGCCTTCCTACCCGGAGATTCCGGGCGTGTCTCCTCAGTTCAGGTAGCTAGCCTGAGAAGCCAACCCAGGGGAGGTGGGTGGGACGTGAGAATAGCTGCCTGCTGTCCCTGGATAACAACTGTTACGGTAAGTAACATTGCTTTATCCCAGGACAAGCAGGCAGGTATTCTCACTAGTGGGTGACCTCCAAGCTAACCTCAGTGGGATGGAGGGGGAGTTGGCGACTTAGAGAATAAATTTTTCAATACTGTTTGGCCAAACTGTCCATCCCGTCTGGAGAGGGTTATCCAAGACAATAATGTGAGGTGAATGTGTGAACCGAGGACCAGGTGGCAGCCTTGCAAATTTCCTCGATTGGTGTTGATCTGAGGAATGCTACTGAGGCTGCCATTGCTCTGACCTTATGGGCTGTGACCTTACCAGGAAGTGATAATCCAGCCTGGGCATAGCAGGAAGAGATACAAGCCGCCATCCAATTAGAGATGGTGCGCTTTGATACGGGTCTTCCCAACTTGTTAGGGTCGAAGGAGACAAAAAGTTGGGGAGTGGTTCTGTGTGGCTTGGTGCGATCCAGGTAGAAAGCCAAGGCACGTTTGCAGTCTAGAGTGTGAAGGGCCGATTCTCCGTGGTGAGAATGAGGCTTAGGGAAGAATACTGGAAGTACAATGGATTGGTTGAGATGAAATTCGGAGACCACCTTAGGCAGGAATTTCGGGTGAGTGCGGAGGACCACCTTGTCATGGTGGAATACTGTGAATGGTGGGTCCGCCATCAATGCCTGGAGTTCGCTGACTCTGCGAGCGGACGTAAGGGCTACAAGGAAAAGCACTTTCCAGGTGAGATACTTCAGAGGGGCCCTGTTGAGTGGTTCAAACGGGGGCTTCATGAGGTGGGAAAGGACTACATTGAGGTCCCAAACTACTGGGGGTGGTTTGAGAGGAGGGTTAACATGGAAGAGTCCTTTCATAAATCTGGCGACCACCGGATGGGCCGAGAGGGGTTTCCCTTGTAGGGGCTGGTGGAACGCCGCAATAGCGCTCAGGTGGACTCGTATGGATGTGGACTTGAGCCCAGATTGAGATAGGTGTAGGAGATAGTCCAGCACGGAGGATAAGGAAGCTCGCTGAGGTTCCGTTGACTTAGAAACACACCATGAGGAGAATCTGGTCCATTTTTGGGAGTAGCATTGTCGAGTGGCGGGCTTCCTGGAAGCTTCCAAGACCTCCCTCACCTTCTTGTGAGAATTGTGTGAGGGGTTACGTTGAGAGGAACCAAGCTGTCAGGTGGAGAGCCTGCAGGTTGGGATGAAGTAAGTGATCCTTGATGTGAGTAAGCAGTGAAGGAAACACTGGAAAGTGGTACTGGTTCCCTGCTGCTGAGTTGAAGTAGGAGAGGGAGAACCAAGGTTGTCTGGGCCACCGAGGAGCTATTAGAATCATGGTGGCCCGTTCGAGTTTCAGCTTGACCCAGAGTCTTCTGGATCAGCGGGAATGGTGGGAAACGCATATAGGAATAGTTTCCCCCAGTTCAGTAGAAAAGCATCTGCCCTCGAGGCGATGAGCGAGTGTAGATCCTGGAACAAACTGAGGCAGTTTGGCGTTGTGGGGAGCCGCAAAGAGGTCTATCTGGGGCGTCCCCCATTGCGTGAAAATTTGGTTGAAGGGGGCTGGAATGGAGAGGTCCATTCGTGCGGTTGTAGACAGACGGCTTAGTTTGTCTGCTAAGACGTTGTTCTCCCCCCTGGTGTATACTGCTCTGAGCTAGGGTGTTGTGGCGCACCGCCCCAGTCCCAGACTCGTAGAGCTTCCTGGCAAAGGAGGGCCGAAGCCCGTGCCTCTTGCTTGTTGATATCAATACATGGCGGCCTGATTGTCTGTGCGAATGAGGATTACCATGTCGTGGAGTAGGTGCTTGGAACGCTTGGAGCGCATTGAAGATGGCTCTGAGTTCCAGTAGATTGATTTGGTGTAGTCTTTCCGCACTGGTCCAGAATCCTTGGGTGCGGAGGACCCTCCAGGTGGGCCCCCCATGCGTAGTTCGACGAATCGGTTGTGAGAACTTTCTGATGGGGGGGAGGTGCATCAGCAAACCTCTGGATAGATTCGAAGAGGTCATCCCACCAAAGTAGGACTGCCCGAAGAGCAGGTGTGACTAAGATGCGTTTGGATAGTGGATCGGACGACTGATTCCACTGTGATGCCAGGGTCCACTGGGGGATCCTGAGGTGGAGTCTGGCAAAGGGTTGTCACATGTACTGTGGAGGCCATATGGCCCAGGAGCACCATCAGTTGTCTCGCCGGTAGGGTTTGGCGAGTAGACACCGATTGGCTGAGATGAAGAAGAGACTCCCATGCGTTGCCGAGGCAGGAATGCTCGGAGTCGGGTGGTGTCAGGAACGCTCGATGAAGGGGAGGGACTGGGTGGGTTGTAGATGAGACTTGGAGAAGTTGATCTCGAAGCCCAAATTCTGGAGGAAGTAGGTTGTAGCCAAGGCCGCCGAAGTGACCTCTGGGGCTGACGGGGCCTTGATGAGCCAGTCGTCGAGGTATGGGAATACCTGTAGACCCCTGTCCCGGAGTGCCGCGGCCACTACCACCAGGCACTTTGTGAAGACTCTGGGGGACGAAGATAGGCCGAATGGTAGCACTCGATACTGTAGGTGCAGATTTCCCACCCGAAATCTGAGGAACTTTCGGGAGGCCGGGTGAATGGGGATGTGAGTGTAGGCCTCCTTGAGATCCAGGGAGCATAACCAGTCGTTCTGCTCGAGGAGGGGGTATAGAGAAGCCAAAGTCAACATGCGAAACTTCTCTTTGACCAGGGACTTGTTGAGGGCTCGAAGGTCTAAAATGGGTCGCAGGTCGCCCGTTTTCTTCGGGACGAGGAAGTACCGGGAGTAAAACCCTCGGTTCAATTGGTCTGACGGGACCGGCTCGACAGCCCGAAGCTGAAGTAAGGTTTGGACTTCCTGAAGAAGCAGGGCGGTCTGCGTCGAGCTTGAAGGATACTCTCTTGGAGGATGGTCCGGGGGGACCCGGTGGAATTGAAGAGAGTATCCTTCTCTTATGATGGTGAGGACCCATAGGTCCGTGGTTATGGCCTCCCATCGATGATAAAAAAGATGGAGGCGGCCCCCTATGGGAGAGGCCGAGGTTATGCTCCCGGGGGGGGGCGTCAAAAGGGCTGGGGAGCCTTAGGTACCGCCGGTGGCTGAGGTTTTTGCTGAGACTTCTGGGGAGGTTGTCTCTTCGCAGGCTGTCTCGCAGCAGGCGTTTGTCTGGGCATGTAACGCCGCTGGTAAATCAGGGGTGGCCTGGAAGGTCGAGACTGTTGAGGTTTGGGTTTGGGCCGCAGGATGGATTGAAAGGATTTTTCATGATCCGACAGCTTCTTGGTAACAGTTTCGATAGACTCATCGAACGGGTCAGCTCCAGCACATGGTACGTTGGCGAGTCTGTCCTGTAGGTTGGGATCCATATCGATAGTACGGAGCCATGCCAGGCGACGCATAGCTACCGCGCTTGCGGCGGCGCGTGCCGAGAGTTCGAATGCATCGAAGGAGGATTGCATCAGCTGGAGGCGTAATTGGGAGAGGGAGGCTACCACTTCCTCGAACTCGAATCGAGCTTGGTTGTCTATGAACGGAGTGAACTTGCGGAGCACCGGCAAGAAGAACTCCAGATAGGAAGAGAAAAAGAAGTTGTAGTTTAGCACCCGTGACGCCATCATGGAGTTTTGGTAGAATTTTCTACCAAATTTGTCCATCGTTCTCCCCTCTCGGCCCGGCGGTACAGAGGCGTAGACCTGGGAGGGATGAGAGCGTTTAAGGGAGGACTCGACCAGTAGGGATTGGTGGGAGAGTTGAGGGCCCTCGAACCCTTTATGGTGCACGATGCGGTATCGAGCATCGAGTTTGCTGGGGATCGCCGGTATGGAATACGGCGTTTCGAAGCACTGCATGAAGGTCTGGTCCAGTAATTTATGCAAGGGGAGCCGAAGCGACTCCGTTAGAGGGTTAGGTAAATGCATGGTGTCCAGATACTCTTTGGAGTATCGGGAGCCCGTGTCAAGGGTCACATCCAGGTCCTCCGCCATTTGTCGGAGGAATGATGAGAAGGACAATTGTTCCGCCAGCGTCGGTCTGTGGGACGGGCTGGAGGAGGAGGAGGCCTCCAGGTCCGTGGACATCGGGGAGTGACAAGGAGAATCGGGCACCAGTGTCTCCTCGTACTCCGGGCCCCTCGGGGGGGACACCTCTGATGAGGAGTATCCCCTACGTTGCAGTTTTTTCTGCGGTGACACCTCCGAATGGCGTGAGGAGTGCCAGGATGAGTGTCTCGATCGGTGCCCGTCTCGGTGGCGGGACGGGGATCGGGATCGTCTGTGCATCGCATGGTCTCCCGAGGCCCCCAAGTGGATAGGGCTGGAAGCGGTGGATCGCAACTGGGTTTGCGATGCGGGTTCTTGCGATGCTACCCAAGTCTGGTAAGGAGTACGGAAGAACTCTTCCTGACTATGCCCAGGGCTTCGAGTATCGATCGGAGGTCTGGTCCCATGTTGGCGCGGAGGCGTAATGGGTTCTAATGGCGGCATATCGGTAATCGAGGTTTGCCGCGTGGGCATCGCCGCCCTCCCCCGTTCGTCCTCGTCGGTTGTCGAGGTCGAACGGTGTGGGGGAGGGGGAGGGGGCGGACCGCCCCTTTGGACCGGTACCGGGAGGTCACCCTGTATGGCAGCGATGAGCCCGGGTCCGATGGTCTGCATGAGCTCAACGAATTGAGCTTCCAGCACGGACCGTAGCGAAGCCGATAAGGAGGGATCCGCACCGAAAGGGGGTCCTCCTGCACGGACATCGCGCTCCTTCGAGGCCGAGTGCTTCTGCTTAGTAGCTTTCGGCACTTTGATGACCATTGGTGGCACTGTGGAAGGAAGAGGTACCTGAACAGAGGAGACCGGGGCAGGCACCGACGTCGAGCTCGTGGATGGTGTCGGGGTGAGCGATGCCGGTTTCACCACACTCGATGCAGGAGTGGTCGATGCCGGTTTCGCCCGAACCGGGGAGGTATCAGATGAAGTGGAGGCTGAGGGATCCTTAGCTGCGTCCATCTTGAACATCGATTCCCACAATAGGCAACGCCGCTTGAAAGAGCGTGCCGTAAGGGTAGAGCAAGGCCCGCACGATTTCGGGATGTGGTCAGGGCCCAAACACTGCAAACAGCGCCGGTGAGGGTCCGTGAGTGAAATCGCGCGTTGGCACTTGCTGCACTTTTTAAACCCGGTGATTGGCCGGGACATAGGCCGGAAAATCTCCGCCGCTAGGTCGAAGCCAGTGGGCCTGAGCCACGTGGCCGGCCCGTTCGACCTGCCGGAGGAAATAATCTTCTTTTTTTTTTTTTTTTTTTTTTACTGAAAAAGAAAAGTACTGTTAACTGTGATTAAAAGAAAACGAAAACGCGGACAAGGAAGGCAAATTTAACTGAATTCAGCTAGCGCATGAAGAAGTTGAACTTCTCAGCTCCGCGGAAAAGAAAGAACTGAGGAGACACGCCCGGATCTCCGGGTAGGAAGGCACCGGCGCATGCGCGGTGCGGGCATCTAGAAACTTTAAGTTTCTACAAGCAACACGTGCTTGTGAGACGTCCGTACCGGGGCTCTGTCTGATGACATCACCCACTAGTGAGAATACCTGCCTGCTTGTCCTGGGATAATGGTATTTACTGGGCAAATTACAAGGCCAGATAGAGGGGGGACAAAGCCACATGGTCAAAAGCACACCGTGACAAAGGCCCGCCTTGGTGACAGATCAAAAGCGCGCCCCGACAACCCGGCGCAGAAAACTGAGCAGCAAGCATGCTCAGACCATCTTCTTTGTCTGTAGATGGTCTGCGCATGCTTACAGAGCAGCAAGCAGGACAGGGCGGCGAAACGAGCAGGCGGGACCAGAGGAGACTCAGGGCAGGGCTGGAAACGAGCAGGCGGGACCAGAGGAGACTCGGGGCAGGGCTGGAAACGAGCAGGCGGGACCAGAGGAGACTCGGGGCAGGGCTGGAAACGAGCAGTCGGGACCAGAGGAGACTCGGGGCAGGGCTGGAAACGAGCAGGCGGGACCAGAGGAGACTCGGGGCAGGGCTGGAAACGAGCAGGCGGGACCAGAGGAGACTCGGGGCAGAGCTGGAAACGAGCAGGCGGGACCAGAGGAGAATCGGGGCAGGGCTGGAAACGAGCAGTCGGGACCAGAGGAGACTCGGGGCAGGGCTGGAAACAAGCAGGCGGGACCAGAGGAGACTCGGGGCAGGGCTGGAAACAAGCAGGCGGGACCAGAGGAGACTCGGAGCAGGGCTGGAAACGAGCAGTCGGGACCAGAGGAGACTCGGGGCAGGGCTGGAAACGAGCAGGCGGGACCAGAGGAGATTCGGGGCAGGGCTGGAAACGGCAGGCGGGACCAGAGGAGATTCGGGGCAGGGCTGGAAACGAGCAGGCGGGACCAGAGGAGAATCGGGGCAGGGCTGGAAATGAGCAGTCGGGACCAGAGGAGAGTCGGGGTGGGCGAAAGGAGAGTCGGGCGGCAACGGGGGAGTCAGGGCGGCATGCGCGGTATACGTGTATGCGCGGTATATAAAAATTTCTGTACATAAAGTTGTGTTTTTCGCGCGCTATACCCGTGTGCACGTTTTACACGGGTGCGCGTTATCTATGTGAAAATACGGTAAATACAGTTTCATCTACAAAGATTATTTTCCCCACCTTATGGGCTAATCAATTTTTGAGGCATGGGCTTTCAAGGACCAGAGTCCACCCATTTCTACTGTTTACTATTTGCCTTGTTGTTTGAAGCTGAAGCAGTTACAGAATACAGATGGACATTTGAGATCCAAAATTTCAATTGATATTTTCAAGCTCACTCAATTTCTTAAAAATTCTTATCTGAAGTGATTGCCAGGTCCACTTGTCTCAATTTTGCTCTTAACAGATTAGAACTGACCTTTGTTTAATTTTTTTTAAAGTATGCTTTTTGATTGTAGAATCATTATTTTTCTGGATCTGTATGATAAACCAATGGTCTAAGCTTTTTTTTATGGGGGGGGGGAGAGAGTGGGGATGGCGAAGTTGAAGAAGTTAATATTCAGAGTTATATAGATATCTAAATATTAAAGTTGCCCCAAGGAGATACCGTATATACTCAAATATAATCATCCCCAACATACTGGCATGGATAAACTGGACATACAGATGATTCAACTGGACATACTGGCCTCACTTGTGTATGCTGGACACTACAGACCTATATTTTCACTTGTGTATGCTGGACACTACAGACCTATATTTTCCCATAGCCAGGCCCAGCCTGTACCTTGCTGTCTGTAAACACCTGCAGCCTTTGCAATGCTAACGTTTTTGTCTCCATTCCCTGCTGGGAGGATATTTCTCCAAGGTTCCGCTGAACTGTTATCAGTGCTGTATGACATCATATGCCAGGCACCCTGGAAAGCCATAAAACTTATATAATGAGCAAGGATCCCTGCAGGACGATGTGGGTGTAGCGAGATGAGAGAACTTGGTACCAAAACATTTGCTCCCTGTCTCTGAACCAAGTTATGGGAACCAAGCAGCTGGATTGTTGAAAGGTCACCTTTGCCAACTTTCAGCATACAAGGACACCATCCCGAAGATGCACAGAATTGTAAAACCACTAATTAGCATCTACAAAGTGATAAAGATCTTAGCGCTGGGAGAAAGAAAGTTCACCAAGAGTTCTCTGTTTCTGCAAGCCCCCCCCCCTACTGGGGAGGGGGGGTGGAGGTGAGAGAGGCGTGGACTGAGAGAAGGAGTTAGCTATACATTATTTTATGTACCAATAGGGAATTACATAACCAGAATTCGGAGATGGACTTTTTTGGAACAAAGGAAGAATTGCTCTGTATAAAAATCACGTGTATTTTAGGTAGGTATTTTAGGTAGAGATTCACTTACTTATGCTACGGGGATCTGCTAGCCCCCTGCTAAGCATATGGGTGCAAGTTCTTCTCTCCATTGCATATTCTGAACTGACAATACATTTTTCTGATATGTCTCTGCTGCTGTAATACTGTAAGTTTTTATACTAATAATAAACGAATATTGTCTGTTTTGGAAGATACAATGCCATCTTGTAGTTATTCCAATGAGGTAAACAAAGCAGCCTTTACTTCAATACTCTACCTGATACCCAACAAAATCCTACCAAAGCTTTGTATCCCCAACCTAGCCACCACAGTCATTCAACATTACACTGCCTTCATAATACCAATGCCACAATCTGTGTTCTCCTATCTCATGTCAATTACGCTCATTGCCAACATGTATCCCCCCATCCTAGTCATCACAGGCCAGGGTAGATATGGTGACCTCTGTCACATGCCCCACAGGAAATCCTTACCACACCCAATAACCTCAAAATGGTCTGTAAACAACAAAGAAACTACACTAAATGACCTCCTCACAGACAATAACTGCGACATCTTCCTAATTACTGAAACCTGGCTCAAAGACAATGATGGAGTTACCTTGGATATGCTTTGCTCACCAGAGTACCAAGCGATAGCTTGCTCACGCACCAACACTGCAGGTGGAGGTGTAGCTGTCATCATTAAGTCCAACCTCAATCCAAGACTGATAGACACCATCACATTTTCACTGGCAAAAATAAACTCCCTCACAGAACAGCTCAGGTTTAGAAAAGGGCAAAATCACCCGGAGGCACATTCAAGGACTTAGCTGACAAAAGACGACTTGAGCTCCAACACTGTCCTTTCTTCTCCAGTCTTCCCTTCCCTTGAACATGCCTCCGGGTGACTTTGCCCTTTTCTAAACCTGAGCTGTTCTGTGAGGGAGTTTTTTTGCCAGTGAAAGTATCAAAAGCAGTTTTGACTTGTACCTTTTGGTCTATATTGCAACATTAGCTTGAGGCTTTTGCTCCCTCTTTTTGGGTGCATGCTGGGTTTGAAGAAGGGGCTTTTTAGCAGAGCAAGCCCATGGTTTTAAATCCGCCGCGGCCATCGGGCCCGACACTGCCCACCCCGCACCTGCAAATATGGCAGGAGGGATGCCAACTCCCTCCTGCCATTGCGAAACTGCCATTGGCCCGGCCCGGCCCACTCCTCCCCGTACTTTACTCAGGCTCTTTAATCCCCCCAAAAAATTTGCCCCGCAGCCGCATCGAAAAAAAATTATGGCAGGAGGGTTCCCACTCCCTTCTACCATCGGTCCCACCCAAAAACTAACATAATGGCAGGAGGGATGCCAACTCCCTGATGCCACTCCCCCCCGGATGCCCCCTCCCCACCCACGGTCCCTTCCCCCCTCCCCCTCCCCATACCTTTAATGGAGCAGGAGAGATACTCAATCCCTCCTACTCCAATGCCTCTTGCGACGAATCTGAGGCCTTAGGCCACGCCCTGGTGCATCGTGTGATGCACGGGGTAGGGCCTAAGGCCCTGATTGGCTGAGGCTCCTCGGGCTCCTCCCTTGGGGGGCAAATTTTTGGGGGGTTTCAGGGAGGGAGGGGGTTAGGGGCACTTGTTGAGAGGGGGGTTTAGTAGTTCTAGATATGGCAGGAGGGAATGGGAACCCTCCTGCTATAATTTTTCTAAACACGGCTGCGGGGCAAATTTGGGGGGAGATTCGGGTCACTTGTTGGGAGGGGGTGGGTTTCATTTTTTTTTAATCAGGCAGATATTTTGCATGTTTAAAACACGCAAAATATCTGCCCGATTTAAAAAAAAATTTTTAAGCCAGCAGATTTTGTCAGGGCTTTAGCGATCCATGTAGTTGGTTGGGGACGTGCCTCCAATTGCCAACCATTTGCATGCAAATGGTTGGCGAATCGGTTGGCCTGCCTCCAATTGCACACGGATCGGAGTGTTAGTGAAACATGAATGCGAAAAAAGGGTCAATCTTATGTGGTGCTGAAATATCTTATCAAAAGTGGTATGTGTCAGCCTCAGCATTTTCGGTTGGCCTAACCAATGTCAGCAGAGGCCTATGGGACATTATATCAATCTGGAATGTTGATGCAGATAGACCCTAAATGCTCCTGCACAGAATTCACATACATTAAGCATCCAGCCAGACTGGATTGTTTATCAAGAAGATAGGCTACTTGAATGGGACAAAGAAGCCAGAGACTAATCCCAGCTACCATGCCTGCAAGTATCACATCTTCCTTATCAATTAAACTAACCATTGTTTCAAACAGTTTACAAATTATAAACAGAAAGATACTGGGAAATACAATAGTTTCTATTTTAGAATAAGATTCCAACCTATAAAAGCTTCCTCTCTGCAACACCTCACTCTCTCTCTCTCTCTCTCTCTGGAACATCACCCCTCCCCCCCTCTCTTTCTTTGTCCTCACATCACCTATTCAGGAAGCTGTCTTTTCTCTCTCATTCACAAGAGCACAGAAGCAGTCTCTGAATCCAATCTGTATTTGTAAAGCTTATGTCTATTTCTGTCTGTCCATTTGTAACCCAGTAAAGCTTATTTATCTTTCTAAAGATTGCCTATTTCTACATTATATTCTTTATGTAATCACTTCTGGCTGCGTTTGACATTTGATTTTACTTCCTACTGAATCTTCAACGAGGGTATCAAACCCGGGACCTGGCAGATTGTAAGGCCGCCTTTGCTTCAACATTACCCCTCCAAAATCTTACATTTTGGGGGGCTAAACCTTACAGTATGCTGAAGCATTCTGTAAATGCATGCTGTATCTGTAAAGAACTGAAGATTATAAGGGGTGCTCAATAATTGATCTACCTCGGTAAGAAAGAAAAGTAATTTGTTTTGGTTTTCAATATAGTCCCCTGATAACTCTATACACTTCATCTACTTTTCTGGCATTGACTTTAACCCCTTTGAAAATAATTCTTCTGTTTGATCACAGCTTCCTTGACTCTTCATCACTTGAAAAACCGCTGTCCACGGAGAGATTTCTTCAAAACTCAGAACAGGAAATAATCCGAGGGAGCCAGGTCAGGACTGTAGGGTGGATGGCTCAGCTGCTAAAACCCACATTCTCGGATGGCAGCCTGTGATTGTCATGACATGTGCACCAGCGCATTGTTGTAAAAAAGCAGCATGCCTGCTGTGAGTTTTCCTTGTATCTATCATTCTAGATCCTGTCTTAGATTTCTGGAATGGGTAGAGCTCTGATCCAAATAGTGAGAGGTGACAGAATGCCCTTTGTACTAGAAGGACAGACTGTACTGGTACCAACCTTCTCATGATCCCAGATCCAGCCATGTTTGTTAGTCTTTTCTTTGTTTTCCCAGGTACATCCACCCCAAATTTCTTGCCATCACTGAATATACATGAGAATAAACTTTGGGTTGAGTTCAAAAGTGAGCTTAAACTGTTGTATTTCTGCAGGGAATCGAAAGCTTTTCTTTTTCTAGATTAGATAAAATTATCCTTGACAGTCTGGGTAGGACCGAGCATTTCCTCCTGTGAGATATATCAGCTGGTTGTACAGTTTGCTGAATGTTTTTGTGAGCTACATCAGTTATATTAGCAGGGACTGTGATATGTAAGATTTGTTAAACATATACATAGCTTAATCCTGAACCATGTAATAGCCTGTGTGTAAATATTACCTTATTTTGAATAAAAGGCCAACATTAGCAGTGTCCAAAAAGGCAATTGTCCTAGGCCCCCAAGACTGTCTCAAGGTGAAAAAAATACAGCCTGCTATTGGGCTTTGGGATCCCTTCCAAAATTTTGGTTCAGGGCTCCAGTATGTTTAAACACTGACCCTGAATGAATGTGGTTTACTAGGACAGAGGTCTTAGTCTGCCCAGGAGGAAGATAAAAACATAAGAATAGCCATACTAGATCAGACCAATGGTTCTAGCATAGTCTTTTTCCAACAATGGCCATTCCAGGTCACAATACCTGGCAGAAACCCAAACAGAAGCAACATTCCATGCTACCGATTCTAGGGCAAGCAGTGGCTTCCCCCATGTCTGTCTCAATAGCAAACTATGGAATTTTCCTCCAGGAACTTGTTCAAACCTTTTTTTAAACCCAGATATGCTAACTGCTGTTATCACAGGTTTTTGCATTTCTCAAAACTGGGAATTTGTGTCTACAGAAATAACATGCTTCTTCAGAGCAAAAATGTAATAAAATATAGAGTTGAGAAAAAGACATTAGCCCCAATTTTCCTTTTGCAGTTCAATGTAGACAGAATCAACCCCTTACCTCTTAAGTACTATGTTTATATATCTGCACAAGGAGCCAAATGTAAGGAAAGAGGGACAGCAGTAAAAATGAAAGTGAAACCTTTTCAGTAGAATACTCCACGTCTTGGGATCTTTGCATGTATAGCCTACAGTTTATACGTAACATTATTCACTCTTTGGAAGAAAACCTATAATGGCAGCAGACAGTAAAAGAGACCCATTTGGGAATATTTTAAGGCTTCTTTTACAAAGCCATTGTAGAGGTTTCTACCGCAGGCCAGCGAGGTAAATGTTCTGAGGCTCATAGGAATTCTGTGAGCGTCAGAGCATTGACCTCACCAGCCCACGGTAGAAGCTTCTACCGCAACTTTGTAAAAGCCAGCATTAATGAAGTTCCTCTACCTATGGGTAAGGCAGGCATGCATGCAAAATGCAAACACTGTAAACAAAGAAATGCAAGGCCTGCTAGCCTGAATGAAACATCATGGAAGTGCTTTGATGAAGATGACAAAAGGAACAAGTTTGAACAGGCAAGATCTTCAGGTTGGTGAATGTTTTGATTTCTTCATATTTCTAAAAGACTGCCTTCAGGAATTGTTGTATTTGAGCAAAAATTTGTTTGTTATTATTTACTGCATGTTAACCATCAATTTGACCAAACTCCAAAAAATTGGTACTATAATATATGATCTCCAAAACTGAACCTACAACGGCGTGAAAAATGTACTACCAGCTTAATCCTTAAATAAGGAAAAAAGTAAGTTCAAAAACCAAAAGGCACTAATCAGTACGGGCCTGTGTAAACCCTCGTGATAACCAATGGCCCCAGGCAGGTATTTATTAAGTGACAAACACTTAGACCGAAATCTAAATAAATCCTGCCCCGTACATCATCATACCTTCATACAATGCGATAAATAAGCTGATGAAACAATCAAGTGCATAAACACTACTGGAGAAGATATAAAATTGTAAGGGAAGTTAAAGAATTTAACACAGTTATTATAAAAAAATAAAGAGTTGAAACAAGCAAATATTCCTTTTTTGGGCAGTGCTGAGTAGCAGTGAATACAATGAGTAACACTAAATAAGCAGAAATGGTATCAGATTTCCCTTAAAGAAAAGAGTCAGTGCTGTTATTTTATTACTAAAGGATTCTGGAAACTATCCTCCTTTGATACCACCATCCTCCTATTCTACAGCTAGTGTTTCAGTCACATTATATACGTCACATATCCAGTGGCATAGTAGGGGCACCAGCACCCCTCCTCCTTTCTGCTCCCCGGCTCTTCCCATTCCTCCCCTCCAAGCGTGCCCTTCCCTTCCCCCATACCTCTAGCTGAAGTTGTTGTTCGCGGCGGTCAACAACATGCTCTTCATGCCCCCATCGGTTCTCCCATTGACGTCAATTCCGGGAGCCACGAATAGGAAGTGACATCAGAGGGAGATCCGACGGGGTCGCAAGGAGCACTGCAAGCAACAACTTCAACTAGAGGTTTGAGGGAAGGGAAGGGAAAAGAAGGGAAGGCACATGTGGCAGACGGGATCGGGGAAGGAGCGGTGGGGAGCGGAGATGAGGGCGGGGAGGGGCGTTACAGCCCCAGGTGCCTCTCACCTTCACTACACCACTGCACATATCCACAATACGTATATCAAACCAAACCTCAATCACGCAAAGGATATGGCAAAGTTATTTTCCTAAAAGAAAACATTATCTTCATATTTTCTGGGAAACAGGAACCCCACACCAATTAAAACCACTTCTTGTGCAAACTCAGAAGTTGAATTCCATTCATTTTTCATGTCATCACAACACTAGCTGCCTCCCTGCTTAGGGCTTCCAGCCATGGCCTCCATTACTACTACTACTATATTAATTATTTCTATAGTGCTACCAGACATATGCAGCACTGTACAGAGTCACAAAGAAGACAGTCCCTGCTCGAAAGAGCTTACAATCTAAACAGACAAACAGGATGTCATGGATACAGTTAAGGGGGAATGGTTAATCTGCTGGCTAGGTTGGTGGGCAGTGTGGAGTACAGTTATGAATTGAAGGCTATATCCAAAAAGTGGGTTTCCAGTCTGCTTTTAAACAAGATAAGGGAAGGGGTTTGATGGGCAAACTTGGGTAATTTATTCCAAGCATAGGGGGCAGCTAAATGAAAAAAACGAAGTCTGGAATTGGCAGTGGAGGAGAAGGGTGGCTTATCTGAGGAACAGAGTTCTTTGGGAGGTGTATAAGGAGAAAGAAGAGAGGAGAGATATTGAGGGGCAGCAGAATAAACACACTTGTAGGTCAGCAATAGAAGTTCGAACTGTATGCGAAGACGGATAGGGAGCCAATGAAGTGATTTAAAGAGAGGGGTGACATGAGTGTAGCGAGGTTGACAGAAGATGAGTCGTGCAGCAGAGTTTTGCACTGATTGCAGGTGGTAGAGGCGGTACTGCGGGAGACCAGTTAAAAATAGATTGCAGTAATCTAAGCATGAGGTTATGAGAGTGTGGACAAGGGTCCAGGTAGTGTGCTCAGAGAGGAAGGGACAAATTTTGGTAATGTTGTAGAGATAGAAGCAACAGGCCTTAGCAGTTTGTTAGATGTGCATAGAAAATGAGAGGTCGGAATCGAAGACGACTCCAAGGTTGTGAGCAGAGGAGACAGCAATGATGACAGTATTATTTACAGAGTTGGAGAACGGAGGAAGAGAAGCAGCTCAGTTTTGGACATGGTTAGTTTCAGATAATGGTAGGACATCCAGACAGCAATGTCAGCCAACAGGCAGAGACTTTTTCTTGGACTTCAGGTGAAATTTTGGGTGTAGATAGGTAGATCTGCAAGTCATCAGCATATAGGTGATATTGGAAGCCATGGGAGGAGATCAGGGCTCTGAGAGAAGAGGTCCTAACCCAGAACCCTGGGATATGTCAACCGCTAGCAGGATAGCAGCAGAAGAGGACCCACCAACACATACACTAAATGTACGATGGGAGAGGTAGGAGACAAATCAGCAGAGGACAGATTCACAGAATCCATGCGAGGACAGCATATCAAGGAGTAGGCTGTGATTAACAGTATCAAAAGCAGCAGACAGATCAAGAAGGATGAGGATCGAGTAAAGGCCCTTAGATCTGGCCATGAACAGCTCTCTGCATACTTTGGTGAGGGCTGTCTCTGTGAAGTGTTGGGGGCAAAAATCAGATTGTAGAGGACCAAGAATCTGTCAAATTGAAAGAAGTCCAGGCAGCGACAAAGAGCAGCACTTTCGAGTAGCTTGGATAGGAACGGAAGAAGGGAGACAGGGCAATAGTTGGATGAGCAGGTGGGGTCCAGCAAGAGTTTTTTGAGAAGCGGCTTAACCATCACATGTCTGAAAGCAGTAAGGACAGTTGCAGTGGAAATGGATAGGTTGAGAATATGGCAGATGGGAGAGATAACAGTATGTGAGATGGGGTCAAGTAGAAGGGTGGGAATAGGGTCTGAGGGGCAGTAGTAGGCTTAGCTGAAGACAGAAATTGAGCAGTTTCTTCTTCTGTGATTTCAGAAAAGGAAGAAAAGTCATCGGTAGTTGACGAAGGGTCAAGAGGGTGGGACCAGGCAAGGGGAGCTTCCTGAGTTGTGGATCTTATCTTTTCTTTCATGTTTTCCTTAATTTACTTTTATAAATTTTATTATAAACCAGTGGTTCCCAACCCTGTCCTGGAGGACTACCAGGCCAGTTGGGTTTTCAGGATAGCCCTAATGAATATGCATGAGAGAGATCTGCATTTAATGAAGGTGCCAGGTATGCAAATCTACTCCATGCATATTGTGACCAGTCAGGCTCCGTGCCTGCCAAGGTCCCTGTGGGTGCTGGGAGGAAAGGGGATAAGAAAACCAGAAAGGGGATGCCCAGGGCCCGGCCCAGTCACTATGTGGATTTCCCGGAGCCTACTAACCATCCAGAGTCAGGGGCTGGGAAAACTTGTCACACACCTAGGGAACACAGTAGAACTAGGACCCAGGAGGACATTGACAGAACTAAGAGCACATAGAGTAACCGGTATCCAGGTCTCGACCGGGAGAGCCCAAGAGAGGTTCATTTCCCTGCTGACTCAGGCAGAGCAGGGTGTGTCCCTTCCCTAGAAAACCAGCAGTCTGGAACAAACTGTTAGATAGGTTAGGGAAGAAGCTTAGGGTAATCCCCACCGAACCTGCCTGGCTTAAGCAGTGGTAATGGCTGTGACCCTATGGAGGTTGAGGAAGCGAGAATGTCCTCAGAATTGCCCGTAGCTGATAAGGAGGCTGCCATGAAGCTTTCTTCTGAAAAAGTATGTGGAACCACGGAACCGATGGACGTGGGAATGACAATTAGCTCAGCCTGAGCTGAACTACTGTGAGTTTTTTTTCCTGTTATTTTGCGGCTAGGTTCTTTGCCTACTCCTAGTCACTTGCAAAGACTTTTCTGGACTGTTCTATGGTTTGATAAGCTAAGAGTGAGTGGGGAGAAGTTTGCTAACAACTGAGTGGGAATTTTGCAAGCTGTCTTCTGTGCTTTTGAAAGGCAAACTTAGTGGACTCCTCTTTACCCAGCCCTGCTACAATTTTAGGCTGGAGGCTTGAGTTTTGTATGTGTTTGCCTAGAGATGAGAGTGAAAAGGCATATCTCTGGGAACTGTTTTGAATGCTATGAACTTACCTGAGTTCTGCTGAGGAGCAGACTTGAGAGAAAAGAAAGCTATAGTGTAAAGCTGCTCTGTGAGAGTGCGAATCACAGAGAGAACTGTTTCATGAGGAATAAAAATCCTGTAGGCTGTCAGAGTTTTCCTGTGGCCTTGCTTTGTTTACAGTTTGAACATTTTGTTTGTTACTTTGAACTTTATGACATTCTGACTTTTAGATTTTTGACAAGTAAATTTTGCATTATTGCCATCCTAACCACTGTGTTTGGGCTTTTGATTAAGTTCCGTGGAAAACCTGCAGGGTGACTCCAGTCTGGGTCACACACCCGTGCACTTTTTGTATGTAGCCACTGAGAGCGCTGCTGAGCCCCGGCCTAGGGCTGCAGTGTGGCTATAATATTCATTAGGGCTATCCTGAAAACCTGACTGGCCTGGTGGTCCTCCAGGACAGGGTTGGGAACCACTGTTGTAAACTGTCTAGCTAACGTTTGATAGACGGTATATCAAATGATAAATAAACCTGGAGACTTGTCATGGAAGTAATCAGCCATAGTCTAGGAAGAGAAAGAAGGAGGGGTCAGAGGTGGGGGCGCTATGAGGAGGGAGTTCAGCATGGCAAAGAGATGATGGGGGTTGGAAGAAAGGGAGTTAGTTAGTTGGATGTAGTAGTCTTGCTTGACCCATGTAAGCATAGAATTAAAGGAGGCCAGCATAAATTTAAAGTGAAGGAAGTCAGCATGTGTGCGAGATTTGAGCCAAAAGTGCTCGGCACAGTGGGTACAGGAACATAAGTAGTGGATACTGGGAGTGAGCCAAGGTTGAGGTTTGGTATGCCTGACAGAGCGGGGAACAGGGGGGAGCAAGGATGTCCAGAGCAGAGGAGAGAATAGAGCTGTACGACAAGACAGCCTCATGGACAGACTTGGATGACATAGTGGAGGAAAGGAGAGGTGAAACAGTGGTTGAGAGCATGGAAGGATTCAGAGCTTGAAGATTTCGAAACCTGTTGGAGGTGAGTGGACATGGCTGAGGAGGAGTAATTGTGAAGGTTATCAGATGATGATCAGAGATGGGGAGCAGTGAGGTAGAGAAGTTGAGAGAGAGAGCAATTGGAGAAAAAGAAAAGATCAAGGCAGTGACCATCCCAGTGTTGGGGTAGTGTAGCACAGCTGGAGGTCAAATGAGGAGGTTAAGGCAAGAAATTTAGAAGCATACGTGTTAATGGGATTGTCAGAGTGAAAGTTAAAATCTCCAAGAATGAGGGAGGGAGAAGATGGATCAAGGAACCCCAAAAGCCAGGAGTCAAATCTAGTAAGAAAGGAGGAAGGGGACTTGTTGGGGGGGGGGGGGATGATAAATGACCGCTATCCACAAAGGTATAGGCAGATGGACTGGCTTCAAATGAGGAAAGGCTGTGGGATTGAGGAAGGAAATGAGGTTGGAATCTGCAAGAAGGAGAAAGACGAAGCCCAACACCTCTGCCTCGACCAATAGGGCAAGGTGTATGTGAGAAATGGTAGCCATCATGAGAGAGGGCAGCAGCTGCAGTGGAGTCCTCAGGGTAAATCCATGTTTCAGTTAGAGGAAGCAGGTGGAGGGACTGGGCAATAAAGAAGTCATGATTGTAGGGCAGTTTGTTGGAGGCAGAATGAGCATTACACATGAGAAAAAGAGAGAGGAGTGGACTGAAGTAGAGGAATGGGTATAAGGTTACGGAGGTTACACACATGAGGAAGCAGATGGTGTGGAGTGCCAGGGATGGGATTTACATCCCCAGCAATGAGCAGAAGAAAGAGTAAGAGAGTATGCCAAAGGAAAGGTGAATAATGACGGCAATGATAAAGATGGGTGGGGCTCAAAGAGAAAGGAGATGGATGAATAGGAGAGAGAATGCTTGAGTTTGAATGCAGTGAATAAGGTAGATGACAAAATATCTGGTGAGGGGATAGGAGAAGGATAGCGAGGACTTGTGATGCAGAGAGAAGAGAAAGGGAGTAAGGTTGGGGAGAGGGGTTATGAGAAGCAGAAAGTGAAATGGATGCAAAAGGAGAGGCACAGAGAAAGGAAATAGAAATATACAAGAAGTGAGGTAGTGAGAATAGTGAGATGCTGTCAGGAGGCACACGAAGGAAACCACTAAGGAGCATGAGAGGGTTCAGATTAAAAGCAAGGCTAGTGAGATAACATGAGTGCTTGTTTGGGAGAGGCTGCAGTCAGCCAGTCAGAAGCAGCGGGGGAGGGCCCAAATTTTTGACTCCATTGACTTAAGCTCCTATGGTTTTCTGCCTTTCACCAACCTAACAGACACTGATGCATATCTGCTCAACTTTCCCAAAAGAATCCAAAGCGATGAAAAGAAAAAAAGACAATTACAATCACTGCCTCCTTTGAAATAATTATAGCCTTGAAAATATTATACCATTTACCTGGATTTGAATTTATATATTTTCTCCCCACTCCCACCCAATCTTACATGATAAACACCACTGTGGTCTAACAATTATAAAAAGATGCCATCAGTCTTATTAATAGCCTACATATGGGCAGTGGAGGGATAAAGAAAAATGTTCTCAAATCTCTACTATTTAAAGTACCAAAGTGCACAGGTGCTCAGCTGGAACTAAAGGCTGCATATTGGTTAAAAATGCTGGTATGAGTTTCACAGTTCTACTTTTTAAAAAGTACAAAACCTCACACAACCACTTAAATACACTTAAGATTTCCATTTATTACATTACAAGCAGAAAGTGAACCTACTAAATCAAAATGAGATACTCTGCAAGATGGAACAAATGCAAGATTTCTTTTATAAGTTAATTACGCATGTACAAACTTCAAACACACATCCACAATAGATGTAAAAGAGAGACCATATTTCTCGCTCCATAAGACGCACTTTTTCCACCCCCAAAAATGGGGTGGAAATAAGGGTGTGTCATAAGGAGCGAATGTAAAAAAACCTAAAACAAAACCCGTACCTTTTTTTGCCATTGCGGCGGTCCAGCGCGCTTTCCATGCTCCTGCCTCGGTTACCCTGCTTTCTTCCAGCACCGGCAGCGGCGCTTGATGCAGGCATGCGCTTTTTGTATGCCTTCTTGGTCCCTCCCTCCCTGCACACCACATGGCTGCCTGTCAGTTCTCGCTGGACGAGAACTGACAGGCAGCCATTCAGAGTGCAGTGCAGGAACAAGCAGGCACACAAAAAGTGCGTGCCTGCCTCGTGCACCACTGTGCCCACTGACGCTGCTGGAAGAGAGCAGGGGAGCCGAGAGGCAGGAACGCGGAAAGCGTGCTGGACCACTGGTATGGCAAAAAAAGGTACCGGGGGGGGGGGGGAGGAGGGTGCCTGCCTGCGCCTTTGGGCTGGCTGGCTTGGGACCGGCTGGCTGGCAGGGTTGACTGGGGGCTGGCTGGCTGCCTTGGGATGGGTTGGCTAGTTGGCTGGCTGGCTTGGGGTTGGCTGGGAGCTGACTGGCTTATGGGTGGGTTGGCTGGCTGCCACTAGACGTGCCTACCATTAGACGTGCCTACCACTAATAATAATAATAATAATTTTATTTTTATATACCGCCAAAGCCATGATAGTTCGAGGCAGTTTACTAGACATGCCCTGTATCTTGTCCCAACCTACTACTAGACCACCAGAGGGGGGGACAGGGTACAGGGCACACCATTTGGTTCAGAATTTTTTTCTTGGTTTTTCCTCCTCTACAGGTGGGTGTGTCTTATGGTCAGGTTCATCTTATGGAGCAAAAAATATGGTACATCTAATTGAAGGCAAAATCTTCAGTTGGTTCTCACTATTTCACTAATCCTCAGCAATGTGTACCCTTTGCAATCAGATGTGTTACTTTTAAATGCAATCTTATCAAACATTTTGAATATAGGGTTAGATTCATTAAACTCACTTTTGTTGGCCGATCCGTGGCCAATCCATGGCCGAGTCTTGCCGGGCAACCGGTTCACTAAACAGTCCTCATGCAAATTATTTGATCGGAGGCACGCCCCATACCAACCCAACAGATCGCTGCAGAGTAGTGCTGCTCAATTTCCAATTTGAATCTATTCAACGATTCACTTTGGTTGAATCGATTCAAATCAATTTAAAAAAAATTCAGCCTCCCAATTCAGTGACTGACCCTCCCCCCTCGCCCCCTAAAGCAGAGCAGCAGCGCTGCCTCTTGCTGGCCAGCCGCTGCCGCTCCTGCTTTAGAGGGGAGGGACAGTCGGGAATTTCTGTGGCATCTGGCTTCCCCCCCCCCCCCCGGCCTCCTGCTCTTCCATTTACCTAATTCCAGCAGCGGAGCAGCCTGCAGAGAGGATCGTCGGTGCAAGCAATCCTTGCAGGCTGCCATCGGCCTCCGGAGCTGTTGTTTCTTCTGCCGTGATCCTGCCTCTGTCAGAGGAGGGGTGGGACTGCGGCAGAGGGAAGACAGCTCCGGAGGCCAATGGCAGCACCGGCAATCCTCTCTGCAGGCTGCTCCGCTGCTGAAATTAAGTAAAAGTAAGACCAGGAGGCCAGCTGGGAATATGCAGGCCTTCGGGGTTGGGGGGGTACAGGCCTTCGGAAGGAGACAGGCCTTCAGGGGGGGTGCAGGCTTTCAGGGGGTGCAGACTTTCAAGGAGGGACAGGCCTTCAAGGGAGGTGCAGGTCTTCAGGGAGGTGCAGGCCTTTGGGGGAGGGGGACCCTGGTGTAGAAGTACACGGAGGGAGGGAGGGAAAGAGGGAAGTTCAAGAGACATACATATGCCGGACTGGAGGGGAAGAATTAATGGGTCTAAAAACAGAGGAGAGGGAGAGAGATGGTGGACAATGAAATTTAAGGAGGGAAGAAGCACAAAGGGAGAGAAGTTGGACACAAGGGATGGTGTGGAGGGGAGAGGTGGGGGATAGAGAAAGAGAGAACTCGTAGACCCTGGGGTGGTGGGGAAGGAGGGAGAGATGCTGGTTGAAAGGGTAGTTGAGAAAAGGAGAGATGGTGGATCTGGGGATGGTGGGGTCCATCGTTGTAGCTGCGGGGATGGAGATGGAAAAAAAGGAAAGATGCCAGACCTCCGGGGGACGGAAAGGAAATGGAATGGGAAGACAGAGATGGAAGATGGATGGAGAAAGAGAAAGAAGAAGACCCTGGCAAGCGAAGATATCAGAAGACAACCAGAGTCTGGGACCAACATAATTCGAATAATGACCAAACAAAAGGTAGAAAAAATTTTATTTTCTGTTTTGTGATTACAATATCTCAGATTTGAAATGTGTATCCTGCCAGAGCTGGTGTTAGACTGCGAACCTGAGTTAGGATTTAACAGAGAGAGGAAAAGTCTTTTTTGTTTGTTTATTTTGTTTACACCACAGCGCAAGTGTGAGTAGGAGAGAGAAAAGGGGGGTGAAGAGGCTATAAAAGGGGTGAAGAAGCTATAAAATAAAACCCACCAGGATGTTTGAAAAAAAACAAAACAAAAAACACCCAATTGGGCAGGAAAATCGAATTGAAAAATCGATTCAATAGGCTGAATCAAATTGAAATTTTTTTTTCCTGAATCTGGCAGCACTACTGCAGAGAGATCCAGATGCATGCGCAGACTGCATATGCTAAGTCAAAACAAAATGTGTGTGTGGGGGGGGGGGGCTACAGTTTTGAGTGGACATTAATGGAACAGATTACAGAACACGCTGCAGCCAGATGGAACAGAACATGATTTTTAGCCAGATATGACAGAACACGCTTTTAACCCACGGGTTAAAACCATGGGCTGCACTGCAGGGACAGGGCGGCAGAGAGCAGGACAGTCGGCAAGGACTTGAGTGACTGGTCCTCAGCAGTTGCTTCTTTTTGGATCGGCCAGCTCAGTGTTCCTTCTTCTGTTTAGTGAATCGCTGCCTTCCTACTTTGCATGCCATTCCCCTTCATTTGCATGGGCGGATCGAATCGGGTGGGAGGTTGATCGGCCAGAAGGTTGGTGAATCAGGTCGGGGTCAGAGAAGGCTCGCAAAGCTTAGTGAATCTAGCCCATAGTAAGTACGTTCGCAGTTCAGTGTTAAGAGGGATGGCAGTGTTTTCTCTCAAATGCAGTTTTACAATACGTGCATGCATTAGACCTCCTGATTAAGGGACAGTACTAATTAAAATAGTGATATCGGGTATGCATTTTCAACTGAAACAAGTGGGCACCTGACAGACACACATTAGAAAATTACTACAGATGATTCGTCCCTTCGCAAAAATTTAATAAATTTGAAATACTGCATGGCACTTGACTTCTTAATCCATAGCTAAGCAAAAACCTCACAATGTCCCTGGCAGGCAACCATGCCTGCAAACATCTGGCTCCCTCTAACCTGGCTCCAGTAACCGCCCCTACGCAGGACAGACACCAGAAAAGATTGCAACTGACCAAAGTCTCCCTCCCCCCAGTCCAAAGCCAGTCCTGATCCCTCCCTTCAAAACAGCAACGTTTCCTCTGCAACAAGCTGAAAGCAGCTTCCGGCTAATACAGAGAGAAGTATAGAGCGCCATCCGCCTGTCCAGTCACTGTACATTTAATACTAGCTAAGGCACCTCAAATCCCCGGCTGCAAGCATGCACATGTCATAATGACAGGAATGGATTAAGCTCGTTAAACGATGCAGGCACATGGATCCTGAGTAACCGGCCTCGCATCAAAACATCCTGGGCACTTTTCTTTCACGTAGGCTGCGGAACCTCTTTTCCCCCTGCAAAGTCTGTCTACCATAGCCACAGGTGAGAGGGTGCAAAAGAAACATTCGGTGCGGCCGAGAAGCCTCTAGCTGCCAGCGCCCCTGGATGTCTTGCTCTTACCTTCCCGAGCTTTCAGCAGCACAGTGTTAGCTACAATGTTTTCAATCTCCATCATCAGGGCGCGGAGTGGCAGGGAGGAGAACACATCTCGGGGGGGCTAGAAGCAGTGTATGCCCGCTGCAGCCTGCCTGGGATCGTCTTCCCTTTCCCGCTCGCTCGATTTCAATCTCAGGCTGCAGCAGTTCTCTCTCAGCTTCATCCCTTCTACATCCTCCGTCTCCTGCACAGACTGCCTCCTAGCACGGATCTGCATCTGGCTTAACTCCCCTTTCTTTCTTCCTGTTTCTCTACCTCTGCTGAGGCGACCCGTGGCTGGGAGGGGCTAAAGCTATGAGGCTAAGATCAATTCAGCAGCTCCTCTAACTCCCCTAACCCTCAACAGAAACCCCTGTTTTTTTCATAGAACTCAAACTTCTTCCTCCCTTTCAAGACGAAAAATACTCTCACCAGTCCGTACTCCTCCCACTCTATCCTTATAACTCGAGCAGCAGTTCTCCCCCCTTCCCTTTTAATAGTATTGCCCACTCCCTTTAACTGGCTCATAGTTTTGTCTGAGCACTCATTAGGAACCCCCTTCCTGGGTACTCTAAGAACCTCTTCTTACCCCCAGAGCTTAAGGCTCTATTCCCCCCCTTCCCTCCATCACTGCGTCTTTCCGATTTATCTCTGCAATACCACAATGTTAGCTACAGTATAATGAAATTCTTCTAATTTTTGCAATCACTTCTTACTTCCGAGACTAAGCAGGTCTGCCTCACACACTCTTTCTAGCTTGGATTTTTGTAAAACGGTTAGGTACTCCAATTGTTGGGTCCTTAGCAGTGCTTCTCTCACCCCTCAGAATTTTATAATTCACTAGCTGATGCCCCGGCGTTGCACGGGTATTTAATTATAGCAATAACACTGTAAATGGATTCAAATAAAGATACTTTATAGTGGTGAATGAAATTATTTTTTTACAGCTTTATAAAAAGTACAATAGTCAAATTATAATGTGAAATATTTGACAAAATGAATACAATACAACTAACGCAAAACTTGATTATAAACAACATTTTTAGTTTCACCTCCAGGAGCAAGAACATATACATTCTTGGGTGAACTCACCCTTGAACAAGCAACATAGAGTTGTCCATGGGAAAAACAGGGGGATCTTAAATCCACTCCACAGTATGTAATAGTCTGTCCCTGTGATTTGTTGATTGTGATAGAGAATGCAAGTCACACTGGAATTTGCAATCTCTTAAACTGAAAAGGAAGATCTGTTGGAATAAGTGGCATCCAAAAGTTTCAGTATTGATTTAAACAACTCAATATGTGGAAACTCAGGTTGAAAAGAAACTCCATGCAGTTTTTTCCCAGTTCAGAATGGAACCTGTGTTCCTAGTTCAGCATATGTGAGTACTCATGTAATGTAATAACATTATAAACTGGGGTGCATGAAGGAAACAGTTACAAACACAGTTAGAACATACAAACACTATATGTATGGTGTCCGTGGTAGAATAGAAACGATGTCCCTAGTGGTTATAGTGTCATAGAAAGTGTTTTATAGTTGGAATTACTGTGAGAATGGCAGCTTTTTACATTTTTACCATTGACATGAATGGGTGAAATCTGATTTTCTGTTTGTAGCTCTGCCCATGTGTGCAGGTGGGCCACGAGACCCCCAGAACATATCACCCCAGGTAGTGAGGGATCTGCATACCAAGTTTCGTTCAAATCGGTCAAGCCGTTTTTGAATTACTGTGAGAATGGCAGCTTTTTAAATTTTTTCCATTGACATGAATGGGTGAAATCTGATTTTATGTTTGTAGCTCCGCCCACGTGTGCAGGTGGACCGCGAGACCCCCAGAACATATCACCCCAGGTAGTGAGGGATCTGCATACCGAGTTTCGTTCAAATCGGTCAAGCCGTTTTTGCGTGATCGCGGCACATACACACACACACACACATACATACACACATACAGTACATACCTCCGATTTTATATATATAGATGATCACACTAGCATCACCCCTCCTAGACCAGTTCTAAATAGACCTCATACTTTTAAACATCAGATCAAGGCTGTGCAAAGGTATTACACATTTATTTAAACATAGAAACATAGAAAGTGACGACAGATAAGGGCCAAGGCCCATCAAGTCTGCCCACACCAATGACCCTCCCCTACCTCCCTTTGTGAAGAGATCCCACCTTTCGATCCCATTTAGCTTTAAAATCAGACACACTGCTGGCCTCAATTACCTGTATCGGAAGACCATTCCATCGATCCACCACCCTCTCGGTGAAGAAGTATTTCCTGGTGTCGCCATGCAATGTCCCTCCCCTGATTTTCCATGGATGCCCTCGTGTTGACGTGGGTTCCTTGAAGAAGAAGATATCCTCCCCCACCTCGATACGGCGCGTGAGATATTTGAATGTTTCGATCATGTCCTCCCTCTCCCTGCGTTCCTCTAGGGTGTAGAGCTGCAATTTATTCAGCCGTTCCTCATACGGGAGATCCCTGAGCCCTGTGACCATCCGTGTGGCCATTCGCTGGACCGATTCAAGTCTCAGCACATCTTTGCGGTAATGTGGTCTCCAGAATTGTACACAGTATTCCAGATGGGGTCTCACCATGGACCTATATAATGGCATTATGACTTCGGGCTTACGGCTAACGAAACTCCTGCGTATGCAACCTATGATTTGTCTGGCCTTAGATGAAGCTTTCTCCACTTGAGTAGCAGTCTTCATGTCCTCACTGATGATTACCCCTAAGTCTCGTTCCGCTACAGTTCTCTCTAGGATCTCACCATTAAGAGTGTAAGTCTTACATGGATTTTTGTTGCCAAGGTGCATGACCTTGCATTTTTTGGCGTTGAAATTTAGTTGCCAGGTCCTGGACCAATTCTCCAGTAGAAGGAGGTCGTGTGCCATACTATCGGTCTTGGATTTGATGTCAGGTCCTGTTGTGTTCTTGTCTACTATATTGCATAATTTGGCGTCATCCTCCCAGAAGAGCTCAGAACGGATAAAGTGTAATTATACAAAATGACGACAAGGAGATCACGTGATGATGTGAGCAGAGGAAGACGTGGGTTAGCTCTGCTCCCGGGCCCCGCTTCACATCACTACTCACTGCGCAATAAATTTGCCTTCTTTCCATAGCTGCACCATTCTCTTGGTCCTGCCTCCCATATGGACAGATTTTTACAGCATTTGGATACCGGGATGGCAGGTAAATCTACCAAAAAGCTGCGAGAGGCAAGCAGGGAGGTGGCAGAGTAAATGTCACCGTTGCCGACGGCATCCACGGAGGAGTTCACTCCGGCCCAGCTGACCTAGCTCTCTAGCACAGTCAAATGCGCATTGGAACCACAGCTGGAAAAACTATCCTGCCAGCTGGGACAGGCGGATGCCTTGCTCGCGGACACGGTGAGATGAACGGGGGAGCTGGAATCCAGAATGTCCGCGCTTGAGGACTCTAATCTAGCCGGAGCCCCCATGATTGCAACACTGAAGCGTCAAGTGGTGGAACAGGCTACTAAGCTTGAGGATCTGGAGAATTGCTCCAGGAGGGGAAACTTGAGATTTGTGGGGCTGCTGGAATCTCTACCCGAACAACAACTCGGAACTCTGCTCACCTCCTGGCTTCAAAAAGAGCTTCCATTGCCGGCAGATATGGGACCCATTTGCTTTGAGAGAGCGCACCGCATGGGTCGGGCCATGGATGGGCAGCAGAGACTGCGAGCAGTGATTGTGAAGGTGCACAACTATCTTCATAAGGTGGCCCTGCTCTGCAAATACAGAGATCGTTTGGACTCTTTGCAATATGAAGACCACCGAGTTCATATCTTTCAAGATTACTCCCCAGCACTGCAGTCCCGTCGGAAAAAATTTCAGCCTCTTTGCACTGCTCTGGCTGACAAAAAGATTAGATTTTTGTTCCTCTATCTGGCCATCCTGAAGATTTTTCAGAATGGATCCAGGACAGTGTTTGACTCTGTGGACAAAGCTCAAGTATTTCTGGACTCCCTAAATCATTGACTTGGCTCTTATCTTTGTAGGCCTGCTGTGGGGCTATGAGGCTGAGTTGCACATTCTTGGGCCCTCTTTGGGCCTTACACAGGTGGTTGGTGGTGCAGGGTGGGGCCCTGTGCATTATTGTGAATCTCCCCAGCGCTTGCGCTGTGTTCTGTGGGACTTGTGCCCCGGTGGTTTGTGTGGGGTAATGGGGTTGGGTGTCTGGGTCTGGGGTGTCTAGGGTTTGGGTCTGGGGTGTCTGGGGTTTGGATCTGGGATTTGGAGTGGTTCATAGCTTGGGTTTTGGGGTGGTATCTTTTTGGTTTTCTTTTTCATGGTTTTCTTTCTCTTCTGTTCTTTGTGGATTTTTTTTGTTCTGTTTCCTTTGCTGAGGGTACTGGATGGCTTTTCTTGCACTTGAGTGAGGGGGAAGGTGTGGGCTGGGTGACTTCCTCCCTGGTTCTTCTGGGTTTTGTAATTTTCCTCATATTACTCTTTCCCCTTATTTAGTCTGGCTAGTACTAAAATTGTTTCTTGGAATGTGGGGGGTATCACTTCTCTCGTAAAATGCACCAAAATCTTACAAGCTCTTCAACGGCAAGGGGCTGATATAGCATGCCTTCAAGAGACACGTCTCTCAGACACGGAACACCTAAAATTACAGCGTTCGTGGGTCAGCGCTGTCCACTTTTCCTCCTCTGGGGGCAGACTTGAGGGGTTGCAGTTCTCATACGCAAATCGTTACAATGCACAGCTACCCTCCGCCAGAGGGACTCTCGGGGACGTTACCTATTGCTTGATCTAAACTTAAGGGGTCGTACCCTTTCCTTGTTAGTTGTATATGGTCCAGCTCATAGAGATAAACGGTTCTACAGGGATCTGCTGTGCCTCTGTACTACTGCTAACTTAGACAACTTGATGGTGGTGGGGGGGTATGAATCTGGTTCATGATCCTACTATGGATAGATCCACAGGTCTCCCTTCTGGTGGTGAGGGGGTGGCTAATGATTTGGTGGCTTTCACTACAACTCTGGATTTGTTGGATACGTAGCGCTCTTTACATCCGAGGGAGCAGGATTGCACACACCTCTCCAGGGCTCATGGCATTTATTCCCACCTGGACTATGATTTTGTCCAGCGGAGGCAGTTTTCCTTCATTTCTTCAGCAGCAGTGGGCCCTGGGGAGGTGTCTGATCATTGCATGGTATGGATTGCACTAGAGTCCCCTCACTTCTATCAACAACAAGGGGGTGGCGATTTCCCGCTTATCTGTTTAAGGATCCCCATTTTTCCAAGTATCTCCATACGAAGTGGGAGGATTAAATCCACAATAATTCGCTACATCTTAAAGACCCATTTTTATTTTGGTCGGCGGGGAAGGCTGTGATCAGAGGAGATATAATCGCCTATGTCAGTGCTCGCAATAAACGGTTGGCTGCTGGTATTTTGGGTTTGGAGAAACAGGTACAGAAGCACAAGACGGCCTATGTCAGGGTCCCCTCTCGGGCTAACAAGATCTTGTTGACCTTTCAAATAGCTCTGGACTCTATGATCCATGAGCACACCACATGCATGTTGCTCTACAGGAAAGGGAAGTTTTTTCACTATGGCAACAAGAGTGGGAAGTTGGTGGCAAATGTAGTTAAGGCTTGGGGAGGGCCCAGACATATTCTTGCCATTAAAGATTCCAAGGGCATGGTACATTCTAACCCTGACCGTATCTCTCACTTGTTTGTAGAATTCTTCTCCTCCTTATATTACAGGGAGGACTCTCTTGGGGATTTCTTGCTTCAGTCTCAATTGCCTCAGCTCTCTGAAACACAGTTAGATACTTTGAATTCTCCTTTCACGGCCAAAGAACTTCAGAAAGCCATAGCTTCTCTTAAATTAGTCTCCGCCCCAGGGCCCGATGGGTTTTCTGATGAGTTTTATAGGATACTACAGGTGCCCTTGGTGCGACCCCTCCTTGCATACTATGATACTGTTTTGCAAGAGGGAACGTTTCTGGACCAGGCCAATTCAGCTTTGATCACTTTGCTCCCCAAGTCGAGGACAGATGCCGAACTGGTGACTGCCTATCGCCCGATTTCTTTAATAAATGTAGATTTTAAGTTGCTTTCCACTCTTTTGGCATCCAGGCTGGCCATGATCCTTCTGGAGCTTATTGGGGAGGAGCAGATGGACTTTGTTAGAGGCCGTCAATCGGTCTTAAATGTCAGGAAATTGCTTTTGGCTATGGCCTATTGCCAACATCATGAGGTGCCCAACATGGTGGTCAGCCTGGACGCCGAAAAAGCTTTTGATAAAGTGTTGTGGCCCTTTTTATTTGGGGTCCTTTTCCATCTAGGCATACAAGGCATGTTTTTACAAGCTATTAAAGTTTTTTTATCACAATCCAACAGCTTGTGTCAATGGGGTACAGTCCCCTCCATTTCCTATAGCTCAGAACTTTTTTTTTTACCTCAGAACCGCTACTTTCCCTGATTAGGCGGTCCCCAGATATCACGGGAGGTCCCGTTGTCCGAAGTCTCAGTTAAGGCACTTGCTTATGCTGATGATCTCTTTCTGGTACTAACTGATCCCCAGGAGTCTTTACCTATCCTCTTGGATACTATCTCTCGTTTTGGGGCCTTCTCTGGGTTTACATTGAACGCTCATAAGTCCCAGGCTCTTCTTCTGCTTTCAGAGGTTGGGGCTTCCTTTACAGTGGGCGACTGATCATATCAAATATTTAGGGGTCTTAATTCCTAGTCACCTTCCCCGTTTGTATGCTCTCAATGTGCAGCCTTTGTTGCAAGATACTGCTGTGAAGTTAAATCTTTGGCGAGCCTACCCTCTTTCCCTGCTTGGTAGAATTCATTTGTTTAATATGCTTTTAGCTCCTAAGTGGCTATATGTTTTCCAGATCCTACCCCTATTTTTGAGGGTTAGAGATCAACGGAGATTGTGGCAGTCTCTGCAGGCCTATTTGTGGCTGGGAAAGAGGGCGAGGATCCCTTACCCTGTTATTTGTACCCCGGTTTCCATTGGGGGCCTTTTGAATGTTAAATTTCTTACTGTTGCTTGTGCTATGAGGCACGTCAGTTTCGCTCTGCTAAGGACTTTACCGCTACTAACCTTGAACTGTCACTCTTGGACTCAGTACATTTCAGTTGTTACCTCCATGTCCTAGGATTGCGTCCCCGCCTGCTGCCACACTCTCATTTGCTTCCTACAGCTGTTGCTGCATGGCGATGGATCTTCCGCCATCACCATTTTTCAGCTAAGGCCTCGCCGTATCTGGCCATCAGACACAACCTGCACTTTCCAGTGGGTACTTCCTCCCCGGATTTTCAATGCTGGGCGCAGAAAGAAATTCATTATCTTTTTCTTGTGCTTACGGAGGAGGGCAAGATGATGCCCTTTTTTGGACCTACAAAGGGAGTTCTCTCTTTCCCCACAGGATATTTTTCCTTACCTGCAACTTCATAATTATATCAGGAGTTTATGTTGGACTGATCTGACCGAAGATGTCCAGGAGAAACTGGGATTTCTATTTATCTTGCGTACTCAGAACAAAGTTCCTCTGAGATACTATCATAGAGCGCTCTTAGACTCCTCTTCTACCCTTGTGTATCGAGCCTATGCAGCAGCGTGGAAGTCTGATCTCTCAATCACTTTGCCGGAGGCTACCTTTAAATCCTTCGTTCTTGCTATTCGTAAGGCTAAGGTCAATGTAGCCTGTTGGGAGCTGAAATTCAAATTTGCTCTTCGTCTACATATATCTCCCCGAAAGGCTTACTTGGCTGGGATAGCTCAGACCTCCAGCTATCCTAAGTGTGGCTGACGGGAGGCCACTTTGGGTCACATGTTCTGGCAGTGCCCTCCAGTGCAGCAATTTTGGGAGCTGTTGTTGCGGGCCCTCTCTTCTCTTTGGAAGTATGGTGTAAAACTGGAAACTCAAATTCTTTTTGATGTTTTAACTCTGCAATCCCCTATACCGAAGGGCTACTCTGCTTTTCTTCAAAGGGCGATGCTTCAAAGTAAAAAGACTATTCTGTTGCTTTGGCTGGAGCAGCGGGCACCTACACTTCAACAATGGCAGCAGCACATGACCACTTTACTAAAAATGGAACGCACCCAGCTCTGCACCTTGAATTCTTCAGCAAGCCGGAGATTTCTGCATATTTGGAGACCCTTCTGGAATACCTTTTCCCCTAGCGCGAGGAGTAGACTATTGAACTGCTAAGATGCTGTGAGAGTCATGCAGTGTATCTTCTGTTTGTGATACTTTCTTTTGTCCTCTCTCTTTCTTCTTTCTTCTTTTCTTTCACTTACTTGCCTTAGTTTTTGGATTTGGGTGGGTGGTTGGATGGGAGGGCAGGGGATGGACTGGGGGGGTTGGGTTTGGTGGTTGAAATTGAAAATTGTTTGAGCTTGCTATTTGCTGTTTTTGCTCATCTTTTTGTATTGCTGGTTCTCGTGTTGGCTGTACTTGTTTCCTGTTGCTCAATAAACATGATTTAAACAGAAAATGATGGCACACATAGCATTGCAGAACATTGTCTGACAAAGATGGCAAAACATAGTTAAAGAATGGTAAAACATAATATGACAAAATATGGTATGGTGAGACAGCATGGCAAGCATAGTATTACAAGTATAGCTAACCTAGTATAACACAACATGGCAAAAAACAGTAAGGCAAGCGGAGCATGATAAAAACCTAGCACAGTAGACATGGACCGGCAAAAATTGTGTGGCAGACATAGCATGAGAAATTGCTGCATGGTAGACACAGTATGGCAAATATAGTGTGGAACATACGACGTATAATATAATGAGAGAAATGGTGACAGTATGACAAAGTGTGGCAAAACATTGTATGACATAGTACGGTAGAGCATTATATGATGGGCAATATAAAGTATGACAGTACACGGCATGGTAGGACGAAGAACAAACACAGGCGTCATGAGGGAGAGATGTCACCAGCTCAAGCATGGGTCAGACAGGAGAAACTTTATTGATAATTGCAAAAGTTGACTCGACACTATTACAACTATCAATAAAATTTCTCCTTTTGACCCATGCTTGAGCTGATGATATCTCTCCCTCATGACTCCTGTGTTTGTTCTGCTGCTTTCATCGTAGAGGACTCTCGGACTTTTCTCCATTGTTATGGTAAGATGAAGCACATCAGCATTTGAGACTTCATAAGGTCCGGGAAATTTGGGTTGGTTCACTCTAACAGAGGGTCAAGGGAAGAAATGAGAATTTATTGCCTTCCTGAAGTTCAGTAGACCTTCTAATGATCTTATGTAGGTAGGTAGTTTGTCTTAGGCCCATTTTTAGCCTTGCCTTGCACCCCCCCCCCTCACACACACATATATGCATATACACACAATTCATCTTAAGGTCCTTAATCACCCCTCTGCGATTTTGATGAACTTAACAATCATGATCATTTCAATGTCAAGTTTCCCAGAGCAATCCTGTAAACAGGGCCAGCTCAACCACTGGACCAGGTGAGGCTCTGGCCCAGAATGCTGGAGATACAGAGCACCAATATCTCCAGCCTTTGAACTCGCCAGTGCTTCAACTGGTCCAAAAGTCTCTTCCCCTCCTCTCTTATTACAATATACCATATCTCCCCTTCTCTCTCCAGTCCCTAGTCCAGCATTGTTCCCTCTCTCCTCCTTCCCCCACCGCCCTCTAAACATTATCACGCTTGCTGGTAGCAACATTTGGGCCATCTTCCTATATTATTAGTATATATCAAGAAGAAAACCTCACTTTTCGAAAAATTGAAGCCAAAACGTAGTAAAATAGAACAATAATGCTGGGTATGTCGTCAATGTTATTCTTTACTCATTCTCAATTAAGTTCAACACAGAGAGTACTTCATGGGAATTCAGATTTCCACCCCTATCACGCAGATACAGGTGGTGGGATTCTTCACCATTCCTAGTACCTCATCTGTTTTTCATATGTACTTATCTACTTCTTATCTATCTTTTAATTATTTATTTTCTGTTAACTATTTCTTTAATAAATATATAAGTAATATAACTTAGCTTTTGTGAGAATGAGTAAAGAATAACATTTACGACATACCCAGCATTATTGTTCTATTGTACTACGTGCTGGTCGCAACAGCATGTACAGCAGACTGCTTTCGGCCAGCCAAGGGTCTTCCCTCTGCCTTGTCCTGCTGACAGGAAATTGCATCAACCCTGGCTACATGATTGCATAAGAAGGAGCTTCTGACTGTCAATTATCCCTAACATGGGAGTAAAACTCATTTCCATACTTAGTCATGAGGTTCCACTTCCAACAACATCTGTGAGGACTGTAGGAAAACAATTTTTTTTAATGATTTACAGATACCATCAACAATGAAGAAATAAATAGAACGATGAGGCTGTAGGACCCTTTTCCAGGGGTTTAACAGAGAAAAAAATAATGCCAGATGCATAACATAGTAGATCCTTGCCATTTTCAGGGCACAGACTGTAGAAGTCTGCCCAGTTCTAGCCTTGTTCTCCAGCTACTGAAGTTGTCATTGAAGCCCCACTCCAGCCCTTCCAAATCTCTCCAGCCACAATAAGGGCACAGACCATAGAAGTTTGCCCAACACTGGCCTTGTTCCCCCAACTACTGAAGCTGAATCTGTCCAACCATGATCAGGATACAGACCATAAAGATCTGCCCAGCACTGGCTTCACTTCTCAATTACTGCTATGCTTGTTTGGATCTATTCCTTTATGATTAGAAACATAGAAAGATGATGGTAGAAAAGGGCTATAGCCCATCAAGTCTGCCCACTCTACTGTCCCACCCCATTAAGTCAGAGTGCTGCTTGACCCACGTAGAGATCCCACGTGTATGTCCCATTTATTCTTAAAGTCGAGCACGCTAGTGGCCTTGATAACCTGCACCGGTAGTTTGTTCCAGTGATCCACCACCCTTGCTGTAAAGAAATACTTCCTGGTGTTACCACCAAATCTCCCTCCTCTGAGTTTGAGCGGGTGCCCCCTTGTGACTGAAGGTCCCTTAGGAAAGAATATGTCGTTTTCCACCTCGACACGACCTGTGACGTACTTAAATGTCTCAATCATGTCACCCCTCTCCCTGCGCTCCTCTAGAGAGTAGAGCTGCAACTTGCCCAGTCTTTCCTCATTTGAGAGACCCTTGAGTCCGGAGACCATCCTAGTGGCCATTCACTGGACTGACTCAGCTCGAAGTACATCTTTACGGTAATGTGGCCTCCAGAATTGCACACAGTACTCCAGATGAGGTCTCACCATGGTTCTGTACAGTGGCATTATGACTTCAGGTTTACGGCTGACGAAGCTTCTATTGATACATCCCATCAGTCGCCTTGCCTTGGATGAGGCCTTCTCTACCTGTTTGGCAGCCTTCATGTCTGCACTGATGATTACTCCCAAGTCCCGTTCTTTTGAAGTCATAGCTAGTGTTTCTCCATTCAAGGTGTATGTTCTGCATGGATTTCTGCTGCCGAGATGCATCACCTTACATTTCTTTGCGTTGAAGCCCAGCTGCCATGTCGAGGACAAGTTTTCCAACTTGATCAGATCCTGCGTCATACCATCCGTGAGATCGCTTTCACCTACTATATTACACAGTTTGGCGGCGTCGGCAAACAGCGCTACTTTTCCCTGAAGCCCTCAGGTCAAGTCCCTTATAAATATGTTAAAAAGGGATGGTCCCAGGACTGAGCCCTGTGGCACTCCGCTAGTCACCTCCGATGTCTTAGAGAGGGTGCCATTGACCACCACCCTCTGAAGTCTTCCACTCAGCCAATCATTCTCCCACACATTTTCATCTCCACCGCCTCCCATTGGAAGGCATTCCAGGCATCTCCATGAAAAAGTACTTCCTGAGCTGCCCAACCCCCTGCAATCAAAATTCATGTCCTCTAGTTCTACTACCTTCCATCCTCTGGAAAAAGGTTTGTTTATATATTAATACAGACATTCAAATATTTGAAAGGTATCATATCGCCCTCTCTTTCTTTCCTCCAGGGTGTACGTCATAAGGTCATCAAGTCTTTCCTCATACTTCTTGTGGCGCAAACCCCATACCATTTTTGTCACTTTTCTCTGAACTACTTCAAGTCCTTTTACATCCTTAGCAAGTTATGGCATCCAAGACTTGTACAGGGGCATCAACACTTTTCTTCTGCAGGTTATACCCCTCTCTATGTAGCCTAGCATCTTCTGGCCATGGCATTGTTTCACCACCTTGAGATCCTCACACATCATCACCCCAGTGTAATTGTAGATTCCAACATTATAAAGTGGCTTTTCCTTAAAAAATAATTTTATAATTAAGCAGTGAGACTCTGCGTTGTGTACTGTGTACAGCTCTAGAGACCATACAATTACAAGAAGGAGACAGAGAAATGGTAACACTACAGGACATAAGATGAGATTGCAGGGTGGTAGACTCAGGACGAACGTCAGAAAATACTTTTGCACGGAGAGGGTGATGAATGCCTGAAATGCCCTCCCTTGAGAGGTAGTAACAGTGACAAAGTTCAAAAATCCCTAAATATTAAGAAGATAGAATCAACACAAAATTCTACAGATCAAGAGCTATAATCACATTTAACATGAGCAGGAGTGGTACTTAAATGGCAGCCCCAGCAGTGAAGCTGATAGCAGACAAACTTCTACAGTCTGGGTCCAGTATGTAGCATGACGGATCAGTATAGCCTGGAGTTAGCTTGGACAGTGACTCCAGCGGTGGGGCAGTGTGGCCAATGCCAGGCAGACTTCTACAGCCTGTGTCCCATGTGCGGCAAAAAGGATTAGGAGCAAGAACGCATACTTTTAACACATTCATATAGCCAAAATACAGGTCTTGCCCATCTCAGAGGAGAACATCTTAGAACTTAGCAAATAAAATGAATACCAGTAATTTCTTGATTGTTTTAACATTGCCTGAGAAATGAATGTGACTGTTGGACAGATTGGATGGACCACACAGGTCTTTTTACCTACTGTTATTTACTATGTCAGAAAAGATATACTATAGTGATACAGAAGCCCACAAAATTAGTGTAGACTGGGCCCATCCTAGCAGACAGAATAGGATTGATGGGGGTGTCAGCCCAGTGTACGGATGAAGCCTAATGGAGTTGTGGTCTCAGCTAGCAAATCATAGCATGGGTGCAGTAATGTTTTAAACACAACTCCCCCTCCCCCCAATGATGACTGACTGGATGGATGGATGGCTGGGCTTGCGAAGCAGGGGCAGAAGTTTGACAAGCTCAGTGGCAGCACAGGATCCTGTGGAGTAGGCTCTGCAGTTTCCCAACAGGATCCAAGTTTGAACTTATTTGTAGAAAAATGGAGCACAGAGACATCTGATCAAGATAGTGCAGAGCTGAAGCAGGCAGCTGAGTCAAAAGCATGGTGTGCCCAAAAAGGAGTGGTTGGCTAGATCCCAATTCAGAAGCAGCAGTTGTGTTAGGCAGTGAGTTAGATGAAGTTGGAATTTCTGTTCTAGTTTCTGGTGCTCCTGATGGTGAGTGTGCAACTCTAGGGGTGAATTCTGGTGAGGCCCTACCATCAGGGATCTCAGTGGGAGGGGGGGGTCTGGTTGTTGTTGTTCCCAAGGAAAAAAGAAAGCCGTCTCAGCTTCTGGGAAGGGGAAGGATCACATGGCCCAAACCGCTTCAGCAGTTGGCCAAATGGAACAGCATTGGGGGGGGGGGGGGGCTGCAGGAAACCTTTCAGTTCCCAACCAAAAGAAAAAGATGGTGTTTTGAACAGCGAGAATGAGAGTCAGGGGGCTTCAGCAGATGTTTCTACCCAAGGGGGCTCTTATCAGAGTTGGATTACCTGTGGGCTGGCTCAGTTGCCAGGTAGGCACGTCTGACATATTTTGATCAGGTCCTATCTGGGCATTAATGTACAACAATCCAAACGCATGGGTGGGCCAGGGTTTGGAAGTATTGATGTTCCTCCAGTTTTTTTTTTTTGGGGGGGGGGTTCTTGTTTATTTATCTAGGTTCGGCTGCTCCCAGAGCAGATTGGTCAAGCCTATCCGAGAGTGATGCAGCAGCATGGAGGAATATCCCACAGCTTCAGCCAGAAAACTGAGGAGAGTAGAAGACTGGAAGGAATGAAGAAAGAAATAGCAACAACTGGAGGATTAAGTGGTATGAGAGGCCAGTTGCTTTCATCATCCAGTTTCCAAAAAAGGACTAGATCCCTTAGTGGCAAATCCAGAAGCAGTTAAAATGATAGCTTTGGATACACTCAGGCTATGCAAAGGTGAGAACAGTAAGATAGATAATTATCTTGGGGCATCTAATTACTCCTACTATTCATTATTTCTAGAGCACTACCAGATGTATGCAGAACTGTACAGAGAGGAAGATTCTCGCAACTTGACATGCCTTTAATGTGGTCGCTAAACCTGTTTCAGCCAATTTAGTGGGGCAGTATTTTACCAGCCGATTATCAGAATGGCTCACCATGGTCTTTTCCAAGCTTCCTAGCTGTCTCCGACTCTGCCATCCAAATGTAGTACAATGAGGTCATTAATATTAAAATGTTAGTAAAATGTGCTCAATATTAATAGGGGCACTCCGGGTGATTCTCTATCATTGCCAGGTGATTCCCAAAGCTGCTGTACCACATTTGCACACAAAATTTTCTGGCAGGGTCTGAGCTGTCGTAGCCTTACTTTACGATCAGTGTCTGAGCACTGATTGGCTCAGGCACTGACAGGAAAGTAAGGTTTAACAAGTCACACCCCTCCCCCCACAAATTTTATTTATTTATTTTTTTAAAAAAAGAGACCGCCAAATCGACCAAAGAGAGACCGCCACTTCCTCCCGCCGCTGTTGCTGAGGTCCCCTGACAAACCCAACAACCAAACACCTGACATCCTCAGCAGCAGAAGGGATGCCTACTGCCTCTCACCGCCCACCCTCCCCCCGACAACCAAACATCCAACATCCCCCAGTAGCAGGAGAGATGCCCACTCCCTCCTGCTGCCGCTGCCACCCAATCCCCGACAACTCACCCCCCACTCCCGACAAACTCCCCCCAACATTCCCCCCATACCTTTAGCATGAAGACCGGCTGGAGGGATGTCAATTTCGTCCAGCCGGCAGGCCTGCCTCTTCAAAATGGTGGGCCTTCCCCTTCCCGGTGCACCCTGGGATGTGCTGGGGAAGGTCCTAAGGCTGTGATTGGCTCAGGTATTTAAGGCCAATCAGAGACTTAGGCCCCTCCCTCCTAGGATGTGCCAGGATGAGAAAAGCCTGCCATTTTGAAGAGACCTGCTGGCTGGAGGCATCCCTCCAGCCGGCCTTCATGCAAAAGGTGCGGGGGGTAGGTGTGTTTGTCAGGGGCATGGAGGGTTGTCAGAAGGTTGGGAGACGGTGGGAGGGAGTGGTTATCTCTCATGCTGCCGGGGGTGTCAGGTGCTTGGTTGTTGGGGGGCTGGTGGTGGCGGGAGGGAGTGGGCATCTATCCTGCTGCCAGGGGTGTTTTAGGTTGTTGTGGAGGTGGGCTGCTGTGGCGAGAGGGAGTGGGTTTCCCTCCTGCTGCTGGGGAGTATCAGGTATTTGGTTGTGGTGGTGGTGTGAGGGAGTGGGCATCCCTCCTGCCGATCTTTGATTCAAGGGTCTCTTTTTTAAAAAATTTGAGTGGTGTATTCTATGCATGTGCCAATCGCTATCACAAACCTCATTTGCATGCGCAGTTTTTAGAGAGTGACTCGTCTTTTTCAAATTGTTACATTTACAGATGCGATAGTTAGCGAATCCAGCTCAGAGTCACAAAGGAAATAGTCCCTGCTTTAATGAGCTTATAATCTAAACAATCAAAACAGACAAACAGGATGCCAGGGTAGGGGGTTACAGGTAGAGGGGATGCTTAAACTGCTGGCTAGGGTGGAGAGCAGAGGTCAAGGGGGAGTAGAGTTTGAGTTGAATGTTGTCCTGAGAAAAGGCTCCCTGCTGGACAGAGCCCGTAGTTCCAGACAAGGCAAGAGGAAAAAGACAAAGTGATGGCTTGGCATTCAAGTCAAGTTCTTCCTTAAGCTCTTCCACTTCAGGCTCATCTCCTGAGCGGCCCTGCGATAGTGAATAACAGGATGTAGGATAGTCTGCATTGGTGGCAATGATGGAATTGTGGAATGATGGAAATACATTGTGCAAAATGCATTGTAAAGAGGAAATACATTGTTTTGTACAAGGCTGCACTCAGCAACATTTCCACAGATGCACAACTTGAAATAAAAATCAGCTTCAATCATGAAGAAGGATATGGTGGATTTATTTTGCTGAAAAAAAAAAAAAAATCATTTTCATATTTTCTAGGAAATAGGATCTTCACCCTAATTAAAACCATTTCTTGTGTGCACCCAGCAGTCAAGTTCCATTCATTTTTCATGCCATCACAACACTTGCTGCCTCCCTGCTGAGGGCTTTCCGCCAAGGCCTCCATTAGAAACTTCTGACCCCAGTGAAAGAAAAAACAGCCTCAGCAACCTTATGTTTCAAGTTTTATTATTATTTATATACTGACTATCAATGGAGGTTGTCTAAACAGTTTTACATTCAGGTACTCAAGCATTTTTGTGAAACAAGCTCCGGTGGCTTTCTACCTTAACCCAGCCGAACAGACTGATGCAGATATGCTCAAGTTTTTTCCAAAAGAATCCAAAGCAATGAAAAAAAAAAACCAAAACAATTACAAACACTGCTTCCTTTGAAATATTTATAGCCTTGGAAAAATTATGCCAGTCACCTGGACTTGAATTTATGTATTTCCTCCCCTCTCCCATCCAATCTTACATAATACATTATTTATGCCACACATTAAAGGGCCATAGTGATGTGGTCTTACAATTATAAAAAGATGCTACAGTCTTATTAATAAATAACCTACCTATGGGAGGGGGGCAGTGAAGAAAAGTGTTCTCAAATGTCCTACTGTTTGAAGTACCAAAATGCACACGTGTTCAGCTGGAAAGAAAAACTCCTATTATGGAGCTAAAGGTTGCATATCTGTTAAAAAAAAATGGTTCATGCATGTGGCATAAATTTCATAGTTTGACTTTTCAAAAAGTACATAACAACCTCACACAACCATTTAAATACTCTAAATTATGATTTCTAGGTATTGCATTACAAGCAGAAGGTGAAACTACTAAATCAGATACTCTGCAAGACAGAACAAATGCAAGATTTCTTTTATACGTTAATTTCATGTACAAACTTCACACACACATCCACAACAGATGTACAAGAGATAGTGTACATCTAATTGAAGGCAAATTTTTCAGTAGATTATCACCGTTTCACTAATCCTCAGCAATGTGTACCCTTTGCGATCAGATGTGTTAAATGCAATTGTATCAAACATTTGGAATATAGTAAGTACGTTCGCAGTTCAGTGTTAAGAGGGATGGAATGTTTTCTCAAATGCAGTGTTACATACAAATGCGTGCATACAGCTATATGCATTTTTTAGAATGACACCTTTAGACTTCCTGATTAAAGGACAATACTGTACTAATTAAAATAGGGGCGTTTTCTATAGTTATATTGGGTATTTGGCAGAGACACACAGTAGAAAATAACTGCAGATGATTCGTCCCTTCGCGAAAATGTAACAAATGTGAAATACAGTATAGCATGTAGCCAGACAATCATCTGAGAAAATACCTGACTTCTTAAGCCATAGCTAAGCAAAACCCCAAAAGGTCCCTGGCAGGCAATCATGCCTGCAAACATCTGGCTCCCTCTAACCTGGCTCCAGTAACCGCCCCTACGCAGGACAGACACCAGAAAAGATTGCAACTGACCAAAGTCTCCCTCCCCCCAGTCCAAAGCCAGTCCTGATCCCTCCCTTCAAAACAGCAACGTTTCCTCTGCAACAAGCTGAAAGCAGCTTCCGGCTAATACAGAGAGAAGTATAGAGCGCCATCCGCCTGTCCAGTCACTGTACATTTAATACTAGCTAAGGCACCTCAAATCCCCGGCTGCAAGCATGCACATGTCATAATGACAGGAATGGATTAAGCTCGTTAAACGATGCAGGCACATGGATCCTGAGTAACCGGCCTCGCATCAAAACATCCTGGGCACTTTTCTTTCACGTAGGCTGCGGAACCTCTTTTCCCCCTGCAAAGTCTGTCTACCATAGCCACAGGTGAGAGGGTGCAAAAGAAACATTCGGTGCGGCCGAGAAGCCTCTAGCTGCCAGCGCCCCTGGATGTCTTGCTCTTACCTTCCCGAGCTTTCAGCAGCACAGTGTTAGCTACAATGTTTTCAATCTCCATCATCAGGGCGCGGAGTGGCAGGGAGGAGAACACATCTCGGGGGGGCTAGAAGCAGTGTATGCCCGCTGCAGCCTGCCTGGGATCGTCTTCCCTTTCCCGCTCGCTCGATTTCAATCTCAGGCTGCAGCAGTTCTCCCTCAGCTTCATCCCTTCTACATCCTCCGTCTCCTGCACAGACTGCCTCCTAGCACGGATCTGCATCTGGCTTAACTCCCCTTTCTTTCTTCCTGTTTCTCTACCTCTGCTTAGGCGACCCGTGGCTGGGAGGGGCTAAAGCTATGAGGCTAAGATCAATTCAGCAGCTCCTCTAACTCCCCTAACCCTCAACAGAAACCCCTGGCTTTCTTCCATATATCTCCATATTTTTCTAAATATTTCCTTATTTTCTTCCCAAGACGAAAAAGACTCTCACCAATTCCTACTCCTTCCACTTGAGCTTCATGTTCCCCCTCCTTCCCCTTTGCTTAACAGTATTTCCCACTCCCTTTAACTGGCTTATATTTTTGTCTGAGCATTCATCATGAGCCCCTTCCTGGGTATTTTAAGAACCACTCTCTGTACCCTCAGAGCTTAAGGCTCTACTTCCCCTTCCCTCTATCACTGTGCCACTCTGATTTATTTCTGCCAATCGGAGACTGAAGGGGCAGATGTTCAAAACTCTGGAAATGGGTGCACAACATAAGGTTACAGGATGATTTGGCAATGGGCTACTTATATGCACGCTGTTTGTGTTGAAGATTGATGGTAAAAGGGGGAGGAACATGGCACTTGTACACAAGAGCTGAGCAGTATGCAGAGCTCAAATGTGCTGGCCCAGTAGAGTGCAGAGACCTGATTAGAAACATGGATACCTGAGAGCATATAAAGGCCAAATGGCCCATCCATTCTGCCCATCTGTAGCATTCGCTATCTTCTCCTCTTCCTAAGAGAACCCACGTGCCTGTCCCTCGCTTTGTTTAATTCACTGTCTATGTCTCCACTACCTTTACTGGGAGACTATTCCACACATCTACCACCCTTTCTGTAAGACCAAATAGCGAGGGTAAGAGGACACAGGGCGGTAGCACCCCCCATGCCCTCCTCTCCACCTCCTGCTCCTTTTATACCCCCCTGCTGCTTCCTTGCCCTACCATGCCACACTCATGCCCTCCCTTCCCCCATACCTCTTTAAATATTTGCCAGGGTGAGCAGTTTCTCCGCCTGCTGCTCACGCCGGCATTGGCTTTCCCTCTAAAATCACTTCCTGGCTCTGCGACCAGGAAGTAATTTCAGAGAGGAGCCAGGCCTGCGCGAGCAGCAGTCCGGAGAAGTTGCATGCACTGGTGAAGATTTAAAGAGATACAGGGGAAGGGAGGGCATGAGTCTGGCAAGGGGGGAGGGCAGAGAGATGCCAGCACCCCCATCAAGATATGTGTGTGTGTGTTCCATGATGATTTTAGACTCAGTTGTTAGGCACAGGACACACATGTACATAAAACACACCCATGGCTGCTGACTTTAAAATTCAAGTAAATGTTTAAAATTTTGGTACAATGTTTCTATCTTCATGCTACCGACAGCTCCAACCTGCCAGAAATGTTTGCATGCTAAAAGGTGGGTGTTCCTTGCTATGCTTAATACTAATATAAATTTAAAATAGTGGGTTAGCCAAATAGACTTACGGACCAATCAATGTAAAAAGGAGCAGAACTAAAATTGTTGTTGGGATTTTTTTTTTTAATTGCAACAAATAAATGCAAATATTTAAATGTTTAACTTCTGTGTTTGTATGAATTGAAGAGGAAACCTATTGAACCACCTGACTGTGATTATAACATCTCATAAGAACATAAGAATTGCCTTACTGGGTCAGAACAGTGGTCCGTCTAGCCCAGTATCCTGTCTTCATGGAGACCAATCTAAGTCACAAGTATCTAGCAAAAACCCAAATCGTAGCAGCATTCCATGCCACAATCCATTTAAATCGTAATAATTAAATTGTAACATAATTACATCACATCACCACTAGGGGGGGAGATTACTTTTTTGGCATCATGGTGACAGAATTCAAATTCTTAAATTTATTTTTTTGTAGGTTTTGCACAACACTCAATTTTTGGTCTAGGCCTGGTCCCTGAAGATAAAATGGAAGAACTAGAAATTTTAAATGTGAAGCCAAGGATTCAAGAAGCACAATTCCAGGAGCAGAAGGATGCTTTTGCCCAAGCCATGGAAGTGATAGGTCAGTTAGCTGAAAAAACATAGGAGACTGTAAGAGTGCCTGAGGTGAGCTCAAAATCAGTGTTTCCAACAGAAGTTGCAACTTTATACATACCCAGAGATTTAAAAAATAAATAATAATAGATATTTTTCAGGTACACCAGTGAAACAGGGTGATCCAACTACTGAAGAATGGATAAAACAGACTAATGCTGCTCTAAAAACTTTAAGGATTCCATCTGAAGATCAGATATAAATCATGAAAGATAATTTGAAAGGAAAGGCAAAGGAGACAGTTAAATTTATGTTAGTCACTGACTCAAGTACTTTGAAAGACATCTTTGAACTGTTGAACCGAGTATATGGGGATCAAGTGCCTATCACTGAAAGATTAAAAGAATTCTATGACCATAAACAATTATATAAAGAATCCATAAGAAATTATGCATATGTTTTTTAAGACAAGCTAACAAAAATAGTAGTTCAAGACAATTCCTATATTGGAAATACAAAAAAAATCTTGAAAGAAATATTTGTGAATGGTCTGGAAGAAGTGGATGATAACTTTCATGCATTTTCTATATAATATCTGTGTCTCTGTAGCAATTCTATTATCGTGTAAGCTGCAATGATTCCTAGCTGACATTTGCGGGATACAAGATTTATACTTTGGAGCCAACAAGAGTTGGTATGGTATTTGCATAGAGAGTTGAAAAAGAGTATTGAAGCGGGACCTGAAATAGTTTTCCCAGATATGCTACAGGCTGCAGTCAATGGGCAGAAGAAAATCAAGTGCCAGTGTTAGAGAAGTCTACTCCTAAGGTTCTCCAACAGAGGAGAGAAGGAGATTGGGGTTGTCCAGAGGAGAATGTGCATGTGGCAGGAGCCTCACAAAGTGAAGAGCAAAGCATCACAGTGGCTTCAGCATTGCTGAATGTGGCCAAGACTATTTTTGACAGAAACCCATGACATATTTCAGTTTCCAAAGACCTCCATCTGAGAGAGGAAGAAGGAATAGGACTAAAGTAATCTGTTTTAACTGTAATGAACCAGGTCATTACAGTTGAGAAGTTTCAAGTTTATTTAAGTCTTGATATACCACTTTTATAATCAAAGTGGTTTCTAATTAATACAAAGTGTTAAAAAGTTTAAAATATAAAAAAATATAACATAAAGGGAACGGATAAACAATTACAATACAGATGCAACATAATACAAATGGGCAAATAGGGAGGATACATTGCTTAAAATAAAAGAAAATGGGAGGAAAAAAAACAAAAGGTAAAAAGGGAGTGTTTGATGTAAGGCCTGTTGTCTGAGTTTTTTGAACAAAAAATTAAATATAGATCTCAAAAGCATCTCTGAAAAGAAATGTTTTAAGATTAGATTTAAAATTATTGAGATTCTTTAAGTGAGATGCTTAAGTGAAAGGAAAATTACTCATGAGATTAGAGTAATGGAAAGAAAAGGAGATCCTGGAGAAGGTCCATCAGGTTTAACTAAAAGCTTGATTTTTCCAGAAACTGCGTCTGTAAGAAAAAAGACTCCTAGTGAAAAACATTCTTCAGTACCTACAGTGCAAATGTAGCAGGGAGAGGTCACGTGGAAGAAAACCAATTGGAAAAAGTCCAATTATTGAAGCAACAATTTGTGGGGTGAAAACCTTATGGGGCTCATAATAAAATAAAATTTTAAAAAATGTCTAAAAAGTTCCCTAAATGGGTACTTGGATGATCAAAAGCCTGATCGTCCAAGTACCCATAACCAAAACTGGTGTTAGATGTATCTAAAACCAACTTAGGCCTTTCCCCTGCCTGTAAACACATAGAGAGAAAAGAGGCGTTTTTAGAGAAGGGGAGAGGACAGAAGGTGTGCCAACCTAGACATAGTATAACCAAAGGTTTAGACAGGTTGCCTAGTCAGCACTTATACGTTTTGACTTAGACCAAGTCAGAACAGGTATAAGTGCCGAAAAAGGGGCCGCTGAGCTGATGGCGGCTGCTGCGATCAGCTCAGCAGCCCCAGTAACTTGCCTACCCTCCCCCCCAGCAACAATCGTGGCAGTAGAGATGGCTCATCTCTCCTGCTGTGATAGCGATTGCCCCCCCCAACATGACCGGGGCAGGAGGCAGCCCAAACCCTCCTGCCCCGGAGACTGGCACCCTCCCTGAGAAGATTGGGTCAGGAGGGATCCCAGGCCCTCCTGCCTCGACACAGCCCCCCCCACGTCCGGCCACCCAAAACCAGTGATCGCCCTCCCCACCCGCCGACCTGTGAGACCCCCGCCGACCCCATGACCCCAACCCCCCAACACCCTCCCCCGGTACCTTAGGAACATTGGCCAGACAGATGGGTCCCAAGCTTGTCTGTCTGACAGGCCCGCCATCCTCAGAATGGCGGGCCTTAGGGCTGATTGGCCCAAGTGCCTCAGCCCCGCCCACAGGTGGGGCCTTAGGCACCTGGGCCAACTGGAATAGACCCAGTTGCCTTAGGGCCCTCCTGTGGGCGTGGCTTAAGGCACATGGGCTGGGTTGGGCCCATGTGCCTAAGGCCCCGCCCAAAGGAGGAGCCTAAGGCAACGGGCCTATTCTGGTTGGCCCAGGCACCTAAGGCCCCACCTGTGGGCAGGGCTTGAGGCACCTGGGCCAATAAGGCCCGCCATTCTGAGGATGGCAGGCCAGATGGAAGGACGGGCTTGGGACCCATCCATCCAGCCAACATTCTTAAGGTACAGGGGATGGGGTTGCGGAGTTGGCGGGGGGGGTCTTGCCGGTGGCGGGGGGGGTGTTTGGGAGGGGCCGATCAGGGGTTCGGGGGGGCCAGACAGGGGGGGGCTGCATCAGGGCAGGAGGGCCTGAGATCTCTCCTGCCTGTATTTTAGTGGGGGAGGGGGGCACCGGGGCAGGAGGGCTTGGGCTCCCTCCTGCCCCAATCGTGTCGGGGAGGGTGACAGTCTCCAGGGCAGGAAGGCTTGGACTCCCTCCCGCCCCAATCGAGTCGGGGAGGTTGTTGCTCTCTGGGCAGGAGGGCTTGGGCTCCCTCCTGCCCCAGTTGTGTCAGGGGGGGGGAAATCACAGCAGTAGATATGAGCCAGGGGGGGGGGCCGGCGGGCGGGCGCGGATTTGAGAGGAGGAGGGAGATGGAAAGAAGAAAAAGCATGGGAGTTCTGAAGGATCCCTGTAAGTCCTGACATTATTAAACCAGGTGAAGTGGGATAAGGAAAAAACATAAGCTCACAGAAACTGTTCTCTTTACAAAAACCTTTCTCTCCCCCTGCAACTAGTATCTTATCTCTGCAGCTAATGGAAACAGTAGATTAGCTGTGAAAAGATATTTCACATCATTGACTAAAGAGCATGCAAAGATGGGGAAATGCGCTGTTTTTAAGTTCAATTAGCTACTGTAGCAGTAAAACTAGAGAAAAAGCAACAGGTCCTGAGGCTGTGGGTATGCTGTGGTTTTACACCAAGGCCCGCCCAGCCAGATATCATGAAGAGATAAACAGACTATGGTCAGAAGACAGAATTCTCAGAAGATAGAATTCACAAGAAATATCATCTAATAGCAAGTGTCAGAAATATTTGCAGTTGGGAGGAGGTTTATTGCTCGGAAATGCATATATGGTATAGAAACAGGCATTTCGGGGAATAGGTTAGGTCTTACGGGAAACAGGGTGAACATATAACATGACGCAGGTCAACCAGCCAATAAAGGAATGTAACTTGGCAGTAAAGCATAGGAAAGTAGCCAATAAGGATGTATCATGTGATGTAGACCAACGTGGTGTTGGCCACTAAGAAATGTATAAAAACCAGGCCTTTAGAAGGGAGAGGTCAGAACAGACATCAGAGGATCTCTAGGCCTGGAGATCACCTTCTGTTATGCTATATGCTGAATGATTTATTCCTGTAAGCTGTTACTGATTAACTAAATAAATATATACTTATTGAAACCAGTATATAGCGTGCGAGGTCTCATTACCGAGGTAGGCCTGGACAGCTGCCTACATCAGATTCTGTAACCAGTGTTCTTTTTGGCAGACTGGCCCTCCTTCGCCTAAAAGCTTTTGTGTTGGGCGTTTGGGACTTAATCTTTTTTTTTCATTGATTATGTGGTAAGTGTAGACGTTGTGGTGGTCTGGGCGTTTAAACAGCTGAATGTAGAGGCAGGCCATTATCATTAAAAAAACCTCCTTTTGGACGTTTTTTTTGAGAATAGACATTTTCCCTCCTTCTACTTTCAGCGTTTAGGGCCTAGGCCAAAAGGGGACTTAGATGTTTTTATGATGTTAGGACTTAGATGTTTTTATGATTATGCAGGCAGAGCAGGCAGGCGAACGCAGAGGCTTCAGGGCTCGCTGCCGATTCCAGCGGCAGCGAGCAGGAAAGCGGAGAGGCGAGGGGGACGCGGTGAGCCAGGGGCGGGCGAGAGTTAGCTCCGCCCACCCGCATCGCATCAGCGGCTTCGGCCAGCGGGCTCCCCCTTAAAAGGCAGGGAGCCGCGGCCAGGACAGGAGAGCAGGCAGGCGAACGCAGAGGCTTCAGGGCTCGCTGCCGATTCCAGCGGCAGCGAGCAGGAAAGCGGAGAGGCGAGGGGGATGCGGTGAGCCAGGGGCGGGCGAGAGTTAGCTCCGCCCACCCGCATCGCGTCAGCGGCTTCGGCCAGCGGGCTCCCCCTTAAAAGGCAGGGAGCCGCGGCCAGGACAGGAGAGCAGGCAGGCGAACGCAGAGGCTTCAGGGCTCGCTGCCGATTCCAGCGGCAGCGAGCAGGAAAGCGGAGAGGCGAGGGGGATGCGGTGAGCCAGGGGCGGGCGAGAGTTAGCTCCGCCCACCCGCATCGCGTCAGCGGCTTCGGCCAGCGGGCTCCCCCTTAAAAGGCAGGGAGCCGCGGCCAGGACAGGAGAGCAGGCAGGCGAACGCAGAGGCTTCAGGGCTCGCTGCCGATTCCAGCGGCAGCGAGCAGGAAAGCGGAGAGGCGAGGGGGACGCGGTGAGCCAGGGGCGGGCGAGAGTTAGCTCCGCCTACCCGCATCGCGTCAGCGGCTTCGGCCAGCGGGCTCCCCCTTAAAAGGCAGGGAGCCAACGGCGTGCAGCCGTTCGGCGCGCGGCGAAGGCGTGCGGAGGAGCCTTAAGGAGGAGCCAGGAGCACAGGCAGCACAGTAGAGAAATTCCTGAGGTACATTTTCTCTAAATTTATTCTCTACTCATTCTCATTCTCTTTCCCTCTCTTCTGTTACAGAACACAGGAAAGAAAACAGAGAAATGGAGGCTGCAGGAATCCAGCAGGGCTACCCAGTATACTGCATCGCATGTCATATGTATGACTACCTCCCCTCTGGGAGGCAGGCATACATATGCAATCGATGCCAGGAACTGGATAGCCTGAAGAGGGAGGTCGGAAGACTGCAGGTTAGAGTTCAGGAACTGGAGGGACTCTGCTCAATAGAGGAACAGTGTGGGGAAATTGAGGATACTACCAGAGAGAGCCACATCACAGAACAAGTCAGAGAGCTCGAGAAGTTCATAGAGGAGGCCTGGCAGATGGCAGAGGCCCAGGACCACCAGCATATCAGACGGGAACCGGCAGCCGGAGGTCAGGAACCACCAAACACCATGGGAGAAGGACCTTGCGTAAGGTCTGAAAATGCGGATGATGACACCCAACAGGACCTGGCGGAAGGACCAGCGGAGATCCAGCAGAGCCCGGAGGACACGGACCTGAGACCAGAGAGACATCTGAAGAAAGGGAAATCTGCTGTTGTAGTGGGAGACTCAATCCTGAGAGAAGTGGACAGTCACATTGCCGGAGGGAGGGAGGACCGACTTGTGACATGTCTCCCGGGGGCAAGAACAACGGACGTCATCAGCAGAATTGATAGAATCCTGGAGGGAGATGAGACGGAGGAGACGGCAGTTGTAATCCACATTGGAACCAATGACGTCAGCAGGAAAAATTTCAACCGGACTACACTGACAGAGCAGTTCAGGATCCTGGGGCGGAAACTGAAGCTGAGATCAAAGAGGATAGCCTTCTCGGAGATCCTGCCAGTACCGAGAGCAGACGCAAGAAGACAGAGCGAACTACAAGAAATGAACGGATGGCTGAGGAGATGGTGCGAGGAGGAGGGATTCCACTTTGTTCGAAACTGGACGACCTTCTTGGGGAAGAACAAGCTCTACAGGAGAGATGGACTGCACCTGAGCACAGCTGGGACGAGGCAGCTGGCAAGAAACATCCAAAACGCCATAGACCTAGCTTTAAACTGAGGAGAAGGGGAAAGCCGGAAGTCGATCTGGCCTCGACACACCGGACATTGGTATCAAAAAATGATACTGAGCAAGGACATTGCAAAAGAGAGCTTGGGACCGAGTGGGATCTGATGGACAAAGGGACTGAGAGAAAATTCTTGGGCAAAGGGACTATGAGGGGCTTCTTGGACAAAGGGACTGAGGGGACACTTTTTGGTAAAAGGACCGATTGGGAACTCTGGGACAAAGGGGCTGAGAGGGACTTTTTGGACAAAGGGACTGGGAGGGAACTTTTGGACAAAAGGGATAAGTGGAAATCTTCAGAAAAAGGGCCAGGAGAGCCAGGGGACAGGAGAGCCAGGGGACCATCCAAAAAAGGGGAAACTGGCTGGGGGTAGAACAGACACGCCACGGGAGGTGGAGGACCGAGCAAAGGAAAGCCAGGTGGGACCGTTGAGCCAAGGAAAGAAAACAGCAGGGCGGGCGACAAATCAGGACCTATATTGCCTCTACACGAATGCGAGGAGCCTCAGGGCCAAAATGGGAGAGCTGGAAATTATAGCCAGTCAAAAAGCCCTGGATATAATTGGAATCACAGAAACATGGTGGGCTGATGACAATAAATGGGATGTGGTCATACCAGGGTACAAACTTTACAGGAGAGACAGAACACACAAGAAGGGTGGAGGAATAGCGCTATACATAAAGGACTCCATACCCTCAACCAAAATGGAAACAACAGTAAGGTCGGAAGGCTTGGAATCAATATGGGTTAAACTACCAGGAGGATCTGGAGCAGACATCAAATTGGGCCTATACTATCGTCCGCCTGGCCAATCGGAAGAAATCGACCGGGACCTGGAGACGGAACTGCGGCAGGTATGCAAAAATGGAAGTGTGGTGGTGATGGGGGACTTCAACTACCCTGGGATAGACTGGAGTATCGGGCACTCAAGTTGCGAGAGAGAGACCAAATTCCTGGAAGCCACGAGGGACTGCTTCCTGGAACAGCTGGTCACGGAACCTACACGAGGAGTAGCCACTCTTGATCTAATCTTCGGTGGACTGGGGGGACCTGCAAAGGAAGTAGCAGTATTAGACCCACTGGGGAACAGCGATCACAATATGATCCAGTGCAGACTAGAACTGGGATCAACCAGGGTGAAAAGAACCACAACGACAGCGCTCAACTTCAGAAAAGGGAATTATGATGCAATGAGGAAAATGGTGGGGAAGAAACTCAACGGCAGCACAAAGGAGATAGAGTCCGTAGAAAGAGCCTGGTCCCTGCTGTCACGATCCTAGCCCTAAAGCTGGACTCGTGCCTGGCCGTGATAGGACTAAGGTCACCCCTAACATACAGAGCACTAAGGAAAGAGATAGGGTAGTGAGCAGTAAGAAGGAAATTACTGACTGCCCCTTTAAGTCTAAAAAAATCCAGTTGCAGGGAGTGGAGGTTGTTAAGAGGAACAGCTTGGAACAGCCTCTGAGACACACCTCTCCCTCTGCTAGTCCCCAGCTGAGGGTAATAAGCAAGAATGCAGCTAAACCTAAGAAGGCAGTGCAACTAACTCCTCCCCCTCTGAGAACAGGGCGTGGGAAGTTGTGCAATTTAGAGGCTGCCCTCAGAAGGAGAAAGTTAGTCTTTCCTGGGCCAGCTACAGGAGAGGACTCACCTGATGGAGCACTGCAGCCCCAGGATATTGAAATGACTGAGGCTGATACTGACCTTGGAACCAGCCAGCAGCCAGTACTTGAACCCATGGACTGGACACAGACAGAAGGACTGCCTGAAGATTGCGGCATGGACTGGAGTTAAGTGGCAGGTCTGTGCAGTCTATATTATAGCAGGGTTAAGCTAATGAGGGGTTGCTCAAGGCAAGCTGCCTTGGGAATATAATGAGGCCGGTACTGCTGTGTTCATTTGGAACAGGGAGAAAAAAAAAAACGTTTGTTTTGTCCCAAGTGCTGAATGACTGAATACCTGAAGTGTTTGAACTAGGTTTTGAATGGGTTAAGATACCTGAGGGAAGTAAGGAACTTTGGGGAGAATCCACTTACCATTTGGGTGGGTTAGTGGAGCCATTCGTGGCATTCTGTTTGACAGAAAAGTTTAAAAAGGTGGATTCACTTGCTCCCCTCCCCCCACATCAGCTTAGCTAAGCTGATTGGGAACCAGCCAGCAGAACTATAGGCTTGCATGTAGCACTATCAAGCGTGCTGGCTTTATTGCTGAAGACTTGGTGAAGTTTGAAGGCAGCAACATTTGTGGACATTTACTTAGACCAGCTAATAACAATGATTTTGGACTATGGGGATTGTTTACTTACCTGAATTAAGGTGGTAACTGAGCTCTTTTGATTTGAGCTCTGTTTTGTTTTGTTTTGTTGCTGGACTATCATTATTATTTGTGGAGTCAGGTCCAGTTGTGCATAGACTCACACATGCCACAATAAACGATTTTATTTTTGAACCAAGACTTGATTTTTCTTTGGTAACCATTATAGTTCCAGTGTTGTCAAGGCTGTTCCAGCAGGACTTCCTACTTGCAGGAAGCACGTGAGGGCCGCGTTGAAGTGAGCAGAGTCCGGGATTACTGAGGACACAGGTACCGGCTCCGCTACACTGCTCAAATGTACGGTGCACGAAGCACAGAACCTGTACGTCCCCAGGTTCAGAAAAGAGTGCAAGAAAAATCGAATTAAGAACCCAGCATGGATAACGGCTGCGGTAAAAAAAGCGATCAGTGACAAGAAAGCATCGTACAAAAAATGGAAACAGGACCAAACGCAGGCCAACCAAAAGGAACACAAGGAAAGCCAAAAGGAGTGCCACCGAGTGGTTAGGAGAGCAAAGAGGGAATATGAAGAGAGACTAGCGGGAGAGGCAAAAAATTTCAAATCATTCTTCAGGTACGTAAAGGGAAAGCAACCAGCGAGGGAGGAAGTGGGGCCCTTGGATGATGGGGATAGAAAGGGAGTATTGAGGGAGGAAAAAGAAATAGCGGACAAGTTAAACGACTTCTTTACGTCGGTCTTCACGAGGGAGGACACATCCAACATTCCGGAACCAGAGGAAATAGAAAATGGAGATCAAGATAGCAAGCTGGTCCAATTAGAGGTGAGCCAGGAGGAGGTCCTCAGGCAGATAGACAAGCTAAAGAGCGACAAGTCGCCAGGCCCGGACGGCATTCACCCAAGGGTGCTCAAGGAATTAAGGAATGAAATAGCAGAGACACTTCAGCAAATATGCAACCTATCCCTAAAAACTGGAGAGATCCCGGAGGACTGGAAAATAGCAAATGTCACGCCCATCTTCAAGAAGGGTTCAAGGGGCGACCCGGGAAACTATAGGCCGGTAAGCCTCACATCGGTCCCGGGAAAGATGATGGAGGCGCTGATCAAGGACAGCATCTGTGACCATATCGAAAAAAATGGACAGCTAAGGTCGAGCCAGCATGGGTTCTGCAAGGGTAGGTCGTGCCTCACAAACTTATTGTACTTCTTTGAGGGGGTAAATAACCAGGTGGACAAAGGTGAACCCATAGACATAATCTACCTAGACTTCCAAAAAGCCTTCGATAAGGTACCACATGAGCGGTTGCTCAAGAAGCTATGGAATCACGGGGTGCGAGGGGAGGTCCACCGATGGATCAAAAACTGGCTGGCAGACAGGAAGCAGAGGGTTGGTGTAAAGGGCCACTACTCGGACTGGCAAGGGGTCACGAGCGGGGTTCCTCAAGGGTCAGTGCTGGGACCGCTCCTGTTTAACATATTCATTGACGACCTGGAGGCGGGAACAAAATGCGAGGTCATCAAATTCGCAGATGACACCAAACTATTCAGCAAGGTTGAAACCACGGTAGACTGCGAGAATCTCCAAAGGGATCTTACGACATTGGAAGAATGGGCGAAAAAGTGGCAAATGAGCTTCAATGTAGGGAAATGCAAGGTCATGCATATAGGGAGAAGGAACCCGATGTTCACTTACAAAATGGGGGGATCAATGCTAGGGGTCAGTAACCTTGAAAGAGACCTGGGAGTGATGGTAGACACAACACTGAAGGCGTCGGCACAATGCGCCACAGCCTCGAGGAAAGCAAATCAAATGTTAGGTATCATTAAGAAGGGTATCTCGACCAGAACGAAGGAAGTCATCCTGCCACTGTACCGGGCTATGGTGCGCCCGCACCTGGAATACTGTGTACAGTACTGGTCACCGTACCTCAAAAAGGACATGGCAATGCTTGAGGGAGTCCAGAGAAGAGCAACTAAACTGATTAAGGGTATGGAAAACCTTACATACACTGACAGACTGAAGAAGCTGGGGTTGTTCTCCCTGGAAAAGCGGAGACTCAGAGGAGATATGATAGAGACCTTCAAGATCCTGAGGGGCATCGAAAAGGTTGACAAGGATAGATTTTTCAATTTGAAAGAAACCACAAGAACAAGGGGTCACTCGATGAAATTGAAGGGGGACAGGTTTAAAACAAACGCAAGGAAATTCTTCTTCACACAGAGGGTGGTGGACACATGGAACACCCTTCCGGAGGCCGTAATAAGAAATAGCACAGTACAGGGTTTCAAGGATGACCTGGATAGGTTCCTGGAGGACAAAGGGATTGAGGGGTACAGATAAGAGCAGTGGAAAGTTTAGAGATAAGTGTTGAGGTAGGCATAAAATTAGTCAAGGACCGCAGATCAGGCAATATGCCTAATGGGCATGAGCGGACCGCCGGGCTAGATGGACCTCTGGTCTGCCCCGGCGGAGGCGACTACTTATGTACTTATGTACTTATGCGCCTCCACGTATATTGGACACCAAATCTGATATGTCAACAATTTTGGAGACACGTTTTGAACAACATTTTGAGCATGTGGGAAAACAAGTTAACTGGATAAAATTAACAGCAGCTAATGAGTTGAGAATTCCCATCAAGGGATGTATTGAAGCAGATATCAAGTGTTTAGGTTAAACATTAATTTCTAAGTGCATCTTCATAGTTAAAAATATAGAATCAAAAGGGTCTACAACTGTCCAAAGAATTATTTCAGAGTTAAAGCTCTTATTTGATGAGAATCCTGAAGCTAAATTTTACGGCAAATTTGAGCTGAAGTTCAAGAAAGGAAAGAATTAAGAAAACCCATTGAAAACCTGGGATTTGTCAAGCTTTGTGGAAATAAAGGAGTGTATATACCACTTCTTTCTGAAAAAAAATACTTTTGGGAAAGTGTTACAAATTGGGTTTCAAATAAAATTGTCCTGTGTCTGTTGTTCCAACCCAGACAATCAGTCTGCCTTCAACAGTGATTGTTGCCTATGTACTCGCAAATGTTAACAAAGGCAAAGTACCTGTACATGCAGGGCCGGATTTTCCTATAGGCTAACTAGGCTTCAGCCTAGGGCCTCAAAGATCCGTGTCACATTTTTTATAAACAATATGTTTCATTTAACATATAAACAACATGTTTCATTTAACATATTGATATATATCACAGTAATGATTTATTTTATTATCTCTCATGTAATTTACAAACTTAAAAATGGGAGGTGAAAGGGCCTCATAAGTGGAATAACCTAGGGCTTCTTTTCATCTAAATCCGGCCCTGTGTACATATGCTTAATTCTGGAAGGAATACTGTTCCTCTTTTACCACAAGCTAGAGTGGCAGAGATTATTAGTCCAGAAGAAATTACATTTCCAAAAAGCCTTTGACAAGGTGCCCCATGAACGCCTACTCCAGAAACTGAAGAATCATGGGGTGGAAGGAGACGTACATAGATGGATCGGAAACTGGTTGGCGGGTAGGAAACAGAGGGTAGGAGTGAAGGGCCACTACTCAGACTGGAGGAGGGTCATGAGTGGTGTCCCACAGGGCTCGGTGCTTGGGCCGCTGCTATTTAATATATTTATAAATGATCTAGAAACAGGGACGAAGTGTGAGATAATAAAATTTGCGGACGACACAAAACTATTTAGTGGAGCTCGGACTAAAGAGGACTGCGAAGAATTGCAAAGGGACCTGAACAAACTAGGGGAATGGGCGACGAGATGGCAGATGAAGTTCAACATTGAGAAATGTAAGATATTACATGTGGAGAGCAGAAACTCAAGGTACAACTATACAATGGGAGGGATGTTATTGAGAGTACCTAAGATAGGGACTTGGGGGTAATGGTGGACATGACAATGAAGCCGACGGCACAGTGCGCAGCGGCCACAAAGAGAGTGAATAGAATGCTAAGTATAATCAAGAAGGGTATTACTACCAGAACGAAAGAAGTTATCCTGCCGTTGTATCGGGTGATGGTGCGTCCGCATCTGGAGTACTGCGTCCAATATTGGTCGCCGTACCTTAAGAAGGATATGGCGTTACTCGAGAGGGTTCAGAGGAGAGCGACACGTCTGATAAAAGGGATGGAAAACCTCTCATACGCTGAGAGATTGGAGAAACTGGGACTCTTTTCCCTGGAGAAGAGGAGACTTAGAGGGGATATGATAGAGACTTACAAGATCATGAAGGGCATAGAGAGAGTAGAGAGGGACAGATTCTTCAAACTTTCAAAAAAATAAGAGAACAAGAGGGCATTCGGAAAAGTTGAAAGGGGACAGATTCAGAACGAATGCTAGGAAGTTTTTCTTTACCAAAGTGTGGTGGACACCTGGAAGGCACTTCCAGAGGGCGTAATAGGGCAGAGTACGGTACTGGGGTTCAAGAAAGGATTGGACAATTTCTTGCTGGAAAAAGGAATACAGGGGTATAGATAGAGGATTACTGCACAGGTCCTGGTCCTGTTGGGCCGCCGCGTGAGCAGACTGCTGGGCACGATGGACCTCAGGTCTGACCCAGTGGAGGCATTGCTTATGTTCTTATGTTCTTATGCCAGTTTAAAACTGATGCAGCAGAAGAACATCACATATGTGTGGTTAATGCTGAACTTAACCCTGATCATCAACCTGATCCATTAAAGTTGAGTGGGATGGCTTAACTGAAGGGCAGACACAGTCTCTAAAAGGCTTAGAGGGGCATAATCGAAAGGGACGTCTAAGTCTGTTTTCGTCTAAGTCACAAGTCGTCCAAAGTAAAAAAAAAAAGCCTAGGACACATTTTCGAAAAATATGTCCAAAATTTTTTTTTGTTTCGAAAATCGTCCTGCCGATCTGATCGTCCAAGTCACTAAAGCGTCCATCTTTATACCACATTTTCGTCTAACTTTTCGTTCAAGTCAAAAACACCTAGAACAAGCCCTGTTGGACGTGGGAGGGGTCTGCAAAGTGATGGATTGAACACCCAGACATGCCACCTAAATAGTGGGGTACCTTACAGGGCACTGCTGTGAACTTCACAAAAAGGGTGCCATGTCTTTTCCTCACTACAGCTACCTTATAGGTCATGGTGAGCCCCCCAAACCACTTCCAGAATCCCCTAGACCCACTTATCTACTACCCTAATACCCTTATGGCTGCAGGAGCCACTTATATGCCAGTACAAAAGGGCTTTGGAGGTGTATAGGGAACTGCACATGTTTAAGTATCAATGCAGTGATTACAGGGGCTTATGGGCATGGGTCCTCCTCTCCATGGGTCCCTAACCTACTCCCAAGACAGCTTAAGCCGCCTCTGTGCTGGATGACTAGGCTTTCCTATGCCAGGCTGCCAGGTGATGATGGTCTGGAGGCTGAATTTTAAAGGTGTGATTAATATTTTTAGGGGGGTGTCGGAGATCACTGGGGTAGTGTGTGGGGTCTGTTTTATGTGTTTGCAGTGTTTATCTGGTGACTTTAGGTGGGTTTTTGTGACTTAGACCATGTTTTACATGGTCTAAGTCACAACATCCAAGTTCCGTCAATCCTGGGCTATATAACTTTCGGTTATACATGCTGTACAACTAAGTCTAAGCCAGCCCACATCCCGCCCAACTCCCACACTCGACACTCCTCCCGAAATGCCCCGTTTAGCTTTGGTCATTCAGCGGTGAAGGGACACGTATCATGTACCTTGTAGTTTTCCTTATGCTATGTTTGAAGCTGTAAATCCAGACCCTGTTTGTTTTTCCTTCTCTGAAATACTGCAAGGCCATTTTATGTTTGAGAAGATGTGTGTTCTTATCTTGTTGTGAAGTGAATTCAATTGTTTTCATAATCGTATTTGCAAGAAGCTTTAGATAAAGAAAAAGGCTCTGGTGACCAAAGCACCTTTAAACTTTGGCCTTTAGATAGAAAGATGTTTGTTATTTCTTTAAAGTTTCATGTGACCTGTGTCCATATATGGTTTGCATTTACATCACGACATTGACTCATGTAAAATGATATAAAAAGGGTTACAGAACATTCAATAAACTGGACATGTTTGGGAAATAGTTTCTTGTCTCTAAGATATTGTCCCCAGATGCATCTGTCTTGCTAATGACAGAGAGAGAGTGTGGGGCAGTAATTGGGACCTAATTCTTTTCAGTTGGGGGCCCGCCCGGGAGGGACAGATGACATCACCAATATTTTGTGAGTATTTCTGAATTTTTTCTGTTCTCTAATACTCACTGGTATTGGCGTCCTGTTCCCACCCTTTATTTTAAGTTCAAGCTTTGGGTTCTATTACGGAGTTTTTAGGGAAAAATCTTGGGGTACTTTTGGGAAGCGCCCCTCGTGAATATAAGCAGCTGCCATTCTTTCGGGAAGAATGAAATTATTTATAGAACCCCCTGCCCACTCTGTCATTTGTGAGGTTAAAAATTTTATAGAGTATAAGATTTTATTGTCTCTTATTACTGTACTTCGCTTATAAGGTAAGGTAAGCGAATATTTTTGCATTGTTATATTGTTTTTGTAATGAGTCATAAAGGCACTTAGGATTCTCCCCCTCATAGACAGATGAGACTTGTAAGGCTTATGTTGCCAGTGTGTGTGACACTCTCCCTTCAGCCTACATCTTTCTGTGTCACCAATCCTTTCCCGTATACGTTTGCACTGTTTATATGTTTAACACTGAGGTTTTGCGTTTGCCGCTTCGAGCTGTTGGTTGAAAGTTATACCGCTGCTCGACTCTGTGGCTAGTCATGGATGGTCCAAGAGTGTCTGACCTTGACCAAATCCTTATTTTCTGAAGAAGTCTGATATAATATATTTCCGGGCGAAACGGAGATCTTCCGTCTTATTGGATATTGGATTTATTGGATTATATCTATTGAGCGGGCTGGGTTGTGAAGTTCGACCCAAGCTAAGTATTTTTTCAGTATTATAATCAACAATCACTTAAGCAATAAGCACTGAAAAAATTTGTCTTTAGTTATATCAGTCAAAATTGTTCACTTGAATAGTTTCTCTGAGAGAACATTTGATCAATGATAGTCTGCACAGAAGTCCCTCCCTATGATTTGCTCTGAGGTTTGACTGCAGACACTTGAGATCTGTTCTCTTTACATAATGAACTTTGACTGTCTGTACTCTTAAACAAAGTAAGCCTGACTATTTGTGATTTAGTGTGTTTTACACAACAACTGTAGAGACTGTGTTAACACTGAGGTAGGACATGCTGTTATGTGGAATGAATTGCAAGTGGTGTTTGAATCAGTCTAAGATCTTTCCCTCACAGCTTGTACACAAGAACTGTTTCTTGTCTTCCTTTCGAACATACAATAGTTTGATCCTGACTCATTTTGTGCGTTTCTTCTACGGCTGCTTCCTTTGTGTTCTGTGCTGGCAAAATTTTGTTTTGTTTTGTTTTTAGAAGATTAGCAAGTTGTAAATTTTCTCTGTGCTTATTTGGATACCTAGTTACTGACCTTACGGAATGCGATTTTGGTTTTCTCTTTCTGACTGAAAGCCATATTTTTCTATTTGACAGTTTGAATTATATAAAGTACAAATGCACTTTTGATTGCCAGACTTTTGACTGTTGTTCTTTGCTTTCATTATCAGGGTCCGTGCATGAATGCTTTTGCCCCTCCCCCTAGACTTCCCGGTTTGGGCTTCCACTGACAATGTTGTAAGCAGTACGGTGAGAATCATGATTCCACTGATTGTCACTTTTCTTTCCTCCGGTATTATCAAAACCACCATCTCTTCTTATTTTTGTTGTCAAAGCTGATGGCACCCCCCGCTTCGTCCCAGACTTTAGGGCTGTTAATGTTTTGGTAATTCTCATTGCACCCATTGTCCCTGATGTTCCTTTCTTCCTCTCCTCCATTCCACTGGCAGCCAATGGTTTTTTTTTTCTGTCATTGTCCTAAAGAATGTTTTTTTTCAGTCCCTGTTGATGAGGCTTCTCAGCCCCTTTTTGCCTTCACCTTTAAGCAACAGTATACCTGGTGTGGAATGCCCCAGGGCTATGTTGACTCCCCTGTGTTCTCCATTGTCCTCCGGGCTATTCTACAGCCATGGACTGCCCCTCATGGTTCTGTCCTCATCCTGTACCTTTTTTTGTGTTCCATAATTCAGGAGACCTGTCAGGTTGATAGTTTGCACCTTTTACAATGGTTGTCTATGTGTGGTCACAAGGTGTCACGAAATAAACTGCAATGGTGTAAATCTGAAGTGAAATACCTGGGTTTTGTCCTGTCTCATGGTCAGAGGAAAATCTGCACTTCCTGCATTGCTGCTGTTCTGGGTCTGCCCCGCCCAGCTACCAAGAAAGACATGCTTATATGATTGGTTCCTGCTGCCAATGGATCTCTGATTGTTCCTTCTATGACCAGATTCTGAGACAGACCCTGGGTTCTGAAATGACTGATCTTATCAGATGGACTCATGAAATGTTGGACATTTGAAATGTGCTTTGGTTTCTAGCCCAGGCCTGGGTCTTCCTGATTATGACCATATGTTTCATCTCTTTGTTCGGGACCATTGTAACACCATGAAGGGAGAAAATGGCGGTAAGTTACGCTCTGTTGCCTTTTTTTCTTTAGTCACTCCTGTTCAAGTTCATGGCATGCTTGCCTGCTTGAGAGCCCTGGCTGCATGTGCTATGGTGGTAGAGATGGTTACTCCTCTGACCCTTGGTCACCCCACTACCCTTCACACTTTTCACGATGTCCAAGCCCTTCTTTTAAATGGGCTTCTGGGTCTCAAGGGTGAACAGGATTCCCTTCTTCCCTTTTTTTCACAGCTTCAGTCCTTTGTTACCCCCCTCTGAACTTGATGCCTGGTGTTTGGCAGGTGCCCAAAGCCGCCCTTTTGGACGGACTTTGGTGCAAAGAGGGGAAACCCTGGATACCAGCTGCTAGCTATCCCTTATTCATTGCCCAATTTCATGGTATTGGTTATCGCAGTGCTCGCTCGACATTTTAACTTCTTGCTAGTGATATTTTCATTCTTGACCTTTTGCTCCTTGATACAGATATATATAGCTCGATAGCTACAGCTGGCACGTTTGTGAATTGAAAAGAAATTGGAAAACACAATTCCTTTCTATTGTTTTAGCTGAAATTAGGATGTTGCTAATTTAAAATGTTTTTTTCTTTTTCTTAGCAGTAGTTCGGATATATACATAGCCATCCCAGATCAGTTTTGGCACAGATATTTCTAATGTTTCCCAAGGGTCCTCTTTATCACTGCAGAGATAGAGACGCTCCAAAAAGACATTAGCTTTATGCCTTTTTCCGAATATGAGATGGTTATGATATACATTAGCTTTATGCCTTTTTCCGAATATGAGATGGTTATGATATACATTATTGTTTATCTCTGTTTTGGTTTTTTTATATCAATGTGTTTATTTGCAGAGTTAAATTCAGCCCTGCACACTTGACAGATGGTATAATAGTTTCACGCTTAAAACTTTATGTTTTGTCTGTGTCATGTCTACTTGCTTTAGTTTAGTGGGTACCCCAGGATACATAGTAACATAGTAGATGACGGCAGATAAAGACCCGAATGGTCCATCCAGTCTGCCCAACCTGATTCAACCCAAATTTTTTTTTTTTTTTTTTTTAATTTTTCTTCTTAGCTACTTCTGGGCAAGAATCCAAAGCTCCACCCGGTACTGTGCTTGGGTTCCAACTGCCAAAATCTCTGTTAAGACTTACTCCAGCCCATCTACACCCTCCCAGCCATTGAAGCCCTCCCCTGCCCATCCTCCACCAAACGGCCATACACAGACACAGACCGTGCAAGTCTGCCCAGTAACTGGCCTAGTTCAATATTTAATATTATTTTCTGATTCTAAATCTTCTGTGTTCATCCCACGCTTCTTTGAACTCAGTCACAGTTTTACTCTCCACCACCTCTCTCGGGAGCGCATTCCAGGCATCCACTACCCTCTCTGTAAAGTAGAATTTTCTAACATTGCCCCTGAATCTACCACCCCTCAACCTCAAATTATGTCCTCTAGAGCTCTTTTTCCACTTCTTACTAGCCTAACTGCGCAATGTTCTTTTTCTTATAGCTTTCATGTTCTAAATGTAGTTTAGTTAGGGGTTATATGTTTAAGAAAAAGTTTTACTTTATACAGCGTTTATTTCGTGGTGCTCCCTACATATGATCCATTCAGTATACATTTCTGAATACATTCAGTACATCAGTATGGTCTCTCTAAAAGTGCCATAATAGTTATATGCAGCACGCAAAAACATATCTTTTTGGATTGTTCAATTAAGAACCTTAAGTAACTGAATATTGTCTCTCTTTTGCCATAGCTATACCAAATAAAAGTATTGGTATTATCACATGTTGCCACATTCAGTACAGGCAACATGGTGTCTCTCTTGTTTTCTATCTCTTATTTGGATCACACTGGAGTACAGCTGCTGAATGATATTTGGACTCTTTTAAGCCGGTGTATCTCTTTCTGTATGCATAGACATCTGGCTGCTCTCCCTTTGAGATTCTCACGGGATGACCTTTCCCCGCCCCATGGGTAGACAAACCCTCAATAGTTGAGAGTAGTGATCTTCCCTTGATACAGGAGGAATACGTCCGAAAGCTCATTGAAATATTAGGGCTTGTTCAAAGAAACGTGTCTTGCACTTCTCCTTTCTCTCCACAGATTCCTACCCATTTTTTCCAGCCTGGTGACAAAGTTATCGTCCAGAAGCTTTTCAAGGATCGGAAGCAGACGGATTTCCCCTTTGGCTTTCCCACTACTGCGATCGCTGTGACCAGGACCGCTGTACTCACTGAGGAGTCTCCTGTTTGGATCCATGCAAGTCGCTTGAAGAGGGTTAACCTAAAACCCCAGAAGCAAGTCTTCCCTGCGCAGATTTCACCTCCTCCAGTGGAACAACATGATGATCTCATTGCAGCATTCTACCAACTTTATCATTCTCTTACTGGCAACGCTGCTGCTAGATTTTCTTCATGTATGGATCACTTCTAACTGGGTCTACAGGGATGATGTGTCCTGGGTCCACGACACTTTCTGCCCATACCCATCTGTAAATGACACTCCTGCTGTAAACAGCACCCCAGGCACCTCTTTGCAAACACGACGTCAAGCTGGACTCCCTTCCAAGGGCTGCCCTTCAATTGGAATCCAGAAAGACAGACAGTATACTACCCTTTGGTATACTTCCAGCAGTGTGCAAGTGGTCACCTTCACTTTTGAGTATTGTGACATTGTGGACTGTTCATCAATTGATATCCCAAGGCTGTGGCATTGGTCCTCAGAGATTCCTAAAACTAAAGACATATGTGTATATATGTGTTACTGACTCACGTTGGGGGAATAAGTGTGCATTCTGGGGAGCGGTAGGGTGGAATATTGATACTGACTGGGCTTATAAACCAGAAAGTACTCTGAAAAAAAGTGGACCAAAATGGTAAATCACTGCTTATTCATAGGACCCTTCGTAAGGTTGGAAACTGTTATAGGAAAAGTGTTCCTGCACAAATTATTAAGCTTTCTCTTACTATTGACAACCCTAGACCTACTGATGAAGGTATGTACATTATGGGCATGTGGTTTAAGCTATCCGACCCATCAGTTTTCTTACGGGATCTATCTACCTCCTCTAATTTTACCTATCCCCTTTGTGCACTGTGGCGTTCTAAATACCTTTTGTTGCCTGGACAGAAAAAGCTTGACATTGCCGTTACCATCTATAAGGGTAATTACACATGTCATGTTTCTAATCTGACACAGGGTAGTTTTGATCCGCATGTATACATAGATGTTATAGGGGTCCCAAGAGGGGTCCCAGATGAATTTAAGGCCCAAGATCAGGTTAAGGCTGAGATTGAGTCCCTCATTCCCTTTCTTACTATTAATAAGAATGTTGATTGGATTAATTAAATTTATTATAATCAGCAACGCTTTGTGAACTACTCTAGGGACGCCTTGCAAGGTATTGCTGATCAATTAGGCCCCACTTCTCAGATGGTTTTCAAAATCGTATGGCCCTGGATATGATTCTAGCTGAGAAGAGGGGTGTCTGTAAAATTCTTCCCAGTACTTTATTGTGTTGCACTTTTATTCCTGACAATACGGGTCCTACAGGAAAGGTTACTATGGCCATTAAAAAATTAGAAGACCTCTCTGCTGATCTCAAACGTAACTCTGGTTTATCTAATTCTTGGGATCAGTACTTTAGTTGAATGCAGGGTTGGGTAAAAGACCTTTTTATTGTTATAATCTCTATTATTATCTGCACTCTTGTCTCTTATGTAATTTTTCGACTGCTCATGCACTGTGTTATTCGTATTACAGCTCCTAAAACCTCTCCGCGAGAAACATATCTAGAGTATCTCTCCCTCCAAGCTCATGCTGTGCATTTATGACGTCATTTTCATGACGTAAGAGGGGATTGAAGGGACACGTATCATGTACCTTGTAGTTTTCCTTATGCTATGTTTGAAGCTGTAAATCCAGACCCTGTTTGTTTTTCCTTCTCTGAAATACTGCAAGGCCATTTTATGTTTGAGAAGATATGTGTTCTTATCTTGTTGTGAAGTGAATTCAATTGTTTTCATAATCGTATTTGCAAGAAGCTTTAGATAAAGAAAAAGGCTCTGGTGACCAAAGCACCTTTAAACTTTGGCCTTTAGATAGAAAGATGTTTGTTATTTCTTTAAAGTTTCATGTGACCTGTGTCCATATATGGTTTGCATTTACGTCATATGCTGACAACATTGACTCATGTAAAATGATATTAAAAGGGTTACAGAACATTCAATAAACTGGACATGTTTGGGAGATAGTTTCTTGTCTCTAAGATATTGTCCCCAGATGCATCTGTCTTGCTAATGACAGAGAGAGAGTGTGGGGCAGTAATTGGGACCTAATCCTTTTCAAGCGGCATTATGAAGGCCTAGGTCATTTAGAAATACGTCCAAAACCCGTTTTTATTATTGGCACTTGGATGTATTTGGGAAATGTTCGTCCAAGTGCTGACTTAGGTCGATTTTTGGATGTTTTTCTCTTTCGATTATGAGCCCCTTACTGAACAAGTACCAGTCAGTATTTTCTGTTTCTGACACAGATATTGGCTCCTCTAATGTTATCCAACATGGGATTGATACTGGAAATGCACATCCTATTAAACAATCCTACAGGAGGGTTTGTCCACATATTTTCCAAAAATTTAAGAGTCATATCCAAGATCTAGATTCTCAGGGAATCTTCAGGAAGAGTATGAGCCCTTGGACTTCACTGGCTGTGGTGATTCATAAGAAAGATGGAGGTGTGAGGTTCTGTTGTGATTACCGAAAATTAAACACCATCACGATTAAAGATGCGTACCCTCTTCTCAGAATAGAAGAAAGCTTGCATGTTTTGGGAAAAGCCAATTTGTTTTCATCTCTTGACTCAACCTCAGGGTACTTCCAATTGGCTTGAAGGAAGAAGATATCCCCCCAAAACTTTATGAATGGACATGCATGTCTTTCAGCTTATGTAATGCATCAGCAAGTTTCAAAACACTCATGCAGACTGTTTTTAGTGATTCAGTATTTGAAATCCTGCTATTATATTTGGATAATATATTGATATTCCTGACAGATTTGATCAGCATCTTGAGCTGGAAACTGTGTTTCAGAAATTAAAGGAGAATAGAGGTAGGAGAGTCCTGGGCCTTCAAGCTCTCTCATTGGTGAGGGATGGTGGGCCCTGTTTCACACTTTTGAGAAGTTTCTTCACCTGGATCTCTGTGACAGGTTTGAACTCTTCCATTGTGTCTCCCATTTCCCCTGTCTCTTTCTCTATTAATATGTTGTTATTTAGGCCATTGCCTTTTTGTAGCTTAATTATTTTCTCTGTGAAGAAGTTGCTGAATTCTTTACTGGTTAGGGAACAATTTTTGGTGATTTCTTTCTGGGGGGGAGGAGGTTCCCCCCAAAAAAAAACATATGCTACTTGGTATAGTGTGTTTGTGGAGTTTCTGGCTTCAAGGATCTTTTTTGAGTGGAATGATTTCTTTTCTTTTTGATGTAAATTCTGTTGACTCTAAGTTGGGTTTTCTGGCATCTTCATCTTCGTCTGATTTCCTCAATTTCCTTTCAAGTTTTCTTTTCTTTCTTTTTAACTTAATGATTTCATCTGAAGTCTCTAATAAGTATTGGCTTCAGCAAATAAAGCCACCTAGGGAATATCACCATATGAATGAGGCCAATTCTCCCCATCAGTGAGAGTGGGACATCCCTCTAACTGTTCAATTGTTTCTGCATATTATTCAACATCCATGGGATATTAAGGGATTGGGACTTGTATACTATCTTTCTGTAGTTTTACATACAGGTACTTTAAGCATTTTCCCTATCCATAGGGTTACCAGATTTTTTCAAAGGAAAATTTGGACCCATGGCCATGCCCTCAGGCCCGCCCAGTTCCACCCATGTCTTGACCCATCCTGCCCTCAGACCTATCCCCCTTAACCTGTTTGTGCGTCAGGACATCATTGCGTTGTATCCACGTGTTTGCAGATGCTGTCCCATCGGAAGCTTTTCAAAACCGGGACAAAGTGCTGAGTTTTGAAAAACTGTCCAGGGAAATCCGTACATCTAGTATCCCTATCTGCATCAGTGAGCTCACAATCTTTCTAATGTAGCTGGGGCAGAAGAGGATTAGATGACTTGTCTAGGGTTTGAACCCACAAACACTCAGAGTGCTGAGGCTGTAGTTCTTTTTTTTTTTAAATATCTTTATTCATTTTGCTGAGGCTGTAGTTCTAACCACTATGCCACTCTCCTCACAGTATATAAGGAAGTCAAATCAGATGTTTGTTGTATCCTCAGACACAGTATTTTTATTTATCTTGTTTGTATTTTTTGTAATGATCTGTATTAAGCCTAAGCGGTATATTAAATTTAATAAATACGTTGAATTCAGTAGCATAGCCAGATTATTTTTGTTGGGGGTGGTAGGAGCTTATATTGGATTTCCTATGGTAGCATTATGCTTATTCCAATCAGTTTTTGTACAAGTGTTGCTTGATTTGTCTTTATTTGAAGTAAAAAAAAATAAAAATTAAAGAACAAATAAAAAATATATTGGCATCAGAGGACGGGGATAGGACGGTTGCTACGACCGACCCTGCTGTGTGACTTGTCCAAGGTGAACCGAGGTCCCCAGATTTTCGTCAGATGAAGACCAATTGATTCTACTAGAACACGACATAGGCAAGGGGAAAATAGGGCTGTGCCTTTAAATCCAAAAGAAGTTAGCTCCCTTTGAACAGGGAGTAGTGGCGGGGGAGAGTGTAAGAAACCGGAACTAGCTTTTGTTTCCGCCGCAGGTAATGCGAGCAAAGGATGATGGGATATTGGCGGTTGGTCGCTGGCGCTGTGGTCGTGAGCGTGCTTGTTTTGCCAGTTTCATGATCCACGTGTCTGCTGGATTTTTTTTAAAGACGGTTTTCGTTAGGCGGCGCCTCCAGCGGTTCGGGGAGGAGAGGTTTTCACCCTTCTGCCTCTATCGCCTTTCCTTTTCCATTGAGGCCTACGGAGTCTGTTGTTGGCCATGGGGCGTCCGCAGGGTAGCCGGAGGCGAGGTGTCGGCACTGGCATCCCGGCCGATGTCAGGGGCAACCCGTTTGAGGTGAAGGTGAACCGGCAGAAGTTTAATGTTCTCGGCAAGAAAAGAAAGCACGAGGTGGGACTGCCCGGGGTGTCTCGCTCCCGAGCTGTCAAGAAGGTACGTGCGAGGGCTTGGCAGAAGTTGAATTATCTTTAAACTCGAGTACACTTGGGGCACATATAAGAGGTAGGAATAAAGGGGCTTGACTCTTGGTTATATCAGTGTTTACTAATCTAATTCTGAAAGTATATCTAACCAGACCTTTTTTTAATTTAAATAATTTGAAAAGTAATCGGGAGATATTCAAGAGTACAGTATATGAACGTATCACAGAGCATCATATTCATACAACTGTAGAAAACATCAGAAGTATATTATAATAGCAAGCCAATTTATATTAATAAAAAAATTAAAGTCTAGCATTTGTCTTCAGATAGTTATTGGTACGAATATTTTATAGTCTGAACACCCTAAACGAGAGTTTCACAACTTCTTCAAGCCCCTAAGTCTTAACAAATATCAACCCAGTACTCCTGCCAAGACTCTGCCCCTGACCCACCCAGGCTCCGCCCCTGACCCCACCTCCATAATAATAGTACTATACTTCTTCCTCCGCATCCGCAGTTTGAGTATCTGCGAATTCAATTATTCACAATTTATTTTTTTTTTTATTATTTTTTAAAATTAAAGCTGTATTCCGGACCTTTTCCTCCTCCATCCCGCTTTCCCCGGAATCCCTTAAGCCTTACCTGGTGGCCTAGCGGGTTTTTGGGGCAGGAGCGATCTTCCTACGCTCCTGCCCCGTGCAGATCACTCATAGGAAATGGCTGCTGTGAGCTCCTGTCATAGTCTTGAGAGACTACTGGAGCCATTTCCTATGAGTGATCTGCACGGGGCAGGAGCATAGGAAAATCGCTCCTGCCCTGAAAACCCGCTAGACCACCAGGTAAGGCTTAAGGGATTCTGGGGGAAAGTGGGAGGGAGGCAGGGAAGGTCCAGAAGGCAGCTTTAATTCCGGGGGAAAGCAGGGGGTGGGTCAGAACTGGCCTGAATATTATTTGCTTTTTTTTTTATATTTGAGGGCCGGCTCTGCCCCTAACCCTTGTGAATATTGAGGGAGAAGTGTAATTGTAAAACAATATCTTCCATCCATTTTTCATACTTACCACAAAATCTTATTAATACATAACGGAAACCACAAAATTAAAAAAACACAAAGCACACTGTACGCAGAGAAAATGTTAAATTATCATTTATGTTCATTTTTTCAAAGAGGTCAAAGCAGATAACTTTAAAATATGCAATGTCACCTCAGTAACACCTATAGAAAAATAGACAAATATAGTGAAAAATATAAACAGCAGATATAAATTCTCAAACCTGATACATTTCAATCACTAAATTGAAAATAAATAATTTTTCCTACCTTTGTTGTCTGGTGATTTCATGAGTCTCTGGTTGCACTTCTGACTGTGCATCCAATATTTATTTACCATATTTTTTGCTCCATGGACTAAAGTTGAGGGGGGACAAGTCCAGGACAAATATCAGGAAGTTCTGCTTCACGCAGTGGGTGGTGGATACCTGGAATGCCCTCCCGGGGGAGGTTGTAGCGGAATCCACCATTCTAGGATTTAAAAGCAAACTAGATGCACATCTCCTTACGAGAGGCATAGAGGGATACGGGTGACTAAAATTACACCAGGGTACACCTGGCTAGGCCTCCATGTGTGCGGATCACCGGACTTGATGGACCTAAGGTCTGATCCAGTGATGGCAGTTCTTATGTTCACCACTCTCAGCAACAAAGGAGATTTAGCCTCAGTCATCCCAGATACAGAAAAGATCAAAGTATGATGAATCATCTAAAGAATACCCGGGTGCCCAGCCTTCACCACGAGTATCCATCATAAGAACATAAGAATTGCTAGAAATTGAAACAATTTGAAAACTTCAATAGATGTTTGAACCTCCGTTTCTTAAATTTTCTTTAAATTCCAGTCTTCTTACCTTTAGATTTACTGAAAAGATATTTAATTGAAAATTTAGAGGTTTCTTCAAATTGTATTCCTCCAATAAATAAAATTTATTACCTACCGAATAAGAAGACGCCTGGAAGAGAAGAAGGTGAAAATGAGATTGAAAGAGAGAAAAGAGGAAAGATTAATGTGATAGATTTTGCAAATGTGACCGCTCTACTTGAACAAACAATAACGACTGATACAGATAGAGCAACGCTCTTAGTATCATTTGTTTTTGAGCAAAATGTAAATATGATCATGAAACTGTACTTTAAAAACTCTCAAAAACTATTCGGAGGACAGAAAATATGGATATACCCTGATGTTGCTAAGAATACACAAGAACGGAGAAAATAATTTCTTTCTATGCGTCAACAGACTATAAATATGGGAGCAAAGTTTCTTTTGGCATACCCCTGTAAATGTTTGGTCAGTTAAATATACTTTTTTTTCTCCTAATCATTTGAAGGAATTTCTAGATGTTAAGAAGATCATCAAGGATTGAAGGACAATGATTGTAAAAGGCGCTTGAAAAATAAGCCTATAGGTTTAAATTAATGCCTCTTAATTTTCTCTCATAATTTATTTTTGCTTGCTCACCCCACATTATGGTGGTCTAAGAAGGGGATAATCCGTATGATTGCATAATGACGTATTTTAATCTGTTGGTTGTTTTCCTCCCTGTGTTTGATGGAACAAGATGTATTCTTGTGAAATTTGAATGTATAATTAAAAAATAAATTAAAAAAAACAAAACAAAACATAAGAATTGCTGCTGCTGGGTCAGACCAGTGGTCCATCGTTCCCAGCAGTCCGCTCCCGCCGCGGCCCTTAGGTCAAAACCAGCAACCAAGCCACGTGAGAGTAGCCAAAGAGACCCCCTAGATCTCTACTCACAATAAGTGTACAGAACAGTAATACAAAATAAATACTAATGGAAGTCCAAGGTAAAAAAGATCCCAAGTCAAATTGTCCATTTTGAGTGCCCACTTAGAGGCAGCCAAACAGTGCGGCTAGAAAATGCAAAGCACAAGAAGCCAATCCTGCAATAACAAGGCAGCCAAAGCAATGGTCAAGCAGGAAATCCAAGCAGAAGCTACCGTATCAGAATCCAGCCCAGAGAAGAGCAGCTACAGCAAAGATGCAAGCCAGGTGTGCGCCTTGTCAACAGAGTGAAAGTCCGCCAGCTGCCCTCAAGGTTCACCTTCAGTTGAGCTGGATAGAGAAGCATGAAGCGCATCTTGCGTTAAACTAAACTAAACCTTAGGTTTGTATACCGCGCCATCTCCGCGAGCGCAGAGCTCGGCACGGTTTACAGAGTTAAGAGGAAAGGAACTACAATGAGGGATAAAGGAGAGGGACTAAGAGGAAAGAGAGGGACAGAATACTGGAGGATGAGGTGATTAGATTTTTGCAAAGAGCCAAGTTTTCAAGTGTTTGCGGAAGGATTGGAAGGAGCTTGAGTTTCTGAGTGGGGATGGGAGGTTGTTCCAGAGTTCTGTGGTTCTAAAGAGAAGAGATGTTCCAAGTTTTCCTGCACGGGATATACCTTTTATAGAGGGGAGTGATAGTTTCAGTTTTTAGGAGGGTCTGGTGGAGTGTGGAAACTTCATGATAGGGCCGGTGATGATCAGACAGTGCCTGGGAGTAATCCTGGAAGATCCGAATGGATAAATTTTCATAATGAAGATCCACACGTTTCATCTTAGAGCGATGTAAAATCTTCACTTTCTGCTTGTAGCTGTGAAACTTCGTGATGACTGGTCAAGGCCTAACTCCCCCTTCACGCCTCCGACCCAAGCGTTGAGCACTTTCAATCCAGTATGGTCTATCATCCACGGGTGAAGGAATATGTTCAGTTAATCAGTCCTCCAAGACCAATGGAAGCTGGGCATTTAACAGAGTCTCCGGAAATCCCAGAAAGCGAAGATTGTCTCACCGCAATCTATTTTCCAGTTCATCGATCTTTTCCATGGCATCTCGCACCTGTTTCTGCAGTTTCAGAAGCTTGAGATAAGTCCTTCAGGTCCAAGATCTGCACCTCCAGCTCACTGGTGCGTTTAGCAATATCAGAACATACTCCATGGAGAGAGGTGAGTTGTTCCATGAGTAATTGAAAACTATAGTCCAAAGTTCCCACTACTGCTGCAATAATTTCATTTTTTAAAGTAAACGAAGAACTATCCAACTTTTGAGGGGAGTTAGGCCCCATCTTCTGTGACCTTTATGTACGCAGATTTGTTCTTTTTAGAGAGTCTAGATGCCATAAAGCTGGAGATTTGAGGATATATTTGTCCATAGAGTGAAAGCACACACTTCTGGGGTGATAAAATAGAGCAAAAACGAAAAGGATGAAGAATGATTGGGGATTCTGGGCAGTGCCAGGCCGACATGTCTTGCTCTGCTCAAGGCATCACGAGGTCTCCGCATCAAGAGATCTTTAAGGTAAAGACAGATTATAGTACTTTTCTAAGCTAGATATGAAAAATCTGAGAAGAGATGCCATGAAAGGAGGAAAATAGAAACTGATGGGAGAGAGAAGTTATGGCTCCTTGCTGAAACACAAGTATAGTACTTTGCAAAATAGTTTATGGTTAAACTGTTTTCCAACAGGTCAAAGTGGTATAAAATAATGTAAAAAAACTCCATTAAATGATACAAAAGGTCCAATTAACTATGACAAGTCATCTTCAAGTAATACAATATACATTGTAGTTGGTTCAGTCAACTCAGATAATTTGTCCTTAACCATAAAATATATAATGAGATACACGTTCAACAGTCACATTTGACAAATTTATTACAGGAAAGTCTTTGTGACTTATCAAATACACAGATTGTCAAAAGCCAGCTTAAAGAGAAGTCTTCACACCAGATTTAAACTTAAGAAATAATTCAGCATGAATCAAAGATGGAAGGTTTGTTGAAAGTAGCCAGTGCCACAAAAAAGAAGTTGGTATAAGTAGATACATATTCCCATTTATTTTCACATTTTGCTGTTGAATGCATTTTGAATTGTTTTTTTTTTTTTAAAGTACGTGTTGTGTCACTGATCTACACAACATATTTTTTTTTAAAATATTTTCAACAGCACCTATCTTCAGGGGGTTTTGTGAAACATAAGAGAATTGAGATTGGAGGCCCACTTTAAGTATACTATTTGCCAATTTAGCCTTGTGTTGTGATTAGATTGCAGTAACCCTCGTGAGTTATTAATAAATTCAAGTTATACATTTGTAATTGTGGTCTCTGGTCTTTTCTTGTTTTTCAGCGTGCAGCAACATTACTGAAAGAATATCAACAAAGGGGAAAATCAAGCGTTTTCGTTGATAAACGCTTTGGTGAATATGATACCAAAATAAGTCCAGAAGAAAAAATGATGAAAAGATTTGCATTGGAGCGACAGGTAAGATAAAATACATGCAAAATAGAAATGCAGTTGCCTCAGACTCGGCTTTACTTTCTCTGAAGACATTAGTATTAGTAAACCAGATCTAGAAAGTGTCAATATATTATTCTGCTGTTATGTAAAATTTTAAGATTGACTATGAGGCTTATGCCACTGGGTTCAACTGAATACAAGATTAGCATTCATTCTAGTAATGAACAATGAAGGCAGAGTTATATGTATAAAAGGACTATTTTAAGACTGTCCTTATGGAAGATTGAGTTATTTAATATACTCATAAATAAGCACCACCACTTTTTTTCAGTGTAAATTTTTATTGAATTTTTCAGTAATATATACCAATACAAAAGAAGACAATTACAGCAATAACCAACATAAAATGGGCAATATAAAGCCATCTGCGTTGTTTCTTCACGGAGGCTTTAAAGAAGAGAACATAGTAACATAACATAGTAGATGACGGCAGATAAAGACACAAATGGTCCATCCAGTCTGCCCAACCTGATTCAATTTAAATTTTTAAATTTTTTCTTCTTAGCTATTTCTAGGCAAGAATCCAAAGCTCTACCCGGTACAAATAAAAGAAGAACTAAACATCTCCCCCCTCCCCTCTAGCATCAAGAATTGAAGAGAATACTAAGGGCTCTGTGAGACAAACCATCCCATATAGGCAACCAAATTTCTTTATATATAGTATATACTGTCTCCATAGTCTAGGTGTACCTTGTTTAGCATCCAAATATTTCATTTGTAACAGTATAAACATTTTGTTTCTCCATAAGGTGAAAGTGGGAGTTTCATAGATTGTCTCCACTGTAAAAGAAACTAATAAAGAAACCTTGTACAACAATATATCCCCCCCATACAAGCCCAAGGACGTACTTGAGAAAACAACTGGATATCTGCCCTCAGAAGGATCCGTTTATGCAATACAGTTTGTAAATCCAATAAAGGACCGAAAAGTTTGTATCTTCTCACAGGACCAGATCATATGGAGCAGACCAGCAGGAGTATAATGACATTTAGGACACTGAGTGTGAGAAGCAAAACCAGAAAGATAAGCACAATAAAGTGATACATATAAGTGAAGGAGGAATTTCCTGTAAAGCATCTGAACGAGTCAAGTTCTTGAGATGTTTCATAAGAAGATGCAAGCCATCTCCCGTAATTCGCTCCAGTGATGGAAGATATCTGTTCCAGACCTCTGCTAAGGCAACATAATCCCAAGGAGTACTGAAACTGCCCAGGCTAACCTGGTAAAAAAAATAAGCTGGCTTTAGTTTGCTGAGACAAAGTGAGGGTTTCCTGAACCATATTAGCCATGTCCTCATTCAAAGTACTGTATTAGAATCCAAAGAGTGAATATAATGGGAGATCTGGTGATAAAGAGCCAATCCTGCTCCTGCAAGTTGCAGATCCTGAAATGACAACATAGTACCATGGTCAGACACCAGGTCCCGCACATAGCAAAGACTCTTCTCCTGCCACCTCTTTAAATAGAGTTTATTTTGCATAAGGGTCAAAATCCTGATTGCCCCAAAAAGGGAGCAAAATTGTAGAATATGATGGCAAATGCATACATTTACGCAACACTGCCAGCATTGTCTCATAGATTTCCACAAAGGATGTCCTTGAGTAGGAAAGAGCTTGTAAAGCTTCCGAGCATGCAAATAATATAGCAAATGCATCTGAGACAGTAGCTGCTGCTCAAGATATAGAGGAATATAAAATTGAGTGTCCTTTATCCAGGCCATAAGATGCCTCATTAAGCAAGCGATGTTGTACCTCCGTAGATCAGGGAGAACCAGTCCTCCCCATCCCACATGCAAAGGCAGTTGCATGAGCGTTATATAGGGCTTTTTATTATACCGGAGGAACTTTCTTAAGCTCTTGTAAAAGGTTGCCTGATCCTTATTAGTCACATACATTGGGAAGGTCTTCATCACATATACCCATTTTGGAAACAATACCATTTTAAGCAAAGCTATACGACCCCTTAAGGTCAGTGGTAGTCTGGTCCATAGAGACAATATCCTGTGATTTCCTTAACAAGGCATAGAAATTTTCATGGTATGCTTTTGTAACATTATTAGTAATATAAACCCCAAAATGTTTAAGTATAGATGTAACTTTCCTAAGAGGGAAAGCACCACCATTTAAAGTATTCTGGTAATGGCCAGAGAATCAGGATCTTGAAATAGATCAGTGAGGAATTAATTTTGCTTCTGTGCAAGAGTCTCGCTTAGCAGTTCTCTGGGATTCTTTTACATGGGGTTGTTGGAGTCCTTTTCCACTGCTACTCTGGCTAGTACCAGTTTTTCTAGCATCCCCTCTAAGCATTTGGAGTCTTCTCCTGTCAACTTCTATAGGAGTCTCGTACTACAGAAAGGCAGTATATCAAATCTATAGTCATTACTGCTGCTGCCCTACCTTTTCCCATGCCAGAAGGGATTCCATGGCAGCTCTGTGCTCAAATGTTGCTGTGTTCTGTACCTACCAGGGGTAGAACAGGGTGTGGCAATGCTTGAGTGCTGGTCTGTTTTTAAAGGCTCTGTACTGGTGCGGTGTCCCTTTGGAGCTTTTTCTGGGAATAGGAAAGGAAGGGGGGAGATGCTGGATGCAGGACAGGGGTAGGGAAGGGAAGATGATACTCTCCTGCTGCCCTAAATCCTTGTCTTCATTCCCAGTCTTTCTCAATTAACTAGGAAACTGAGGGTCTTTGGTATAGAACAAATCTTATCTATCGGGGTTCAGTTAAGTAAGCTAATTTGAAAATTCTGTTATGATTTTAACTGCTATGTGGTGTGAGTCTGAAAGTATTCCCCTTTATTATAATACTGTAGCTATTTAAGCAGTTACTTTCTGTTTTAGGGCTCAATTTTAGAAGAATTTCAGGATTTGCTCATGTTTTTCTTGGTTGGCTGGTATGAGGCCCTGAAGTGCACAGTGCCCTCCTCCCTTCACCCTCACTAATCCATTTTACCTTTGATATTTTTCAGCGTTTAAATAGAAGTTTCATTTTATTGTGTTCCTTTGATAATGTGGAAATGGTTTTGCAAGTTTATACTAGGGCTGTACCGAATATTTATATTCGATTTGGCCCCAAATACATGATTTGGATTCGGCTAAATAGTGGTTTAAATTTGAATATGAATAAGCCGAGGTTCTACTGTGCTAAATCCTACTGAAATACACTTGATCTCTGATATCATGTTACATTTTTTATTTGGTATGGTAAAGCTCCATGCTTACTTTTTGGTATTTGTATTTGGTACAGATCTAGTTTATGCCAATTATACTGTTTCTTTGTTACCCAATATTTCAAATGGCTTTTAAGAGTTTGTTCGGAAAATGTTAACTGCTTAAATTCCATTTTCTTAGCGTCAGCTCACTGTTCTGCACAAATGGGTTATCCCTTCTTACCAGTAGATGGCGGTAAAGAAAAGACTGAGGCCCCGATGCTCAAAAGATTTCCATGGCAGTAAGAGTCATTAAAGCACTCTTACTGGCATGGAAAGCTGTCCTTCCGATGCACAAAAGGGTTCTCTGTGGAGACTACCCATCATCATAGTAGCCTCCGAGAATCTTATGCTAATGCATTACAAGGAGCTCACTACTATTATAATGAGCAATCTGTGTTGTGCGCAGCAAGGAAGCACAACATTTCCCGTGCAAACTAAGCAGGGAAAGTAAGGCTATATGACAGTTCAGACCTGCAAAATAATCCCCTTTTGCCTGCCCAAGAAAAAAAGAAGACCCCTGATTCCTCCCACCCAGAGCTGTCCAAGCCCTCCCCCCCCCCCCAGTCCCTTTCCCACTGTGCCTCCCAACAGCAAAAATATACCTGGTCTTGTGGGATGTAAGGGCCCGGTATACCTTGTACCTTTTGGTAGAAAAGTTCGGCAATGGGGATGCCCACTTCCTCCTACCTTGGGCCTGCCCGAAACTTCTGAGCCATCAGCCGCTGCTCTCCTCACTGGGCAGAGGGGGAGAATGGCGGCTGCAGATAGGCAAAAGGAGCTGTGCCTAGTGATTGCTCTTCTGAGCAGGTGCCAGGCATAGTTCCTCCCCCTTTTACTGGTGCTGCTCGACGAATAGCATGCATATAATTTGCATGCTGTTATTCTGAGCATCACCAGCTAAACAAAAATCGCTTCCACCATGGTATTTTTTACTGTTGTATCAGAACTTTGTGCATCTGGCCCAGAGATTGTGAGCCCCTAAGGAGAGAAAAAAGTACCTGCATATAGTATATGTTAACCGCTTTGATTTGTACCCACAGACAGGCAGTATATCAAGTCAATGACCCTTTATCCTCCTTGACCATTTACCAGTGATATCACTGGATAAGCTATGGTGCCCCCTGGAAGATTCCAGTATTTTTCTCTACGTTCAGTAGGTAGTACAATGCTATTCATTGCCTCTCTATCCTTGGTCTAGCTCCCTGTTTTGCTGGTCACAATCACACAGCGTGGTTGATCCTAAGGGCAGCTCCTAGGTTTATGGATTTGTTCCATGCCTAGTCGATCACAGAGCTTGGCTCTGCAGCTCCCAGTTTGCACTTGATAGTACTATTGGCCATGGCTTCAGGCTCTGGAATCTTGCTCGGGGGTGTGGTCCCCATTCCCCCACCCCTGTTGGGATGGACACCCCTAGGCTTTCTTGCAACTCCAGGTTTCATCTTTTTTTAAAGCCTGTTAGCTCTTCCTTGTGTTAGAGAACAGAGCTTATTTTTGCTGCTACTGCAGTTTGAAGAGCGTTGTAAAAGATAGCAGCACAGAGCTTAATTGCGGGGGGGGGGGAGGGGGGATCCCTTTTACAGATGACTGAAGGTCTTCCCCCAGGAAAACCTAGCCTGCCTGGTCTTTGGACCAAGGGAATTCCTGTCCCTCCCCGACTCTTGGCAGGGCCCCCTTGTCATCAATGCATCTGGATGAGATAGCACCCTCCCCCCATTCCCCCCCAAAAGTGCAAAACCTCCTTTTATTTCTGATTCATAACTAGGTTGGCTTTTCCCTGGTATATACAGGGTAGCGAATGCCACTATGTGGTGTTTTAATGGCTTGCTGCTCATTGTGGTTTCAGTGGTTGACAGTGCATGGGTACATTATGAAGGGATCTTCTGCTTGGGCAGATGCATACTGGAATCTTTGGGGGCCACTCCATCTTATCCCGTGATGTCATTGATAGAATTCAGTCTTTTTTTTCTACCTCCAGCTGCTGGTAAGAAGCAATAACCCATTTGTGCAGAACTGTTTTGCTGACTAAAGAAAAGAAAATTATCAATTAAGACATAATTTCTCCATTTTTTTCTTACCTTTTCATGTGATTTTGTTTGTCAACCCTAGCGTAATATGGACAAGAAAAGTATCTATAATCTTAATGAAGATGAGGAATTAACCCATTATGGTCAATCGCTGGCAGATATTGAAAAACTTAATGACATAGTTGACAGTGATAGTGACACCGAGGAAAGAGGTGCTCTGTCAGGTGAGTTACAGCTTTATTCTAAGACTTATTTTTTATATTGGCCTTCCTAAATATGTTGAATACTGTGGGTTTATTATCTCCTGATGATCAGCCCCAATCCTTATATTAGTGATTAGAAGGGGCAGCAGTTCAGCTCAAGTTTGTTTTCTTATACTTTGTTTTTGTGTTTTCATTTTGTGCATTTACTACCCTCTGAGCATGCGCGGATGTCGATGTGATGATGTCACACACATGCATTTGACCTCATTAGTTGACTACGTTCATGCTTGGAGGCCCTCTAGATGGGGTCCCAAGTTTAGTGTGCTGCAGTGAAAAAAGATTGCAGTATACTGGGCTAAAGTAGCTATCAGCCTGTAGATCTGAGAGGAATTTTATTGCTCCTTCCTCTATGACCAAATCTTTTACAAACCACAATCCATGTGCATGCCATCTCTTCAAATAAAATTTTGTAGCATCAGGGTCCTTATTTTTAATACCGCACAATGGAAGTAATACTGTCAAATGCGGGGATACTTCCATACGTTTACACAACCAGTACCAACATTGTCGCATTGATTTCAATAAAGGATGTTGTCATGTAGGAAAGATCTTGTAAGGCTTACTGGCATGCAGGTAATACAAGTGAATGGGCTGCATTAATTGCTATTCAAGGTGTTAAGGGGGTATAATAGGTTTCCTTTATACAGTCAACTAAAAGTCTCATTAAGCAGGCAACATTATATTTACTCATATCAGGCAGGCACAATCCCTCACTCCTCAGTCCATACTTTTTTTTTTTTTAATTCTTTATTCATTTTATCTCTTACATCAATTGCATAAATAATTGACATATTGAATTGTATACATCACTTGAATTTCTTATTTCAACTTTAAGTTTCAAATTTTTATTAATATTTGATAAATCGCTTATTCAGTTAACTAAGCGATGTACATCTTTAAAAAAAAACAACATAGATTGTGAGAACTAACGGGGTAATACACATCTTATAACTCTAGGACAGACATGAAGCGTGGGGATAGCGGGGGGAAGTTACAATTTTTAGTTCAAGAGAGAGAACAAAAAAAGGGAAAAACAAGAGGGAAGATAGCAAAAAGTTTCATGTGGTAAGTCTCATTATTAGATCTTGAACGCGTCCTTAAAAATAAGTTTTAACGTTTTTTTAAATGAAGTTATGTGTTATCCCAGGACAAGCAGGCATGATATTCTCACATGTGGGTGACGTCATCTACGGAGCCCCGATGCGGACAGCTTTTTCAAGCAAACTTGATTGAAGATTTAAAGTTTGCTCTGCTGCTCCACGCATGCGTGCCTTCCTGCTCCACTAGAGGGCGCATCTCCCCCTCATGGTCTCCAGTTCAAATTTTTCCGCTGAGCCTAGAAGTCGTTTTTTTCCAGGCTCTGCCACCAACTGCCTTCTAGCACCGCGATTTTCTTTTTTGTTTTGCCTTCGATTAAGTCGCTGTGCGCAAAATTTTTTTCTTTTTCTTTCCTGTTCCTGCTTCGTTTCGCGACCCGGTGGCTTCCGGGCCGCCGTGGCCGCGTGGCTATTCGAGCCGCAGCCAGTTTCTTTTTCTATGTCCCGGCCTCAGACCGGCTTTAAAAAGTGCACCCGGTGCGAGCGGCTTCTTTCCATCACAGACCCGCATCGCCGGTGCATCCTCTGCCTGGGGGCCGCCCATCCAACCGACTCCTGCCCCCAGTGCGCTACTTTTCAGAACTGGGTCCTCCGTCGAAGAAAAGCCCGCATGGCGGACCTTTTCACCGCCGACCAACCCACTACCTCGGCCTCGAGGTCGGCCCCGGCCTTGACCTCGACCCCGAATGCCTCGGCATCGCCTCGAGACTCGACCCCGAAGCCCTCGGGACAGCAAAAAGCCTCGGCCCCGGGTAAGTCTCATCTTCCTTCTTCAGGTTCCGCACCAGCGAAGAAGCCAGCCTTGGGGACACCGGCGACGCATGGTGGAAACGCCATGCTTTCAGCCCCGGCGAAGCCTGCCAAGCCTTCGGGCCATGCCTCCACCACACGGGAATACTCTGACACGAGGTCGCCCCCGGTGGAGTGCACCGAGGCATTGGACATGCCCTCGATGCTGTCCGTGCCCGTTTTCCAGGACCTGCTCCGGGCGATGATCTCGTCGGAGCTGTCCGCTGCACTGGCCCATCTACAACCGGCTCCGACCTTGACCTCGCGTGCGCCGGACCAGCCTGAGCCTCGCGTCGAGCCTCCTCGGGGCAAAGTGCGCCAGCTTCGCCGCATTCCATCCTCCTCGGATTCCTCGCCGAGGCGCCTGAGACGCTCTCCCTCCACGGACCGCCGTGGGGCAAAGCGCCGCGCTAAGACAACCGAAACCTCGAACCGCCGTACCTCTAAGAAGGCCTGGGGTTCTCCCACACTACGAGGCCGTTCACCGACGCCCCGTACAGGACCGCTGAAGGTGACCGAGTTATCACTCTCCAACCCTCACATCCTCCTAACTCCCCCTCGGACCGGGGCTCCGAGCCGAGGTCCCAGGCTTTCGCCGAGGGAGTCCAGGTCGAGGTCACAGATTCGACATCGATCGGTACCCCGTACCCCGGCATCGTCTCCAAGGGGCTCCTCGAGACGACATAGGTCCTCGACCCCGGAACACTGCCACAGTGTTTCCCCGGTCTCGGAGCGCGGGTCAGAGCATGAACCTCAATACTCGAGGGAAGCCTCCCCGTCCTTCTCCGCCCGACAGAGGTCTCGTTCACCGTCCCCACACGGGGCCCCGGGAACGTCTCGCCCCTCCTTCACTCGCTTTGTCCAGGACATGGGCCATGCTCTGGACTTAGACCTCCAGTCCGACTCAAGATACTCTAAAGAGTACCTGGCGGAACTAGATTTACCGTCACCGCCCAGAGAGTCCCTCCGCTTACCTCCCAATCCGGTACTCCAACAGGCTTTCTTCTGGAATCTGGAGACCCCCTATATGGTAACAGCTGTCCCCTCCAAAATGGAGTCCAAATACCGTACAGTACCATACCCCGGATTTGAGCAACCACAGCTCTCTCACCAGTCGCTGTTGGTAGAATCTTCCCTGAAAAAGGCTCATCCCTCCCGGGTCTCAGCGGCGGCCCCCCCGGGTCGAGAGGGTCGGACCCTTGACAAGTTCGGCAGAAGACTATACCAGAACTCTATGATGGCCTCTAGGGTACAAAGTTGCACTTTCACCTTCACGTCCTACTTGAAAAACCTCATTGGACTGTTGAGAGCCTTTGCGACCGACCTGCCGGCCTCACGCCAAGGAGCCTTTAACCTGCTCCTAGAGGTTTTCTCCAACCTACGCCTCCAACTATTCCACGCGGCCTGTGATGGCTTCGAACTTTCCTCCAGAGTGGCAGCCTTCACTATCGCCATGCGCCGCCTAGCCTGGTTACGCCTCGTCGACATGGACCCCAACTTACAGGACCGGTTGGCTAACCTCCCCTGCGTGGGCAAAGAACTTTTCGATGAAACTATCGAGGCAGCTACGAAACGCCTTTCAGAGCATGAACGCTCGTTTGCCTCCCTCGTTCAGCAAAAGCCTAAACCGCCTACGTCTAGGCCGTTCAGGGCCCCTCCACGCCGTTACCCTCAAAAATCCACCCCTGCCTTCTCACGGCCTCCACCCCGACGCCCGCAAGCTCACCATCAGGCTCCGCCAAAGTCCCAGCCACCTGCGACCGCCAAACCATCCCCGTCCTTTTGACGGGACAAGCGGATGGAGGCTGGCCCCCTCCGCCACAGCCCCAGGCCTCCTTCCCATCGGGGGACGCCTCAGAGCCTTCTACCCGCGCTGGGAACAAGTCACGTCGGACGCATGGGTCCTTGGTGTGATCTCATCAGGATACTCTCTCAACTTTCGGGAAAACCCTCCAGACAATCCTCCAAGGGTGTGCCCTCCCAACCGAACTCAGTTACCCCTCCTTCTCTCAGAAGCTCGAGAACTGCTTCGCCTACGGGCAGTGGAGGTGGTTCCCCCCGACCAACGGGGGAAAGGGTTCTTCTCCCGTTACTTCCTGGTACCGAAGAAGATGGGAGACCTGCGCCCAATTCTAGATTTGAGGCGACTCAACAAATTTCTGGTGCGGGAAAAGTTCTGGATGCTTTCCCTACCAATTCTCTACCCTCTCATCGACGAGGGCGATTGGCTCTGCTCCCTCGATCTGAAGGAAGCCTACACACATGTTCCAGTGCACCCCGCTCACTGCAAGTTCCTGCACTTTCAGGTGGGGGACCTGCACCTACAATACCGAGTCCTCCCCTTTGGCCTAGCGTCGTCACCCCAAGTCTTCACCAAGTGCCTCATGGTGGTCGCAGCTGCCTTACGCTCACAGGGCCTCCAGGTATTCCCCTACCTGGACGACTGGCTGATCAAAGCCCCGTCCAGGGAGGGGGTTATCTCAGCGACCCGACAGACTATTATCTACCTTCAAGGTCTGGGGATCAAGGTAAACTTCCTAAAATCCCAGCTGCGCCCCTCTCAGTCCTTACAGTTCATCGAGGCCGTGCTGGATACGGTTCGACTCCGCTCCTTCCTTCCCCCTCCACGTCAAGAGGCGTTAGTAAGCCTGAGTCGAAGGATTTCGCTGCTAACCTCGGTATCAGCTCGGCAGATGATGACTCTTCTGGGCCACATGGCCTCTACCGTCCACGTCATACCCTTCGCCCGCCTCCACCTGAGGATTCCTCAATGGACCCTGGCCTCCCAATGGCGTCAGGATCGGGACCCAATCGACCGTCCCGTGACAGTGACTCCTTCATTGCAACGATCGCTCCTCTGGTGGGCCGACTCTTCAAATCTATCCAAAGGTTTACTTTTTCTCGCCCCTCCACACAGCAAGGTACTCACCACGGATTCGTCGGAGTACACTTGGGGAGCTCACCTGGATGGCCTACGCACTCAAGGGATGTGGTCAACAGAGGACCGCCGCTGCCACATCAACGTGCTGGAGCTTCGGGCCATCTATCTCGCCGCTGTAGCCTTTCAACATCTGCTCCACGACCGGGTGGTTCTCGTCCGAACCGACAACCAGGTAGCAATGTACTATGTAAACAAGCAAGGGGGGACGGGGTCTCGGGCCCTCTGTCAGGAAGCCCTGCGCCTCTGGAAGTGGGCAATCTCCAACAACATCTTCCTTCGAGCGGTGTACATACAAGGAGAGCGGAACTGTCTGGCAGACAGACTCAGCTGCCTCCTCCAGCCACACGAGTGGTCGCTGCACGCTCAAACCTTAAGACAGGTGTTCGAGAAGTGGGGGACTCCTCAGATAGATCTGTTCGCCTCCCCCCTCAACCACAAACTCCCTCAATTCTGCTCCCGGATGTACTCCCCGGACCGCCTCGAGGCCGACGCCTTCCTCCTAGATTGGGAGGGAAGGTTTCTATACGCGTTTCCGCCTTTTCCTCTGATTCTGCGGACGCTGGTCCATCTCAAACCAGTGCGAGCCACTATGATCTTGATTGCTCCTCGGTGGCCACGCCAGCCTTGGTTTTCCCTTCTACTTCAACTCAGTACCAGAGATCCACTGCCTCTGCCTCTGTTTCCCTCTCTGCTATCGCAGAGCCAGGGTTCACTGTTACATCCAAATCTTCAGTCTCTTCATCTGAATGCTTGGTTTCTCTCCCCCTGACTTCTCTCCCCGTGTCACAATCAGTCAAGGAAATACTGGAAGCCTCGAGGAAGGCCTCGACTAGAACCTGCTATTCCCAAAAATGGACCAGATTCTCATCCTGGTGCTCCTCGCACGACCAGGACCCGGTGTCGGTCCCGGTCCCCTTGGTCCTGGAGTATTTGCTCCATCTTTCTCACTCCGGCCTGAAGACCAACTCCATTCGGGTACATCTTAGTGCGATTGCGGCCTTCCATCAGCCCTTGGAAGGAAAAGTCCTTTCACTCCATCCCTTAGTTTCTCGTTTCATGAAAGGCCTTTTGAATGTCCACCCTCCTCTCAAACCTCCCCCAGTGGTTTGGGACCTTAATATGGTGCTGGCTCAACTCATGAAACCCCCATTTGAGCCGTTAGACAAATGCCATCTAAAATTCCTCACTTGGAAGGTGATCTTCCTGCTCGCACTCACGTCCGCTCGGCGGGTTAGTGAGCTGCAGGCCCTGGTGGCGGACCCACCTTTCACTGTATTCCATCACGACAAGGTGGTCCTCCGCACCAACCCTAAGTTCCTGCCTAAAGTGGTGTCTGATTTCCACCTCAACCAGTCCATCATCTTGCCAGTATTTTTCCCCAAGCCCCACTCTCATCCCGGAGAGACGGCGCTACACACGCTTGACTGTAAGAGAGCGTTGGCCTTTTACCTCCAACACACTCAGTCTCATCGGACAGTCCCACAATTGTTTTTGTCCTTCGACCCTAATCGGCTGGGTCGCCCAGTTTCCAAGCGCACCTTGTCCAACTGGTTGGCTGCTTGTATTTCTTTTTGCTACGCTCAGGCTGGTCTCGCGCTGCATGGTCGAGTAACGGGACATAAAGTCCGAGCGATGGCAGCCTCCGTAGCCTTCCTCCGGTCCACACCAATTGAGGAAATCTGCAAGGCTGCCACGTGGTCTTCGGTTCATACTTTCACCTCCCACTACTGCCTGGATACATTGTCCAGGAGCGATGGCCGTTTTGGCCAATCGGTATTACGTAATCTATTTGCTTAAATTGCCAACTTCCCTCCATCCCTTTTCAGTTAGCTTGGAGGTCACCCACATGTGAGAATATCATGCCTGCTTGTCCTGGGATAAAGCACAGTTACTTACCGTAACAGGTGTTATCCAGGGACAGCAGGCATATATTCTCACAACCCGCCCACCTCCCTGAGGTTGGCTTCTTTGCTGGTTAAGTGAACTGGAGACCACGAGGGGGAGATGCGCCCTCTAGTGGAGCAGGAAGGCACGCATGCGTGGAGCAGCAGAGCAAACTTTAAATCTTCAATCAAGTTTGCTTGAAAAAGCTGTCCGCATCGGGGCTCCGTAGATGGCGTCACCCACATGTGAGAATATATGCCTGCTGTCCCTGGATAACACCTGTTACGGTAAGTAACCGTGCTTTACTGGGTCAGACCAATGGTCCATCAAGCCCAGTAGCCTGTCCTCAAGGTGGCCAGTCCAGGTCACTAGTACCTGGCAAAAACCCAAAGAGTAGCAACATTCCATGCTACCAATCCAGGGCAAGCAGTGGCTTCCCCCATATCCTTCTCAATACCAGACAATGGACTTCTCCTCCAAGAAATTGTCCAAATCTTTCTTAAAACCAGTTATGCTATCCGCTCTTACCACAACCTCTGGCAATTCGCTCCTCTTAAGTCTAACAAATATCAACTGAGTACCCCCAACTATCGACCGCCCAAGCTCTGCCCCAAACCCCACCCCCAATACTAATTGTAACGCAATTTATTTATTCATTTTTCATATGCACACTGTATACACAGTAGATATAAATTTTCAAAACTGACATATTTCAATCACTATATTGAAAATAAAATCATTTTCCCTACCTTTGTTATCTGGTGATTTTATTTTTGTAATCATCTTTTCCAGTCTCTGGTTGCACTTCCTTCTGTCTGTGCTCTTAACTGTGTTTCTAGGACCTTCTAATTCATTGACTGTTTTTCTCTCCTTCACTTTTTGCCCTGCATCCATCTTAGCAGTAACTTTTAATATTCAACTTTTTTCCATTTTTCTGCATTCTTCTCAAATTCTACTTTTTCATTTCTTACCTACCTTCCTTTCCTCTCTCTCTCATCTTCCCTCCCCGTTTCCATGGTCTCACATCTCTCTCCTCTATCCCCCTCCCCCCCTTAGTCTGACATCTCTCTCATTTCCTCCCTCCCCCCCAGTGGTTCGACAACTCTCTTCTTCCTTTCCCCCGTCCCACAGTCTGGCATCTCTCTCCTCTCATTCTCACAGTCTGGCATCTCTACTGCTACTATTCTTCTTCTTAATTTCTATAGTGCTACCAGACTCCCCTCCTTCCCTTCCCTTCTATTCCCTGGTCTAGCATCTCTCCCTTCCTTGAGTCATCTCTCTCCTCCCCCCCCAGTGTAACATTTCTCTCTCACTTCTTCTGCCCCCTGCAGTCCAACATCTCCCTCCTTTCTGGCCCCCCCTCCTAGTCCAACATTTCTCCCTCCTTTCCACCAATCCAACATTTCTTTCTCTCTTCCTCCTGCATGCTTCTTCTCCTCCGGCTGAGGAAGGTGGGAGATACGTAACAGCAGAAAGAAGTTGGGAGACATACAGCGCTGGCACCGCTTACCCCCTGATAATGGTATGCGTACCCCCTGTTGAGAACTTCTGCTCTAAATTATAATGGCTTTTCTATTTTGCACTAGATTTTATTGTAACAATATGTTACTTCCATTGTGTTACATTTCCTGCCTACAGTAGTGAAAGACTCCTACACTTTAGTTGGTAAATTTTTATCAGCATTTCCCTTCCCCAACCAACATCTCTCTCTCCCTCCATGAATCCAAGGTTTCACTCTCTGCTCTCTCCCCCTTACCCTGAGTGACATTTTTCCTTCCCTCCTTTCTGACCTCCTCATCCATCTCTCCCTCTTGCTCTCCATGAGTCCAACACTTTTTGCCTCCTCCACACTTTCTCTCTTTCTCCTCGCCCCTTCCCTCAAGTGTGACATCCCTCCTTCTCACCCCCAGTCCATCTCTCCCCAACCCCACACAACTAACATGAGCTTTCCCCATGCACCATTTCTCCCTCTCCTCTACCATTTCTCTCTTTCTCATCACTCACTCCTGCTGCAACAGTTTTCCTTCCTTCCCTCCCTCCCCCCAATATCACACAACTAATATGCTCTCTCCACATGCACAATTTCACCCTCCCCTCCAGCGTTCAGAACCGTTCCTTTCCCTCCCCTTCTCATTCAACTCCAGTAGCACCTTTCCCTTCCATCCCCCTTCTGCCAGGTCAGCTGCACCTCGTCTCCCTACTCCCATTCCCCGACCAGCAGCACTTCTTCCTCTCCCCATGTCCAGCAGTACCCCTTTTCCCTTCCCCTTCCCTCCCCCTTTCTCCTGTCCAACAGTACCTCGTTTTCCTTCCCTTCCCCCCTCCTCTGTCCAGCAGTACCTCTCTCCCTAGTGGCAGCTTACTGTATGCTTTTAATTTCCTTACACAGCTGCTGCTAGCGTTAGTTTAGCTGTGGTTTCATCAGGCAGCCTTGGGGGCCTTTGCTAGGCCGGCCCACCTATCATGAAAGTGGAAGTTGTATCATTGGAGGCAGACCAGCCTAGCAATTAGCAAAGGCCTTGAGGCTGCCTGATGGAATCTCCGGCTAAACTAATGCTGGCGGCAGTTATGTGGGGAAGTTAAAAGCACACAGCTTCCGCTGCTGGTCTGGAGAGAAGATGAGGAAGGCGGGAGATGAGCAATATCAGAAGGAAGTTGGGAGACGTAAAGCGCTGGCGCCACATACACCCTGACAATTGTATGTGTACCCCCCCTGACAATTATAGTTTAGAGCGAACTTCTGCTCTAAACTATAATGGCTTTTCTATTTTGCACTAGATTTTATTGTAACAGTATGGTACTTCCATTGTGTTCCAGTTCCTGCCTACAGAAGTGGAAGATTCTTATACTTTAGTTCACAGGTGTCAAAGTCGGTCCTCGAGGGCCAGAATCCAGTCGGGTTTTCAGGATTTCCCCAATGAATCTGCATGAGATCTATTTGCATGCACTGCTTTCAATGCATATTCATTGGGGAAATCCAGAAAACCCAACTGGATTCCGGCCCTCGAGGAGGGACTTTGACATCCCTGCTTTAGTTGGTAAATCTTTATCAGCATTTCCCTCTTACTACAAGAAAACTACCACCTCCTATCTGGAATATATAGGAAGCCCATCCAGCATATTATTTCATTTGATCTAATAGACCTGACAATGTAGTGATACAATATACCATTTTCAAATGTGTAACAGAATGCATCTCCTTTTTTTGGGGTTTTTTTGTGTTGAAGGCAACTCATAGTGAGGGAGACCCGAGAGACAGTGACCCCTCATGTCTTTAGAGAAAACTAAGTTGCTTACCTTTCAACAAGTAATCCTGTTAAGAAAGTACTTCATTTAATCACACAAGTCCTCTTTCATTTGAAGCAGGTCTCTACTTTTGTAGGTTCTGGTTGAACAGCAACTGAAAGAGTGAGCTGCTAGAGCACAGTCTTTCCAGAAAATTCTGTAATTATGTTCTGCTCAATGCCATATGTTGTCATACTACGTATTTCTGTGACTGAACTGCTCTTTTCACAGAACATCTTAAAGGCAAACAACTTTTACATTAAACAAGTAAATTTAAATTTTCACCTTTTGATGATACTGCACCTTAAACATTTTCATTTTGCTCTAGATAGGCCTTCCACATGTCATCTTTAGTATTTATTTTGTATTGAGTGTGCTAAAACACTTGTGTAAAGTATAAAGAAATTATTAATAATATGCCTTTTCCATTCATTTTTTCTCTTTAGCTGAATTAACAGAGGCTCATTTTGGAGGAGGTGGAGGTCTCCTGCGTAAAAAAGATGCCTCTGCACAGAAAGAAGAGGAGCCAGAAAAGGCAAAATCACGCAAGGAACTTATTGAAGAGCTAATTGCAAAATCCAAGCAAGAGAAGGTGAGCTGTGAGAACATAAGGCGAAGGCTGTTGATATAGAGTGTGATTTTGATTTGATATGGTTTATTTAATTTTATTAACTTGCTTGCTTGACATACCGCTTAAAGCAAAGTAACAAAGTATCAAAGCAGGGAAGGGACTGAGGGTCAACACTGACAAAGATAATATTTTGCCAAGGGAGATGAATTTCCTCCTTTCCATAAGTTATCTTAATTTTTTATTTCTTCTTAGGCTTTCTTATGATGAGGTACAATAATGGCATACTTTTTACCCATCCCCCAACTCCCAGGTGAGACAATTTTTGGTATAGGGACCATTTTGAATTGTGCTTGCCCTCCTGTCTTGAAATTTTAATGATGCTGGTTGAGCTGTGGTCCCACTATGCACTGGAAGAAAATTACTGCTATTATTTATATAGCACTACCAGACGCACACAGCATTGTACATTTAAACTCTCAAGAGACAGTCCCTGCTCAAAAGAACTTAGTCTAATTAGGGCAGACACACAGGACAGAAAGGATGAATCAATGTGTATTGCTCAGATAAGGATTTACAAGGGGATAGGGTAGCGGACTATAGAAATATTGGTGACAGATATTGGTGCTTCCCTGTCATCATCAGCAGATGAATCCAGATGAATAGGATATGTCCATCTACCAGCAGGTGGAGATGGAGAGCACTGAACTACATGAGAGATATAGGATGGCAATTCTCCCTGGCTCTTCAGTACTCTCTTATCTCCAACAATCGAGTGGATGGGACAGGGTATAAGCCCTCGGGTAAGTAAATCACTGAATACATCTACACGGCTAGGAAAAGGGGGCAATTTCAGGAAAGCAGTATATACTATTGCTCGAAGTATGGGAAGCAAGATTCTGGATCTAGAAGTTGTGATGGAAGAAGATGAGTTGGATATAGTGACGATTACGGAGACGTGGTACACAGAGAAACATGACTGGGATGTAGTTATACCGGGCTATAATCTGGTCAGGAAAGACAGGGTAGGTAGAAAAGGAGGGTGAGTAGTGTTATATATTACAGATCATATTAAAGCCACACAATTGCAGGATCTGCTGGGCAAGGAAGAGGCACTGCAGATCAATTTGGAAAAGGAATGGTGAATATATTTATATTGGTGTGATTTCTCACTGCTGCTTCCTATTGGACTACTGAAAGTTGTTTAACAGCTCTGATGTCCATGGACTTTAATCTATAGTGCTCTCTTGTGTGCTATAACACAGTGATGGGAGATTGGGGGGGGCTACAGTCTTGTAGGGGGTTGGTACTAGATGCAATGGGATGTGTGAGTATGTGGGGAATGTTTGACCTAGTATGGGAGAGGGGAGTAAGTGTTGTTTGATTGTGTGGGGGTGGTCTGGAGCTTGGTAGGATGGGGGTGTTTTATAAGGGAATCTTTATGGTATTTTGTTTGCTGTTAGGATTTGGACATTGGAGACTAGTTACTTATTTAATATATGGTGGAAGGTCTTGTTGATCCCACTTGGAGTGGGGGAGAGGGTTAGATGGGGATAGTGGGTGGGGTAAGAACATAAGAATTGCCACTGCTGGGTCAGACCAGTGGTCCATCGTGCCCAGCAGTCCCCTCACTTGGCAGCCCTCTAGTCAAAGACCAGCACCCTAACTGAGACTAGCCCTACCTCTGTACGTTCTGGTTCTGCAGGAACTTGTCTAACTTTGTCTTGAATCCCTGGAGGGTGTTTTCCCCTATCACAGACTCCGGAAGAGCGTTCCAGTTTTCCACCACTCTCTGGGTGAAGAATAACTTCCTTACTTTTGTATGGAATCTAATCTTTCCTTTGCAAAGCAGCAGATGAATCCAGAGACCAGTGGGATATAGCTCACATCGACCAGCAGGTGGAGATAGAGAACTGATTTCCAGTTGGCTTTATAGCCTGGTGATCCTCCTGTTGAATCAGTTTTGCTCTATCTCCCAGCGGTGGTGGAGCTCTTTCTTAGCTCCTGGAATCTAACGGTGCCTGGTGGATTGGTGATCTTCTAGTCTCCTCTGTTGAGCCTTTGGCTCTTCAGCTTGGATAGGGGTGCCTGGCTGATTGGTGCCGGCTTTAGGAGTTACACCTGGGCCCACCCAGGTCCCTGCTCCACCCTCCCCTCCGAGTGATTGAGGGTTTTGCCTGCTCTCAGCGTTTGTTTCTTCATTCCAGTTAAAAAAAAAAAAAAAAAAAAAGACAAACGCTTCTGCCTGTGCTGTGCTGTGCCCTGGTTAGGTAGCTTTGGATTAATTACCAGCTTTTTCCTGACTGAGGGGGGCGGGCTGAGAGCGTGGTGAGTACTGAACTTCATTTGTATTTATTTTGTTGGTGCCGCCTCAAGTGCCGGTCCGGTTGGGAGGAGGGCGTGGTGATGGCGGAAGAGGCTCGTCAGCGGTGTTCACGCTGTGGGAAGCGTCGAACACCGGCGGGCTTGTGCTCAGCGGGGTGCTTAGACGCATCAGCTGAGGATTATGTTTTGCAGGCAGGCGAGGGAGCCAGTTCTCGCGTCCGTGAAGCGCGCTCGGCGTCCCCGCCCCTCGCGGTCGGCTCGGCCTCACGGCGTGGTATTGCCACGGCCGAAGGGGGGTCGGCGGAGGGGGGGGAGTCGGAAGTGCGGGAGGGCGCAGGGGCTCTGCTCTCCGGCGCCGAACAGGGGGGAGCTTCAGCGGGTGGCCTTGGCTCGTTCACCCCGGAGTTTGTGATGTTAATGCATAAGGCTTTCATGCTGCAGTGCAGTCAGCCTGCTCCTCCGGTCTCGGTGAACTTGCCGGTGCTGGCTGTGCCCCCACCAGTTCCTTTGAAAGTAGATGCGGGGGAGACGGCGAAGGGGGATGGTTCTCCTGTGAAATCGCCGATATTTAAAAAACGCAGGCTTGCGTCCGCGGACGAGCCTATGGTTGTGTCCCCTTTTTCCCTTCCAGAGTTGTTGGAGGAAGGTGAGGTAGAGGAGTGGGAAGAGGAGGATCCCCAGTGTAGGGAAGTGGATGACCCTTCCGCGCTCCGTCTTTTCCATCGGGAAGAACTTTCCTCCTTAATTTCAAAAGCTTTACTGAGTTTAAATAAGTTTTAGGTAACCCTCTTATGGCAGGTACCCGTAGGCCACCGAAGGCCTTTCCAGTGCATGAAGCCATGCAGGAGCTGATTTCGGCTCAATGGGATACGCCGGATGCCGGGTTACGGGTAGCTAAGGCCATGCGGCTTTTGTATCCGGTTGACCCGTACGAACTTGAGAAATTTAAATTGCCTAAGGTGGATGCTCTGGTAGCCGCGGTTACCAAACGGACGACCTTGCCTGTAGAGGGGGGGGTTACATTAAAGGATGCCCAGGATAGGAAGGTTGAATCTTCGCTGAAGTTATCTTTTGAGGTTGCTGCAGTGACTTTGCAGGCCGCAGTATGCAGCTCGTATGCGGCAAGAGCCTGTCTGCAGTGGTCTCAAGGGATGGCGGATAATTTGATGGAGTCCGGGGGTGCTGTTCCTTCGGAACTGGTTGATTTGGAATCGGGTTTGGCTTATTTAGCGGATTCCTTGTATGATATTGTTTGCGCTTCGGCGAAACAAATGTCGCTGTCAGTGGTCTCTCGCAGGTCTTTATGGCTGCGACATTGGGCGGCAGATGCGGCGTCTAAACTTCGTCTTGTGAAACTCCCTTTTAAAGGGGGTTTATTATTTGGGGAAGATTTAGAGAGATTGGTAAAAGATTTTGGAGATACCAAAACCCAGCGATTACCGGAAGATCGGCCTAGGCCCCCTTTGAAGTCCTCGTCAGCTAGACCTCGTTTCAGGGAGGTGAGGAGGTATAGGTCTGGGAAACCGTTCTTTGGTTCCGCGTATGGTGCCTTTTCTTCGGCTAGACCTAAGGGGCGACAGAGAGGTTCCTTTCGTACCACGAAACCGGCTTCCGGTCAGCCAGTTCGTACCCCGGCCAGTCGCGCTCCTCAATGACGGGGTCTTGGCCCCCTCTGCTTTCCCACTAGGGGGACGCCTTTCGGCGTTTTGGGCGGAGTGGGCCAGGATCACGTCAGATCGTTGGGTGTTGGATATTATTCAAGAAGGGTACAAGTTAGAATTCGCCGCTCCCGTCGCCGATTCTTTCTTGGTATCCCCGTGCAATGGGGCGGCCAAGGGAGATTCGGTCCGCTTAACTCTTCAAATTCTCCTGGATCTAGGGGCGGTAGTACCTGTACCGCCGGAGGAGGTAGGCCGCGGTATTTATTCCCTTTATTTTGTTGTGCCAAAAAAGGGGGGTTCCTTCAGGCCAGTGTTAGATCTAAAAGGAGTCAACAAATTTCTCAGTGTGCGCCATTTCAGGATGGAAACGGTTCGCTCGGTGATTGCGGCCGTGCGGCCGGGAGAGTTTCTCACGTCCCTCGATCTCAAAGAGGCGTACCTCCATATTCCAATCTGGCCTCCGCATCAGAAATTTCTGAGGTTTGCGATCCTCGGCCAGCATTATCAATTTCGGGCTATGCCCTTTGGCCTGGCGACGGCTCCCCGCACCTTTTCAAAGGTGATGGTGGTGGTGGCTGCCTTTTTGCGCAAAGAAGGGATTCGGGTTCACCCGTACTTAGACGACTGGTTAATCCGCGCGTCGTCCCGGCAAGAGAGTGTGGCAGTAACGCAACGGGTAATCTCGCTCCTTCAGTCGCTAGGGTGGATCGTCAACTTTCCCAAGAGCTCTCTGTCCCCTTCTCAGTCTTTGGTGCACCTGGGGGTCAGGTTCGACACTGGCCTAGGAAGGGTGTTTCTTCCCAGGGAACGGGGAGAGAAATTACAGTCTCAGATTCGGGGGCTTCTCGGGTCTCCCAATCCTCAGGTTTGGGATTATGTTCAGGTTCTGGGCTCGATGGTGGCGACGCTGGAAGTAGTTCCCTGGGCTCGGTTCCATATGAGGCCCCTGCAGATGTCGCTTCTTTCTCGGTTGTCCCCGGCATCTCTGGACTATTGTCGCCGGCTCCGTTGGAGTCCTCGGGTGGCTCGCGGCATGCACTGGTGGCTGACGGAGGTTCATCTGTTCCGGGGCATGCCGCTAGCGACGCCGGATTGGGTCGTGATTACGACAGATGCCAGTCTCAGAGGATGGGGGGCTCAGTGCCGGCAAGTTTCCGTGCAGGGAGTGTGGTCCTCGGGGGAGGCACAGTGTTCGATCAATCTGTTGGAACTGAGGGCGATAAGGCTGGCGCTACGGGAGTTTCAGGCCATGATTCGGGACCATCCGATCAGGGTCTTTTCGGACAGTGTCACGGCTGTGTCTTATATCAATCGTCAAGGGGGGACTCGGAGTCCTCAATTAGCCGAAGAGGCGTTGCTGCTGTTTCAGTGGGCGGAAAGGCATGTTCCGCTTCTTTCAGCAGCACACATTGCGGGTCGCGAAAACATTCAAGCGGACTTCCTCAGCAGGAATCGTCTCGATCCCGGCGAATGGGAGTTGTCTCCAAGGGCGTTCGAGCTGCTGGTCCGTCGGTGGGGGCTGCCAGACATGGATCTCATGGCCTCAGCCCGCAACACAAAGCGGCCTCGGTTCTTCAGCAGACGGAAAGAGAAGGGCTCGGAGGGGGTGGATGCTTTGGCTCTCCCGTGGCCTCCGAATTCCCTTCTGTATGTATTCCCCCCTTGGCCGATGATCGGTCGAGTCTTACAACGCATCGCTCTCTTGCAGGGCAGGGTGATCCTGGTGGCTCCAGATTGGCCGCGTCGGTCTTGGTACGCGGATCTGATGCAACTCGCGTCGGGCGATCGGTTGAAATTCCAAGTGACTCCGGACTTGCTGACCCAGGGTCCGATCTCCATGGACAATCCGGCCCACTTTGATCTTACGGCCTGGCTATTGAACGGTCGCGGTTGACTAAAAAGGGCTATTCGGATCAGGTTATTGCCACTCTTCTTCGAGCGAAGAAGATGTCTACTTCTACCTCTTATGCTAGAGTTTGGAGAATTTTTGAGACTTGGTGCGGGAAGCAGAGTATTGCGCCCTTCCAGGCTCTCTGGCGGCTATTCTCTCTTTTCTACAGGAGGGCGTTTCTAAAGGGTTAGCCTATAACTCGATTAGGGTTCAGGTGGCGGCCATTGCATGTTATAGGGGCCGGGTGTCGCGCTCGTCAGTAGCATCTCACCCGGACGTGGTGCGATTCCTTAAGGGGGTTCACCATATCCGTCCGCCGGTACGGCGCACCTGTCCAGCTTGGAGTTTGAAGCTGGTGCTAACTAGGATGCAGGCGGCGCCGTTTGAGCCTTTGTCGGCGGCGACGCTAAAGGATATCACATTAAAGACTGTGTTTTTGGTAGCTATGGCGTCTGCAAGACGAGTGTCGGAGCTGCAGGCGCTGTCTTGCAGGGAGCCTTTTTTGCGCATTTCGGATACTGGGGTGTCTGTGCGGACGGTGCCGTCCTTTCTTCCAAAAGTGGTTTCTTCGTTTCATGTGAACCAGAGTTTATTCCTCCCGGCCTTTCGGAAGGAGGATTGGGGGGCGCGTTTCGCGTTATTACGGTTACTGGATGTACGCCGTATGATTCTTCATTATTTAGGTGTGACTAACGACTTTCGCCGCTCGGATCATCTCTTCGTGGTATTTGCAGGTGCAAACAAGGGTATGGCGGCGTCAAAAGCTTCGATAGCTCGTTGGGTAAAAGAGGCTATTGCGTCGGCTTATCTCTTGGCAGGGAAGATTGTGCCGGAACATCTTCGTGCACATTCCACTCGGGCATTGGCAACATCGTGGGCAGAGTCCGGTGGTATGTCTTTGGAGGAAATTTGCCGGGCGGCCACTTGGTCGTCGGGAAACACCTTTTCTAAGCATTATCGGCTGGACGTGGCAGCCTGTGCGGAGGCAAGTTTTGGCGCTTCGGTGATTGCAGAGGCGACTTTGGCTTCCCACCCAGTTTGAGTTTGCTTTGCTACATCCCACTGGTCTCTGGATTCATCTGCTGCTTTGCAAAGGAATGTAAAATTATGTCCTACCTGTTAATTTTCTTTCCTTTAGAAGCAGCAGATGAATCCAGAGCCCCACCCCGATGGTCTCTCTCTCTCTCTCTCTCTCTCTCTCTCTCTCTCTCTCTCTCTCTCTCTCTCTCTCTCTCTCTCTCTCTCTCTCTCTCTCTCTCGATCTCTATCGCTTGTTCGTTGGAATTCTGAGTTCGGTTGGGAGATTGTTGGTGATTATTATTAGTTTCTTACATTTCTAAGTACAAGATTTTTCACTGGAATGAAGTTTTTTCCTTTGGTTTGAGGCTCATGCTCCTTTACTGGGATGCTGGGGCAATATGCATAACTGATTCAACAGGAGGATCACCAGGCTATAAAGCCAACTGGAAATCAGTTCTCTATCTCCACCTGCTGGTCGATGTGAGCTATATCCCACTGGTCTCTGGATTCATCTGCTGCTTCTAAAGGAAAGAAAATTAACAGGTAGGACATAATTTTACAATCCACATTCAATTTTAGAGAGTGCGCTCTCGTTTTCCCTACCTTGGAGAGGGTGAACAACCTGTCCTTATCTACTAAGTCTATTCCCTTCAGTACCTTGAATGTTTCAATCATGTCCCCTCTCAATCTCCTCTGTTCGAGGGAGAAAAGGCCCAGTTTCTCTAATCTTTCACTGTACGGCAACTCCTCCAACCCCTTAACCATCTTAATCGCTGTTCTCTAGTTAGAAATTGGGGGGTTGGGAGCTCCTCTTTTAATTCTTAGCACTTTTGGAGGGGATTAAATTTGTATCATTTAACATTAGAGGGTTCAACTCCCCCCATAAGAGGAAGACTACCTTTCGGGAATTGGTCAGGTTGCAAGCCTCTATATCTTGTGAAGGACACTAGGTTTCCTGTGTCTATGGGCATCTAGGGTGGGAACTTCCAAAAAAGGGGGGAGTTGGCATCTTGTTTAGCAGGGGGTTACAATATGATGTATAGAGGGTAGTGCAGAACCCACAACCATAATAGTGGTGGTTATGCTGGAGGGCGCACTGTACTCATTAGTGAATGTGTATGTCCCCAATGAAGGGCAAGGAGAGTATTTATGTGATTTAATCCCTCGGATTCTCCAACCTAAGGAGGGCTCTCTGATCATAGGGGGAGATTTCAATTTTACTCTAGCTCCCAATTTGGACAGTTTTTTTGGGAGGGGGGCTAAGGAAGGAGGGATAGGAGGCTATTTAGGGAGGCCGTTAAATCATTGCATGTAGAAGATGGGTGGCATTGGCTGCATCCCTTCGGGTGGGACTTTACACATTACTCTTCAGTCCATGCTTCTTACGCCAGGATTGACTGTACATTTATTTATTTATTAAATTTTACCCTTACTTATCTGGAATGCAGTGCAGGGGTTCCTACTATGAGCCTAGCGTTATTCTTGGTTTGCTCCTTTTAGATTTAATTCAGAGTTTGCGCCTGGCTGTGATGAGGGTTTTTTGTGTTTTTGTGGGGGGTTTTTTTTTTTTTTTTTTGCATCTTGGGAGTCTAAGGGTTTGGTGTGTGCAAGCCAATTGTATGATGTGGCACAGGAGAGAGTGAGACCCTTTTCTGAACTTCAGGCTAAGTTTGGGCTGACCTCTAAGGATTTTTTGCCCTTATTTACAGGTTACCCATTATCTACAGGCGGCTTTTGCGTGACTTTCTTCTGGAAAAGACATCCTTTGAGAAACTTATAAGTCCCTCATTGCAGAAGGGGGCTCTCTCAACGTATATAAGTGTCTGAATACGAGGGAGAATTTGTTACTATCTTACATAAAAGTTTGGGAGGGGGATTGGGATCATGCAACATCCCTAGATCAATGGGAAACTACAGTATATGATGGGAAGTATTCTCTTGGAGAATTGCATCTTAGATTGTGGAAAATGGGTACAAAGTACTTAAGCGTTGGTATTATATTCCAGTATTTTTAGCAAACATGGGGTGAGGTAGACAGGGACTTTGCTGGAGAGAGTGTGTGGTGGTGGGGACCTATTTGCATATGTGGTGGGAATGTGTGTGGGTTTAAGGGTTTTGAGACACTGTCTTTGGGGAAATATATAGGATATTGGGTAAGGACGTGCCTACTTCCTGGCACCATGTGCTATTAACTTGGCATGACCTCAACTTGGAGCAGAAAGAATCCAGCTTTTCTAAATTGGCTTTGACAGCTGTATTTATTGTGATTGTGGCTCACTAGAACCAAACTGTATCACTGAATTGACAGATGGTGGTACAAAAGCTACAACAGTGGCAACGTATGTATCAGCTCATTGCCCTACAACAGTGTTTCTCAACTTCTTCAAGCCAAGTACTCCCTAAGTCTAACAAACACCAGCTGAGTATCCCTGCCCAAGCTCTGCTCCAGACCTGCCTAAGTTGCACCCCAGACTTGCCCAAGCTCTGCCTCTGACCCCACCCCCATAATAATACTACTAATTGTAACGCAATTTCTTCCATCCATTTTTCATATACATACAATATAATCTTATTAATACATAATGGTAACCCCAAAATTAAAAAAACATAACATGTCTTTCTAACTCTATTCATTTTACTTATATGTTTGCATTTTATCTTGATGTATTTATTAGAATTGTAGATACTGCTTTCCTGTTAGCTGCTTAGAACCTTCCCGGTATGGCGGCATATAAATAAATTATTATTATTATTATTATAAAGCAAACTGTGCTCAGAGAAGATGTTAATTATCATTTATATTCAGGGTATTTTTCAAGAGGTCAAGACAGATGACTTTAATATAGAAAATAGACAAATATAGAGCAAAATATAGACAGCAGATATAAATTCACAAAACTGACACATTTTGATCACTAAATTGAAAATAAAATTATTTTTCCTACCTTTGTTATCTGGTGATTTATGAGTCTCTGGTTGCATTTTCTTCTGACTTCCCCTCGCTAAAAGGCATCCTCTATGGGGAACTCTCTCTACTTCAGAATCACAGGGCTTTGGAATAATCTTACTGCCCCATTACAGAATCTGGGCTCCTTCCAACTATTCCAAAAGCACCTGAAAACTAGGCTATTCACAAAAATGTAATGCTCTCTTCCCTCCTATACTCTTCCTCCAACCCCATTATGCTGTTCCTTCCTATATTAAGTTCTTGTAAACTGTGCCAAGCTCTATAATTATGGAGAGGATACGGTAAATAAACTTAAAGTTTAGTTTAGTGACTGTGCATCCAATATTTCTTTCTTTCTGCCTCCTGCATGCTTCCTCTCCTCCGGACCCCATTTCCTACCCCAACCAACATCTCTCTCTCTCACTCTCCCCATGAGTCCAACTTTTATTCCTCTCTCCTCCACCTCTATTGGCAATATATTCCCCCCCCCCCTCTCTCTCTCTCTCACTGTCCATCTGTCTTGAGAGATACAGGCATCTCTCCCACCCCCCTCTACTGCCATATCCAACATTTCTCTCTCTCTCTCTCTCTCTCTCTCACTCTCTCACATCCACCGGATCATGTGCAGCATTTTTCACCCCTGACCACCAGCCCCATACCCATTTCTCCTTCTATCATCCCTCTCCAGCACAATGCCACATTTCTCCCTCTATCACTATGTCCAACATTCCTCCCCCTTGCATCTCCTTCAATCTTCCCTTTCCACCACCATATCCAACATTTCTCCCTCTCATCCTGCTATTCTCCATGCATCTCTACCTCAGTCCTCTCTCTCTATGCCCAATTTTCCTTTCCCCATGTGCACCATCTCTCACTCACACACTCATGCCCATCAATTCTCCCTTTCTATTCCCTCCCTTCTGTGTCCAGTGCTCATATCCCTTCCCTTCTTTCTATGTCGTCCCCCTCCCTGCCCTCTAGCTTTGTCCTAAAATTAAGTTGCATGCCGCAGTCCCTGCCTGCTCCACCCTCACTCCCCCGAAGCCGACCTGTCCACAGAAGCTGAAGTCGCTACCGGGGATACCTGCCTGCCCCTTGCTGAAGCCGCTGCTGGGGATCCCTGTCTGCCGGCCTGCTGTACCACCCCCGAAACTGACCCTGTTACTTTGTTGGAGCCAGACTTGCTCCATCCTCTCCCAGCAGCAACTCCGTGTAGGGACGGCGTGTGCAGCGATTCACACGCTGCACGTGGCTGGCCCAAAAGCCTTCCATCTGACTTCAATTCTGGGTCAGCTAAGCAGTGTGTGAGTCGTTGCTTGCGTCTCTGCACGGAGTGCTGCTGGGGGAGGAGGGAGCCAGTCTGGCTCCAATGAAGAACAGGGTCGGCTTTGGGGGTGGAGGGTGGTGCAGAGGGCCAACAGGGAGGGAGGGATCCCTGGCCATAGCTTCAGCAGTGAGCAGGTGGGCAGGGAGAGATCCTTGCCGGCAGCTAGGCTGTGTATCCCCAACAAGCAGCTCTCGTACCCCCAAGGGTATGCATACGGCGTGTTGCGAAACACTGCCCTACAACATGGTAAGCAACATGGCTATGATTGTATTTGGAGGAGCTTTCTCTTGCGGGCTTAGAATTTGAACTCTAGCGGGGTGGGGAGATTACTTGTCATAATTTTTGTGTGTTCTTTCAGCATTAGGAAATTGGAGGGGAGGGTGGAATAAATCTTGGGTATAGTAGCTAACGAATGTGTTTTCTGTGTATGTAACTGCTCTGTTAAAGGTAGGTTTGCTTCTCTACTGCTGTACTGTAGCACATATCTCCTACTTTCTATGTGTATTGGTTGTGCATTTCTCAATAAAAAGCTTTTCAGTTTAAGAAAAATAAATACACATGAGGTGAGTCTCTTTCAGAAACTCCAGAGTGAGAGGGCATAGAATGAGGTTAAATGGTGATAGACTCAGGAGTAATCTAAGGAAGTACTTTTTTACAGAAAGGGTGGTAAATGCATGGAATAGTCTCCAGTAGAGGTGGTGAAGACAGACTATGTTTGAGTTCAAGAAAGCGTGGGACAGGCATGTGGGATCTCTTAGAGAGGAGGGGATAGTGGATCCTATGGATGGGCCATTTGGCCTTTATCTGCTATCATGTTTCTACAAAGTCTATTGTTTAAATCACCTATGATGTACACTGACTATTTTTTTTTTTTTATAAATCTTTATTCAATTTAAAACTAACAATAAGTGCAACATAATATAGAAACATTTTACACTTTTAACAGCACTTAATATACTTATCAAATTATATTTCATATCAATTATATATATCACCCCCCCCCCTATATACCCAACAATTGCCTTCAACCCTAAATAGATCAAAGTATCCCCACCCTGGACATGTATATTCAAATGGAAAAAATACTAATCATTCTTTACAAAATTTTGTTAATGGCTCCCAAATGTCCTTAAATTCATTATAATGCCCCTGCTGTCTGTTTCAAGTTTCAAGTTTATTCAAGTATTTGATTAAACGCTTATTCAAAGATACAAAGCGATTTACAAAATATTTAAAAAATAACAAAGAAATGAATAAATTTTGACAAGTTGGAAATACTTAACTAATTAACGAGTATACTTGGATTTTGACAAAATAGACATGATTAATTAACGTATATTCATGGATTAGCTGTCTCTATAGAGCCTCGAGGAACAATAGAAAGGGGGAGGAGAAATACAGTTTTTATAGAAAAGAAACACTGAAGGTAAGTACAAAAGGTAATAGGGAAAGTTAAGAATAATAGAGAGAAAGAAATAATTGTGGACACTGTCCCAATAGATAAGTGTAACCTTACGAACACTATTAAAGAATAATGGTATGTGGTCAGTTAAAGGCATCTTTAAAAAGAAAACACTTTAGACTGCTTTTGAACTTTTGTAAGTTTTTTTCGATTCTTAAATATAAAGGAAGAGAATTCCAAGTCATAGGAACGGTCACAGAAAAGATTAAGGTACGACGCGTACCAATTATTTTCAAAGATGGAACGTTAAGGGTGTACTGTGAAGTGGATCTAAGGGCTCTAGAGGGGTCATACGGAATCAAGAGTCTGTCTATAAATTCTGGGGTGTTGGTCTGTAAAGTTTTAAAAGTCAGGAGAGCAATTTTATATGTTATCCTATGTATAACAGGCAACCAGTGGGCTTTTTGTAGCAGTGGGGTAACGTGGTAAAATTTTTTTGCGCCTGAAATAATCTTGATGGCTGTGTTTTGGCTACATTTTAAAAATATGGCATGAAGAGTTCCACCAAAAAGTATAATTCAACCGTACTGACTATTTCTTAATTCAAAATCTAGACATACCAAAACATTTGAGGATTTTTATGGGGGGGGGGGAGAGGTTTGATGGTTGTTGCCTTTGTTTTATTGGGTCCTGGGGTTACAAGAATCAAGACTCCTGATCGTCTTCGTTGGCTTTATATAGAAGGGGTAAGGGTTGGAGTAGCTGAGGGAACTGTTTTTTAGCAGGGCTTCAGCTATTCACTGCTAGCAGCTATTACTGTTTGTGTATTTGGAGTTTTCTGTAGGATGCTTTTCATATGGGTAAAGTTGGGGATGGATTAGGATGTTAATATTAAAATGTAGATGGCCGTTCTTGTACTTAGTATTGATTGTTGATGCTTTTGTATATTATCCCAGGACAAGCAGGCAGCATATTCTTGACTGATGGGTGACGGCACCGACGGAGCCCCGGTACGGACAATTTTAGAGTGATTGCACTCTAAGAACTTTAGAAAGTTCTAGCTCGGCTGCACCGCGCACGCGCGAGTGCCTTCCCGCCCGACAGAGGCGCGCGGTCCCTCAGTTTCTTAGTTTCCGCGGAGCTAAGAAGACGCGTTTTCAACGGCTGTTGAAATTTTTTTCTCTTTGCCTTCCCGCTCGCGTAAACTCTTGATTATTTAATCTTATTTCTTTTCTTTTTTCTTTTTTGTAAAAAAAAAAAAAAAATCCTTCATTTTTTCTTTAATTTAATCTTTCCCCGGCGGGGCCTTCTGCCACCATCGAAGCCTCGGCCTTCGATTTGGCTGAAGCCGTTTTTCCTTTCATGCCCCCTCAACCGGGTTTTAAAAAGTGCCAGCGGTGTGCTCGGCCTATATCTCTCACGGACCCACACAACTGGTGTTTACAGTGTTTGGGTCCTGAGCATCAGGCCTCTACTTGCACCCGCTGTGCCACTCTAAAAAAACGGACATTAAAAAATCGCCAGATCCAGCAGCGATTATTGTTCGGTGCCGAGATGTCCGACCCCGTTCCATCGACTCCAGCTTCGGCACCGATTCAGTCGGCACCCTCTTCTTCGACGCCGCGTGATTCCGCACCGGCGTCTCACCAGTCAGGTAAGCCGGCTAAGAAGCCTTCCCCGCTGGAGCGTCCTCCGGTCTCGAGTGCAGTGAGTCCAATCCTGCCGACTGTGAGACGCCAGCGGAAGCGTTCCGCCCCTATAGAGGTGAGTCCCTCGACATCGGGCTCCTCATCTCCGGGGCGTCGAACGGCACCGCAGGTACCGCAGAAGAAAAAGGCGGTACCGGTGCCATCCCTTGATGACCGCATCACGGCCATCCTTCAGGTGCAGCTTAAGGACCAATTGAAACAGCTCCTTCCTGCTATCCTGGCTCCGAACCTTCCGGTGCCGGTCCGCACCGAGCTACCGGTACCGATTGTGGAACAGCCTGTGTTACCTGCTTCCACTGTTTCGGTACCGCTTCAACTAACCTCATCGGTATCGATGCCAGTTCTTGCACCGGAGCCGAGAGCTCACCATCAATCGGTGCAGACTTCGGCACCGGTGCGACCGATAACATCTCCTGACTCGATATCGATGAGGTCGGGTAAGTCGTTACACAAAACCCGACACTTACAATCATCGACACCTGAGTCTCGGGACCATACTCCCCATGTCAGGGATCCTGATCTGTGGGGAGACTCAGAGGAACCCTTTCTTTCTGAAGGCGAATGTTCCTCAGAGGAGGAGGATTCAACTGTCCCTGACCCATCCTCCAAACAAGTCACTTCCTCTTTCTCCTGCTTTTTAAAAGAGATGTGTGACTCCTTATCCATTCCTTTGGAGGCTGAATCCAAAAAGTCCAAAGCTTTTTTGGATGCCCTTGATTTTGACCAGCCTCCAAAGGAATTTTTGAAACTCCCTCTTCATGACATCTTGAGGGAGACTTTCTATAAGAATTTAGAGACTCCTTTAACTGTTCCAGGGGCCCCACGTAAACTGGATTCTCTATATAAGGTAATTCCCATTCCTGGGTTCGACAAACCTCAACTTCCACACGAATCCTTAACTGTCGAATCCACCCTTAAAAAATCTTCAGGAGCCAGTGTATATGCATCGGTACCTCCTGGCAGAGAAGGTAGAGCCATGGATAAATTTGGTAAGAGGCTCTACCAAAATGCTATGTTAGCAAATAGAGCTAGCAATTATGCTTTTCATTTTTCTTTTTATTTGAAGCATCTCCTTACCACCATGGCTTCCTTCGAAAAGTACCTTCCTTCACGAAAACATCACTCCTTTCATACCTGCTTGTCGTCTCTTTTTCAATTACGTAAGTTCATGGTTAGATCCATATATGACACCTTTGAACTTACATCCAGAGCGACAGCAATGTCGGTAGCTATGCGTCGCCTGGCCTGGCTTCGGGTATCCGACCTTGATGTTAATCATCAGGATCGGTTAGCCAACGCCCCTTGCCTAGGGGATGAGCTCTTTGGGGAATCCATGGACTCAACCACACAAAAGCTCTCTGCTCATGAGACACGCTGGGATACCTTGCTTAAAAATAAAAAGAAGCCTCCTCCGCCAAAACCATATAGGCAGCAGTCGGCCTATCAACGCCGCTTCACAGCTCGGCCATTACCTACCACTGCTCAGCAACCCAGGCGTCAAAGGCAGCAACAACGTCAGCCTCCCAGACAGCAGCCACAGCAGCAACCTGTGAAACCACCTCCTCAGCAGAAGTCACAGCCCTTTTGACTTCATTCTCCACAGTATAGCCAGTATTCCTATTCCTGCTCTCCTGCCTCAACCTATAGGAGGTCGACTTTCTCTGTTCCTCAGCCGATGGGAAGTTATCACTTCGGACCAATGGGTCCTCAACATCATCCGCCACGGCTACTCTCTCAACTTTCAGACTCTTCCATCCCAAAACCTGCCAAAAGAGTCTGCTTTGAACAGTCCTCAATCTGCCCTCCTCATTCAGGAAGTTCAATCCCTCCTTCTTCTAAACGCTATAGAAGAAGTTCCTCAAGATCAAAAAGGGCAGGGATTCTACTCCCGTTATTTTCTAGTCCCCAAAAAAACAGGAGATCTCAGACCAATTTTGGATCTCCGCGATCTCAACAAACACCTGGTAAAAGAAAAATTCAAGATGCTTTCTTTAGCCATCCTTTATCCTCTTCTCAATCAAAACGACTGGCTATGCTCCCTCGATCTCAAAGAGGCATACACTCACATACCGATCCATGTAACCTCAAGACAGTATCTCCGTTTCATGATCAATCATTGTCATTACCAATACAAGGTGCTGCCCTTCGGCCTTGCCTCCTCTCCAAGGGTCTTCACCAAGTGTCTCATTGTGGTAGCGGCATTTCTACGCTCTCACCACCTCCAGGTCTTCCCTTACCTGGACGACTGGTTAATCAAGGCCACATCCGCTCAAGCAGTTCTACTGGCCACCAACCAAACCATCTTGTTTCTACGAATTCTGGGGTTCGAGATCAATCTACCCAAATCTCATCTCACCCCCACTCAGAGACTTCAATTCATTGGAGCGATCCTGGACACACTCCTCATGAGAGCTTTCCTACCATCCAATCGTCTTCAGACCCTTCAGTCTCTATGTCAGCAGGTGCTTTCGCTGCCTTCCATCTCAGCCAGGCAAATGATGGTACTCCTGGGGCACATGGCATCTACAGTTCATGTCACGCCCCTCGCACGTCTTCACCTGCGCACTCCTCAATGGACCCTTGCTACTCAGTGGTCCCAAGCGACGGATCCTTGTTCACGACACATATCTGTGACATCATCTCTTCGTCAGTCTCTTCAATGGTGGTTGGTATCCTCAAATCTATCCAGAGGTCTTCTATTCCATCAGCCCCCTCATCAACTGGTCATCACCACCGACGCCTCTCTTTATGCATGGGGAGCTCACTTGAACGAGTTCCAGATTCAAGGTCTTTGGACAGCCCAGGAAAAGAAGCATCAAATCAATTTCCTGGAACTCAGAGCGATGTTTTATGCCCTCAAGGCCTTCCAACATCTTCTCTTTCCTCAGGTCCTTCTGTTGTGCACAGACAATCAGGTTGCGATGTACTACATCAACAAACAGGGTGGGACAGGCTCTCGCCTTTTATGCCAAGAAGCCCAAAAGATCTGGAATTGGGCCATAGATCACCATCTCTTCCTGAAAGCTATCTACATTCAGGGAGCACAGAATTCTTTAGCGGACAAACTCAGCAGAATTCTCCAGCCTCACGAGTGGACACTCGATCCTGTAACTCTGCAGTCTATCTTCACTCAATGGGGCACTCCTCAGATAGACCTCTTTGCAGCTCCTCACAATCACCAGCTGCCCCTATTCTGCTCCAGACTTTACTCTCCTCACCGTCTGGCAGCGGATGCTTTTCTCCTAGACTGGTCGAATCTGTTCCTGTACGCCTTCCCTCCTCTGCCTCTAATGTTGAGAACCTTATTCAAGCTCAAGAGGGAACGAGCCACAATGATTCTGATTGCTCCGAGGTGGCCCAGGCAACATTGGTTCTCCCTTCTACTTCAACTCAGTTCCAGGGAACCTTTTCTTCTTCCTCTGTTTCCTTCTCTGCTTACGCAACAGCAGGAAACCCTTCTACATCCCAACCTCCAGTCTCTGCACCTGACAGCTTGGTATCTCTCGGGCTGACATCTCATGATACTCTTTTATCTCAGCCTGTTCGTTCCATTCTGAATGCCTCCAGGAAACCAACCACTCTGCAATGTTACCATCAGAAGTGGACGAGATTTTCCTCCTGGTGTCTTCTTCATCATCTTGATCCAACTTCTCTGGCAGTGGAGACTTTGTTGGATTATTTGCTTTCTTTGTCTGACTCTGGCCTTAAGTCCTCTTCCATCAGAGTCCACCTCAGTGCCATTGCAGCTTTTCATGAGCCAGTCCATGGAAAACTTCTCTCAGCTCATCCCCTGGTATCCAGGTTCATGCGAGGGCTTTTCAATGTGAAACCACCTCTTAAAGCCCCTCCTGTTATCTGGGATCTCAATGTGGTTCTTTCCGCCTTAATGAAGCCTCCATTTGAACCTTTGGCTACCTCTCCTTTCAAGTTTCTCACTTGGAAAGTCCTTTTCCTTATTGCTCTTACCTCTGCCAGGAGGGTCAGTGAGCTTCATGCACTGGTCGCAGATCCACCTTTTACGGTTTTTCACCATGACAAGGTGGTTTTGCGTACACATCCAAAGTTTCTCCCTAAGGTTGTCTCTGAATTCCATCTCAACCAATCCATTGTTCTACCTGTTTTCTTTCCAAAACCTCATTCTCAATCTGGAGAACAAGCTTTACATACTTTGGATTGTAAAAGGGCTCTGGCTTACTATCTAGAGCGTACGAAACCCCACAGATCAGTTCCCCAACTTTTTCTGTCCTTTGATCCAAATAAATTGGGACGTCCCGTTTCTAAACGTACATTGTCTAATTGGCTGGCAGCGTGCATTTCATTCTGTTATGCTCAGACCGGACTGACACTGGAAGGTTCTGTCACGGCCCATAGAGTCAGAGCAATGGCAGCTTCTGTAGCTTTCCTCCGTTCTACTCCTATTGAGGAAATCTGCAAGGCTGCTACTTGGTCCTCAGTTCACACTTTTACATCTCATTATTGTCTGGATGCTTTCTCCAGACGGGATGGACACTTCGGCCAATCTGTTTTGCAAAATTTGTTTTCCTAATGGCCAACCTTCCCTCCATCCCTCTTTTTGTTAGCTTGGAGGTCACCCATCAGTCAAGAATATGCTGCCTGCTTGTCCTGGGATAAAGCACAGTTACTTACCGTAACAGGTGTTATCCAGGGACAGCAGGCAGATATTCTTGCGTCCCACCCACCTCCCCGGGTTGGCTTCTTAGCTGGCTTATACTAACTGAGGGACCGCGCGCCTCTGTCGGGCGGGAAGGCACTCGCGCGTGCGCGGTGCGGCCGAGCTAGAACTTTCTAAAGTTCTTAGAGTGCAATCACTCTAAAATTGTCCGTACCGGGGCTCCGTCGGTGCCGTCACCCATCAGTCAAGAATATCTGCCTGCTGTCCCTGGATAACACCTGTTACGGTAAGTAACTGTGCTTTTTCTGTCATTGATAAAATGTTTTAAATATAACTATAAATGATCTATAAATTTAGAAAATGATTTAATGTTAGTAAAATTTAAATAACTAGTTGTTTCTACTTTTTATATGTAGTTTCTTTAGCATTTGATCTTAAACTTGTTTATTGATTATATTATCTTATACTTGGGCTTTGTGGCTAAATATCTGTTCATCACATTTACTCCTGATTTTGGTTACAAATATGTCACATTCCTTAGCAAAAACATTATTGTTCTTCAACTAAGTATTTCTGTTTTTCTAGCGAGAAAGACAAGCACAAAAGGAACAAACTTTGGATCTTACTGAGAAACTGGACGGTGACTGGAAAGAAATCCATGGTTTACTTGCTCACAAAACTCCTAAATTCAAGAGAAAAGATGATATGGAATTAAAAACAAAGGTAACATTCCCTGGATCATTAGTTTTTGGGAAGCATGAAGATGATTCTACCTTTCCTCTGGCGGAATGTAGGGGATGGGGATGAAGGGAGGGGGGTGGGGTATTGGGACATGATACTGTTCAAAATGTTTGATGGCTAGGTCTTAAGACGTTGCTGTAATCAAGCAGTAATGCAAACTGGATGTCATGTGTGTAGTTATAAGGAGATCATTTGTCATCAATAAAATTGAAAGTAAAAACAATTTAGAAACCCTGTTAATGTTTTACTTTCTCTTTCTGCCTATACCATGTAAAATTCAATATGGCTAAAACTAAACTCCTTATCTTTCCACCTATACTCACCTCCCACCTCCTGCCATTGTCTGTTTCTGTGAATAACACTCTCCTTCTCCCTGTCTCGTCAGCTCGCAACCTCGGGGTGATCTTTCACTTCTCCTCACTCTCCTTTTCTGCTCAGATCCAACAAACTGCTAAAACCTGTCAGTTCCTCCTGTATAATATTACCAAAATCTGACCTCTCCTCTCTGAGTATACTACCAAAAGCCTTATCCACACTCTCATCACCTCTCGCTTAGACTACTGCAATGTGCTTCTCTCAGGTCTCCCACTCATCCAGCTCTCATCCCTTCAATCTGTTCTAAATGCTGCTGCACGACTCATCTTCCATGAAATCTACCATGCTCACTTAAGAACATAAGAATTGCCGCTGCTGGGTCAGACCAGTGGTCCATCGTGCCCAGCAGTCCGCTCTCGTGGTATCCTATAACGATAGCGGCTTGTCCTCATCATTAAGCTCCAAGTAATCCTGGATTTCCTTAGCTATAGTCTCTAACCTTGTGCTTATCCTGGTAAAAGTGCATTGCACACCTTGAACTGTAAGCGAGTCTTCGCCTTTTGTCTATAGTGGACTAAAGCCCATAGACCAGTGCTGCCCAAGTCCGGTCCTCGAGATCTACTGGCAGGCCAGGTTTTCAGGATATCCACAATGAATATGCATGAGAAAGATTTGCCTGCACTGCCTTCTTGGTATGCAAATTTCTCTCATACATATTCATTGTGGATATCTTGAAAACCTGGCCTGCCAGTAGATCTCGAGGACCGGACTTGGGCAGCCCTACCATAGACAGTCCACCAGTTTGTTTCCTTTGACTCAAACAGGATGGTGGCAGCCATTGATTAATGCATTTTGTCCAGTTGGCTATCAGACTGCATTTCCTTCAGTTATGCCCAGAATGGGCTGACTCTTGAGGGTCATATCATGACTCACAATGTTAGAGCCATGACTCTGTTTGTAGCCTACTTAAGATCAGCCTCCATTGAGGAAACTTACAGAGCTGCAATTTGGTCACACATTCATTTCTCACTTTTGTCTTGAGAAGAATACACAACATAACAGTCAGTTTGTTCAGACAGTTCTGCAGAATTTGTTTGGTGGTCTAAAATCCAACTCTACCCTCCCAGGCCCATTCTTTTCTATTCCAGGCTGCACCTTCATAACTGGACTGTTTTTGTTATTGGATCTGATTGGTCTTGCCACTGCAAGTTCCTATTGATCATTGTTTTTGGTGACCCTGGTAACTAGGGCTACCCACTTGTGAGAATACTGTGGCCTGCTTGTCCTTGGAGAAAGTGATGTTACTTTGCTGTAGCAGATGTTCTCCAAGGACAGCAGGCCATGTATTTTCTTGTACCCTCCTATCTCTTCTAGGAATTGTATTTTTTTATGCCTTTGGATCAAACTGCGGGTCCCATGTGACTCAGGAAGGCACTCACTTTTATGCGGTGCAGACCTGCCAAAGGCTTCTTAAAGATAGAAGCTCTGGATAGCATTGCACCAGGGTTCCATTGGGAGATGTCACTCACTCATTCTCCAAGGACAGCAGGCCACATATTCTCACACCTGCCATAGGGGAGGAACTTCACTTTTCTTTTCCTTTTTTTTTTTTTTTTTTTTTGTTTCTATTTATTACCTTTAAAAGTGAACTAGCTCAGCCACTACATCACTTTACCTTGATATAGGGAAATTTTATAACAGGATACCTGTGAAGGAATGGAAGAGTAGCCTAATGGTTAAGGCAGTGGGCTAATAACTAGGGAAGCCAGGTTTAAAGCTCATTACCACTCCTTGTTATCCTAGCCAAGTCACTTTACCTTCTATTGTTTCACTTACAACATTAATTGTGAGCCTTATGGGGACAGGAAAATACCTACTGTACTTAAATGTAACTCAACTTGAGCTACTTTTGAAAAAGACGTGAACTAAATCCAAATCTAAATGTTTTTTTCTGTTTGTATTGCGTTGTAACCCTTCGCTTTTCTATGATTTTTAAAATTAATATCTATTACTTAAAATGAGACATACAGACATGGTTATGATATATATTGAGTGTAAATTATACTCTTATTTTTCCACTAGCCTGATGAGTATGACATCATTGTGCGGGAACTTGGTTTTGAGATAAAGGCACAGCCCTCTGACAGGATGAAGACTGAGGATGAGTTGGCAAAGGAGGAGCAAGAACGCCTTCAGCAACTAGAGGTACTAACAGAAAATGCCCATTTTTGTTTATAATGGTGGTTCTGCTTTGATTTTGTTTGATAGTATCCGCTTTAATGTTACATGTCACCACATATTTATAATAGGCTACTTTTCTTATAAAAGATCTGCTTTTGTGTATCTGTCCATTGACACATTTTCAATACACGAAGAGAGCTTGGCAATTATTCCTGAAAGTTGATGGCTGTTGGAATTTTCAGTCTGTAGTGGCAGTTTCTCCTATTGAAAACAAAGAAAATTTTATTGTTGAGATGCAAATGAATGATTTGTAGTCTTCCTTTTCTACAGATTTTCCTCTAATACCTTGTTTATGTTTTCCTTTGCAGGCTGAAAGGCTTCGCCGAATGCTTGGAGAAGATAAGGGCAACAAAAATAGACCAAAGCACACATCAGCTGATGATTTAGTTGATGGTTTTGTACTAGATAAAGATGATCGACAATTACTTTCTTATAAGGTGCAAAGTTTTTTTTATTTGTATTTGGTAAAGTTCAGAGACCAAGATGTATGGCATTTAATTGAAGAAGTGCTTTTCATTTGCTTTTTGTGTTGGCATTGTCTTTCTGACATTATAGTGGGGGTGGGAGTCAAGGGTCCTTCACTCTTAGGACACCAACAACTATACTGTGCAAATCTTTATGTAGCAGTCAAATCTTCAGAATAAGGCAGCAAGAAGGAAGATTACTTTTAATGTGGTGCATACCGTATATACTTGAACATAAGTCGATCCAAATATAAACCGAGACCCCCCCATTTCCTCCCAAAAAAGGAGGAAAAATGGTTGACTCTAATATAAGATGGGGCTTAATATTCAAGTGCCCTGCCAGGATCTACAACGAGCGCCCCCTTCCCTCCCTGCACTGCCAGGCTTTGCACCTAGCTCCCTTCATTCCCTGCCAGGCTCTGCATCCAGTCCCCTTCCCTTCTCTGCCAAGCTTTGCATCCAGCTCCCCTCATTTCCTACCAGGCTCTGCACCCAGTCCCCTTCCCTGCTCTGCCAAGCTCTGCACCCAACCCCCCTCCCTGCCCTTTACCATCTCCCTTCCTCCCGATGTCTTGCAGGCTTCCACCAGGCCTGCCGCAAGACCCGGTGGTCCAGGATATGAAGGATCCCCCGTCTCCTGTCCCAGCCTAATCTACCCCCCTGTGCAACTCCCCTCCCCCCCCCCAGCAGCCTAATCTACCCTCCGCGCAACTCCCTCCCCCCCCCCCCTCGGCAGGCTTACGGTGGGCAGGACAGGAGGAATCCTGCCAGCTGAAATTGGACATCCGCACCTCCCTCATACCTCCCCTACATACCTTTCAGGCCCCAGATGGCCAGCTGGTGCATAGAGCAGGAGCGATCTTCCTGCTCTCCTGCACCATTCGAGGCCACTGGCTGATTGGCTACTGTGAGGTGTGAGGGAGATGTGGATGTCCAATTTTGGCAGGCACAGGAAGCAGAAGGGATTCCTCCTGTCCTGTCCACTGCAAGGCCGCCAAAGAGTTAGGGAGTGCGCGGGGAGAGGCAGGGGAGTTTTGGATTCAGCCGGGACAGGAGACGGGTCTTGCGGCAGGCCTTGTGGAGGTGTGCAATAAGTCCGGGAGGGGAGCGGGTAGGCGATGGCCCGAATATAAGCAGAGACCCCCATTTTTGGGCCACTTTTTGGGCAAAAATCTCAGCGTATAATCGAGTATGTATGGTATTGTGTAACCTTAGACAGAAAATGTACTTTATATAAATTCTGAACCTGTGGCTGTTATTCCCTTCTACCAGCAGATGGAAGATAAGGAAAAAAACCTAAGCTTTTCCACAGCACCAACACTTGTGCTGGTACTGTGGGAAAGTTCCAGTATTTTTTCTCTACTTCTAGCAGATGGTTGATTGATCAGAATTGGTGCTCCTAGTCCTTTGGCCTAGCTGCTCTGCTTGCAGAGGCCAAACAGCAAGATTGAGCTTGACAGCTGCTCCTAGGTTACATGGTCTCCGGACTAGACCTGGTCAGGAAGAGCACTCTTGTCTCATAGATGAAATTATTGTGTCCCTTGGGGATGCTTAAGGCTCCCTCTGAAGATTCTCACTTGAATCACGATGGTGGAATGGATGCTCCCTGATAGATCTCTTAAAGGGATTAGGGCCCTGGTGTATTTGTATGCCTTCGCCCCTAAGGACGTGGAGAAGGTAGACCCGCTTGTCATGGCATTCACCAAGATGGCTGTCTCTGTGCAGGAAGGCTTTGCTCTCTGTGAGGTTCAAGAATTGGGTGGAGCAGCAGTGGCAACTTGTCTTCTCTTTCAGTGTGTTGAGCATGTAGACCACTATAATGTGGTGATT